>NC_050574.1:259648008-260015508 GCF_011100635.1 Trichosurus vulpecula | reverse complement strand
AGATCCCAAGATGAAAATGCACAGGAACATTATAACAAAGTTTCAAAGTTCCCAGGTTAACAAGAAAGTACCACAAGCAACTAGAAAAAAAAATGTTAATACTTTGGAGGTACACAAGGATAACACAAGATCTAGCAGCTTCTACATTAAAAGACTGAAGGGCTTGGAACATTATATTTTGAAGAGCAAAGGAGCTGGTTTTGCAACCAAGAATAACTTACCCAACTAAACAGAGTGTAATCCTGAATGGAAAAAAAATTGACATTTAATAAACTGAAAGTATTTGTGACAAAAAGACCAGAACTCAATGAAGGTAAACATAAAAGATATTAAATATAAGGGACTTGAGGGACTCAATAAAATCAAACTGTTTACTTCTTATAAGAATGTTATCATTATGTGAGTAATTTGAAAGAATGTACATTGGGGTTGAGTTGAATATGATGGGATAATTCTAAAAAAAAAAAATTGGGTAAGGAGAGGTAAAATGGAGCCATCATTTCATCCAACAAGGCATGAATGGAAGAACTGTACAGTTGAAATAGGTGAGGGTGGAAGGCTGGTAGTGCTGGAACCTTATTCTCATAAGAATTGGGTACAAGGGGGAAATAACATACATCCAGAAGGGTATAACAGCTTTCTAAATTTATAAAGAAATAGGAGGGCAAGGGGACAGGATAAAGGAGGAACTTTTAGAAGGGTGTGTAGAACAAGAAGTAGGAGGGTTCGGAAAGAAGATAAGGGAGGGACTCTTAAGGGTGTGGATTAAGGAGGTAGTGGTGAGAAGTAAATCAGATTTGTGAGAAGGATAATGAGGAAAATTAGGATGAAAGTTAATACACAACTAGTAATTACAGTTATCACTTCCACAATGCAACTTTCCCCATTGTGCTTTCAATATATCATGGATCAGCATAAGAAATTAAATGGGAATTTTGCAGAAACCAGAGACAACATGTGAAGACCTGCAGACAATACAGAAAAAAGTCTAGAAATTCAGAAATGCATAAAATATATGTATAGTATCGTATTTCAACACATTTTATCTTTTAATACCATAAACATACCCAGATTTTACAATAAGGTACTGTAAACACCCCATAAAAGAAAAACAAAAAAATTCAGACTTCTTCTCTGGTACAAAGAGAGGACCAAAAAATTTTATGTGGATTTCCAGATTGCAGGGGCACTGTATAATTGTGAATTTGAATGGGATGAACTCACCCATAAAACAGAAACAGATATCAGAATGGATTAAAAATCAGAATGCGACAGTATGTTTTTTTACAAGAAACATTTAAAAATGAGAGATGCACACAGTTAAAGGGCTGGAGTAAAACTGATTATGCTTCAGCTAAGGTAAAAAAGTGGGGGTAGCAATCATGATCTCAAAGTTAAAGCTGAAATAGATTTAATTTAAAAAGATCAACAGGGAAATTAAAATCAAAGATACTGTAGACAATGAAGCTGTATCAGTACTAAACCTCAATGTACCAAATGCTATAGCATCCAAAATTATAAAGGAAAAGTTAAATGAATTACAGGTGGACACAGTAATACTATAATAGTGGGGGACTGTATCAGAATTAGATACATCTAATTAAATAAATAATAAAGAAGTTAAAGAAGTGAATAGAATCTTAGATAAGCTAGATATTGTAGCTATATGGAGAGAATTAAATGGGAATAGAAAAAAATGCAACTTTTTTCTCAGTGTCATGGTACTGTTACAAAAATTGACTTTATATTCGCATTAAAACTTTATAGTTAAATGCAGAAAAGCAGAAGTATTAAATGCATCCTTTTCAGATCATAAGGCAATAAAAATTATATTCAATAAGGGACCATGGAAGCACACATTAAAAATTGGAAACTAAACAACCTAACCTTAAAGAATGAATGAGCTAAAGAACAAATCATAGAAACAATTTCATTAATGAGAATTACAATAATGAAACAACATATCCAAAGCTATGTGATGCAGCAAAAGCAGTAATCAGAGGAAATTGTATGCTTCTATCAATAAATGCTTCTATCAATAAATGCAGAGATGGTTTAACATAAGGAAGACTATTAACATAATTGTTATCCTAATAAAAGTAACAAAAATCATGATCTTATCAATAGATGCAGAAAAAGCTTCTGATAAAACACAACATATTCTTATTTAAAACACTTGAAAGCATAGGTATAAATGAATTTTTCTTTAAATGATAAGAAGCATCTACTTAAAACCACTGGCAAGCATTATTTGTAATGGGGATAAGGTAGAAGTCTTCCCAGTAAGAACAGGAGTGAAACAAGGATTCCCATTGTTAAAAATTTTATTCAGTATTGTATTAGAAATTCTAGCAATAGCAATAAAAGAAATTGAAGGAATCAGAATGGGCAATGAGGTAATAAAACAATCTCTTTTTGCAGACAATATGATGAAATACTTAGAAAATCCTAAAAAGTTAACTAAAAAGTTAGTTGAAACAATAATTTTAGCAAAGTAGCAGGAAATAAGATAAACCCATATAAATCATCAGCATTACTATATATCACCAACAAAACCTTGCAAGAAGAAATGGTAAGAGATACCCCATTTAAAATAACTGTAGACAGTATAAAATACCTGGGAAGACACCTACCAAAACAAACCCAGGAACCACATGAACATAATTATAAAACATTTTTATACAAATAAAGTCAGATTTAAATAATTGGAGAAATATTCATTGTTCCTGCACAGGCAGAACCAATATAATAAAAATTACAATTTTACCTAACTAATTTATTTAATGTCATACCAAAAAAGTTATTTTGCTGAGCTAGGAAAAATCATAAAATTCATTTGGAAAAACAAAAGGTCTAGAATATCAAAGGAATTAATGGGAAAAAATGTAAAGGAAGGAGATACCAGATCTTAAACTATAATTATAAAAACTATCTTGTACTGGCTAAGAAATAGAAAAGTAGATCAGTGGAACAGAGGAGACATACAATTTACCACAGGAAATGAGTAAAGTAAACTTGTGTTTGACAAATGTAAAGATCTAAGCTTTGGGGATAAAAATTCATTGGTAAAAAATTTCCGAGAAAGCTGAAAAGCAGTCTGGCAGAAATTGAGCATAGACCAATATCTTACACCATTTACCAATATAAGGTCAAAATGGATACATGACCTACATGTAAAGGAAGAAAACATAAAAAATTTAGAAGAACATAAAACATATTACCCATCAGACTTATGGACAGGAAAACAATTTGTGAATAAAGCAAGAGATGGACAACATTGTGAGTTGTTAAATGGATAATTTTGATTAAATTAAAAAGGTTTATTACAAAAAAATCATAGCCAAGATTAGAAGGAAAACAAAATTAGAAAATTTTTATACACAGTTTTTCAGATAAAGATCTCATATCTCAAGTACATATAGAAAATTTTGTCACATTTATAAGAATACAAGTTGTTTCCCAGTTGATAAGTGGTCAAAGGATATGAACAGGTAGCTTTTCAATGAAGAAATCAAAACTATATAGTCATATGAAAAAATGCTCTAAATCACTATTGATTAGGAAAATGCAAATTAAAACAACTTTGAGATATAATCTTACACCTATCAGATTGGCTAAAGTGATAGAAGGGATAAGCAACAAATGTTCAAGGGAATGTGGAAAAATTGGGATATTAAGTCACTGTTGGTGGAACTGTGAACTGATCCAAGTATTTTGGAGAGCAATTTGGAATTATGCCCCAAGAGTTATTAAACTGCATATTTGACCCAGCAATACCACTGTTAGGTCTGTTTCCCAAGGTGATTAGGTAAAAAGGAAAAGAACTTTTATGTTCTCAAATATTTATAGCAACTCTCTTTGTGGTGACAAAGAACTGGAAATTGAGGGGATGCCCATCAACTGGGGAATAGTTAAACAAGTTGTGGTATATGACTGTGATGGAATACTAATGTGCTATAACAAATGATGAGCTGGTTGATTTTAGAAAAAAACATGGAAAGATTTGTATGAAATATCAAAGAGTGAAATGAGCAGAGCCAAGAGAACATTTTACACAGTAATAGCAGCATTGTTCTAAGAACATCTTTGAATGACAAAGTCACTATGAGTATTATAAATAGTCAAACTAACTACAAAGGACCTATGAAGGAAGATACTATCTGTATCCAGAGAAAGAACTGATAAATAGAAGTATGTACAGTATGGTTTTACATATAGATACAGATAGGTAGGCAGATAGATAGATAGACAGATAGATAGGTAGATAGATCATACATATTTACATATTTGTGTCTAATGATAGCCTCTAGGGTGGAGTAAGGAGAGAGGTAGGAAAAAAATTTAAAAATGCACAGCAGAGAACAAAAGAAAACTTGGAAGCACAGAAAAGCAGAGTAGCTTCGAAAATGATATGTGGTATTTATTACAGTTTTTTTCAAAAAGGTAAACAGTGTGAAATGGAAATTCATGGTTTTATAATTGAGTCCTCTTTTTATGTTGTGCTGTGTACATGGAAATGTTTAGTTCTTTGTCTTTTTGTATTTCAGTTCAAAATTAGAAAAAAAATTTAAGGCAAAAAGCCAGTTCTTGCTCTTAAGGACCTCAATCTAACAGAGAAGACACCATGCAAACAAATATATACAGGATACAGAAAGCACTAAAATTAAAAGGGGTTGGGAAATGCTTATTTTTTTATATGTAAAATCATGCAAAATGTTTCCAAATTAGCCATTTTACAAAAAAAGAAAAAATAAAATGAAAAAGTATGCTTAAATCTGCACTCAGATTTCATCAGTTCTCTCTCTGGAGGTGCTTAGCATTTTTCACCATGGGTCTTTTGGAATTGCCTTGGCTCATCATATTGATTAGATTGATTGAGTAGCTAAGTGTTTTACAATCAACTGTCTTTACAATATTGCTGTTGCTGTGTACAGTGTTCTCCTGGTTCTGCTAACTTCACTTTGCATCAGTTCATGTAAGTCCCTCCAGGTTTTTCTGAAACCATCATGCTCCCTGCGAAAAACAAACCCAGGAACTATATGAACACAATTACAAAACACTTTTCACACAAAGTCAGATCTAAATAACTGGAAAAACATCAGTTGCTCATGGGTAAGCTGAGCTAATATAATAAAAATGACAATTCTACCTAAATTAATTTACTTATTCAATGCCATACCAATCAAACTGCCAAAACATTATTTTATAGAGCTAGAAAAAATAATAACAAAATTCATCTGGAAGAACAAAAAAGGTCCAGAGTATCAAGGGAATTAATGAAAAGAAATGTTAGAGAAGGTGGCCTAGTCATACCAGATCTTAAATTGTATTATAAAGCAGCAATCATCAAAACTACTTGGTAGGCTAACAAATAGAGTGGTGGATCAGTGGAATAGGTTAAGTACACAAGACACAGTAGTCAATAATTTTAGTAATCTACTGTTTGGCAAACCCAAAGACCCCAGCTTCTGGGACAAGAACTCACTATTTGACAAAAACTGCTGGGAAAACTGGAAAATAGTGTGACAGAAACTGGGCATAGTCCAACATCTGACACCATATAACAAAGTCCAAATGAGTACACGATTTAGATATAAAGGCTGCTGCTATAAACAAATTAGGGGAGCAAGGAATAGTTTGTTTTTCAGATTTATGGAAAATGGAGGAGTTTATGACCAAACAAGATAGAGAACATTATGAAATGCAAAATGGATAATTTTGATTACATCAAATTGAAAAGTTTTTGCACAAAGGCAATGCAACCAAGATTAGGAGGGAAGCAGAAAACCGGGAATTTTTACAACTAGTGTCTCTGATAAAGGCCTCATTTCTAAAATATAAAGATAACTGAGTCAAATTTACAAGAATATAAGTCATTCTCCAATTGATAAATGGTCAAACAATATGAACAGGCAGTTTTCAGAGGAAGAAATTAAAGCTATCAATAGTCATATGAAAAAATGCTCTGGATCACTACTGATTAGAGAAATGCAAATCAAAACAACTCTGAGGTACCACATCACACCTATCAGATTGGCTAACATGACAAAAAGGAAAATCATAAATGTTAGAGAGGATGTGGGAAAATTGGAACACAAATTCATTTTGGTGGAGTTGTGAACTGATGCAACCATTCTAGAGAGCAATTTGGAACTATGCCTAAACTATAAAAATGTGCATACCCTTTGACCCAGCAATACCACTTCTAGGGCTGTATCCCAAAGAGATCATAAGAATGGGAAAAGGACTCACATGTACAAAAACATTTATAGCAGCTCTGTTTAAAGGGGCAAAGAACTGGAAATTGAGGGGATGCCCATCAATTGGGGAATGGCTGGACAGATTGTGGTACATGAATGTAATGGAATACTATTGTGCTATAAGAAATGATGAACAGGCCAACTTCAGAAAAACCTGTAAAAACTTATATGAACTGATGCTGAGTGAAGTGAGAAGAACCAGAACATTGTACACAACCACAGATACATTGCTTCTGTGATGACTTTGATAGACTTGACTCTTCTCAACAATGCAAGGTTCTAAGACAGCGCCAAAAGACTTATGAAGGAAAAGGCTATCCACATCCAGAGAAAGAACTATGGAGTCTGAATGCAGATTGAAGCAGAGTGTTTTATGTTTTTTTCTTTCTCATGGTTCCTCTCATTCATTCTAGTTCTTCTATACAACATGACTAATGTGAAAATATATTTATTAGGACTGTATATGTAGAACCTATATCAGACTGCATGCCATCTTGGGAAAGGAGAGGGAGGGGGTAAATTTAAAACTTACGGAATTGAATGTTGAAAATTGAAAATAAATAAATTATTTAAAAAACCATCATGCTCATCATTAGTATTCCATCACAATCATACACCACTTCAGCCATTTTTCAGTTGACGGGTATCCCCTTACTTTCCAATTCTTTGCCATCTGAAAAAAAAGCTTCTATAAATATTTTTTTACATATAAGTCCTTTTCCTTTTTCTTTTATCTTTTTGGGATACAGCCTTACTAGTGGTATGGCTGAGTCAGAGTTTACATAGTTGTATAGCTCTCCGGACATAGTTCCAAATTGTTCTCCAGATGGTTGGCCCAGTTGATATCCCCAGCAATAGTGCATCAGTGTCCTTATCTTCCCACATCCTCTCCAGCATTCGTCCTTTTCCTTTTCTGTCTTGTTAACCAATCTGAGAGTTGTGAGGTAGTACCTCAGGGTTGTTTTAATTTGCATTTCTCTAATTAATAGTGATTTAAAGCATTTTATGTGACTATTGATAGCTTTAATTTCTTCTGAAAACTTCCTGTTCATATCCTTTATCATTTATCAATTGGGGAATGGCTCTTATTTTTATAAATTTGCTTCAGTTCCCAATATATTTGAGAAATTAAGTGAAAGGCTTACTGTAAAAGATGGGATTTTATTTGGGACTTAAAGCCAGTAGGGTTAAGGAGGGACCACATTCCAGGCCTGGAAAACAACCAGAGTTTTCTCTTTCTGGCTGCCCAGAGCCAAAAGATGGAGTATCTTATTCATGGAAGAGCCAGGACTGGATGAAAGAGGCAAGGAGCAAAGTGTAAGAAGATTGGAAGGGTAGGAGAGGCTAGTTTATGAAGGGGTTTAAATACCAAACAGGGTTTTGTATTTGATCTTGGAGGTGATAGGGAGCCACTGGAGTTTATTGAGTGAGGAGGGAGGTGGGGTGTGACAGGGTTGGACCTGTGTTTTAGGGAAATCATTTTAGTGGCTGAATGGAGGATGGATTGGAGTGGAAAGACATTTGAGGCAGGCCTACCCATTATCAGACTATTGCAATAGTCCAAATACAAGGTGATACAGGCCTACATTAGAGTGCTGGCAGGGTCAGAAAAGACAAAGAGGTGTATATTTGAAAGATTTTGGAAAGGTGAAACCTACAGGCTTTAGCAACAGATTCGATGGGGGGGGGAGAGTGAGGATTTGAGGATGATTCCTAGATTTTAAGCCTGAGGAAGTAAGAGGAAGGCATTACCCTCCACAGTAATAGGGAAGATTGGAGGTAGGGGAGATGCGGTGGGGGGGAGTGGGAGGCAAGGGAAAAGACAATGAATTCTGCTTTGGACATGGTTAGTTTAAGATGTCTACTGGGTATCAAGTTTTAGA
The DNA here is from genome assembly GCF_011100635.1 of Trichosurus vulpecula. Classification (NCBI taxonomy): domain Eukaryota; kingdom Metazoa; phylum Chordata; class Mammalia; order Diprotodontia; family Phalangeridae; genus Trichosurus; species Trichosurus vulpecula. The sequence continues at coordinate 260,007,365 of NC_050574.1, read as the reverse complement.
TATCAAAAGGCAATAGAAGATTGGGGATCAGAAGAGGCTAGAGGCAGGACAGGTGGATTTGGGAGTCTACCTGTCAGCATAGAGGCGGTCATTGAATCCGTGGGAGCTGCTGAAATCACCCAGTAAAGTAACCTAAACGGAAAAGAGAAGAGGACCCAGGACAGAGCCCTGAGGGACACATGATTAGAGGGTATAATCCAGATTGGCTCTTGTTGTTCGGTCATTTTTCAGTCACATCCAAGTCCTTGTGACCAGTCCATTTGGGGTTTTCTTGGCAGAGATACTGTAGTGGTCTGCTATTCTTTCTCCAGATCATTTTATAGATGAGGAAACTAAGGCAAACAGGGTGAAGTGAATTGCCAGGATCATACAGCTAGTAAGTATCTGAGGCCACATTTGAACTCAAGACTCCAGACTTAGCACTCTATCCACTGTGCCACCTTAGCTGCCAAGTCAGACAGGTGGGGGGGTCCCAAAAACCTAGAAGAGAGTAACAAGGAGAGAGTAGTCAAAGTGTCAAAAGCTGCAGAGAGGTCAAGGAGAATAATGATTGAGAAAAGGCCATTAAATTTGGCAACCAAGAGACCACTGGTAACTTTTGAGAAGGCATTTTCAGTGGGATTATAAGGTTGGAAACTGGATTGTAAGCAGTTAAAAAGAGAGTGAGAGGAGAGAAAGTGGAGGCACCTATTGTAGATGACCTTTTTGAGAAGTGTAGCTACAAAGGGTAGTAAAGACAAAAGATGATATCAGGGATGGAAAAATCAAGTGAAGTATTTTTCAAGATGGGGGAACATGGACATGTTTGTATGTAGGCAGTAAGAAATGAGCCAGCAAACAGGGCAAGATAGAAAATAGAGCAGTGATAAAAGAGGGCAATCTGTTGGAAGAGACAACATAGAATGGAATCACTTGAAAAACAGAGGGGCTTACCTTGTTAAGGAGTAAGGCCATTTCGTCAGGTGAGACAGAAGTGAAGGAGATAGGGGCAGAAGGCATTTGAGTGGTAGATGAGGAAGAAGGGAGAAGAGGGAGCTCATGGTGAATGGCTTCAATTTTTTTCTGTAAAATATGAAGGTTTTCAGCTGAGGATTGTGGGGAGGGGGAGGTATGGGAGGTCAGGGGAAGAATGAAAAGGTTTGGAAGAGATGCTATGGACAGTGTGATAGTGGTTGATAAGGAAGGACTGCCTAGCAGCAATGTGAGCCCAGTTGAGGTTGTGTAACATAAATCTATAGTGGGCCCAGATTGAACAGTTGTGTGATTTTCTCCACCTTTGTTCAGCAGCAGGTGTTTAGCAGCAAAGTTGGAAAATGGTAGGAATGATCCAAGGCTGAAGCTTGGCAGGGCATACTTGGTGATAGAGAGGAACTTGTTGGGTTTTGTTGTTTGTCCTTCCTTACCAAGAGGAACAATGACATCACACATGAATTGAACTTAAAGTGATACAGAGTTGCACAAAGTCATCATCCTCTCTCTTCCTGAGTCATTGAAGTCCAGTAGCAAGACAAAAGTCCAAACAACTGGTGATAGATGATCCTGGCATCTTCCATGTCTAACCAAGCTTTAAGCACTCTGTAGCACCTGCTTCAGCAGCCTTCACGGACATCAGAACAAATTGCTTCTGTCAAGGGAAGTCCATATGCTGGGGGTAAACATTCCCCCAACTCACCAACAGGTTTGAGGGAACTAGAGATTCAAAAGAGGAGGATAATGTAAAGTTGATTTGGTTCACCAAGGAGTCAAGATGAGAAAAAGAGTGAGTGGCTAGCATAGGGGAGAGGGCCTGGGAGAGAATCAAGATATCAAGAAATTAGAATTCATGGTGTGGATAAAGAATAGGGTTTTGTAAGGAAGTCAGAGAGAGAAAAGACAATAGGTTATAGTCTGATAAGGTGATTTCAAAACTGTTGAACTTGTAGCCGTTACATTTGCAGGTGATGGCAAGGCATGACCATCTTTATGTGTGGCTGGCATGAGGTAGAGGAGTAGCTCATGGGAAGTAAGCAGGTAGAGGAACTGAATCATTAGAGTATTTGAAGGAGTATTATGAATGGTGAAGTCTCCTAGTATGGGGGCAGGAGTTGGAGAGGAGAGAAAATTGTGAGTCATACATCAAACTCGTTGAGGAAAGAAGAGGAGTGACCTCGGGGCCTATAGACAACAGCTACCATGACTGGGTACTAGATATGAATAGCATGAATCTCAAAAGAAGAAAGGTTACTGAGTAATGGAGGTAGCGGGAAAATTTGGAATGGGCAACGAGAAACAACTGTCTCACTTCAGCCAGCGAGCCGAGAAGAATGACTAAAGGTGAATGCAGGACTGGAACAAGTGGCCAGGAAGTCTGTGTCATCTGAGTGGAGCCAGGTTTCAGTAATAGCTAGTAAACAGTAAGGAGTGAGAGGAAAAGATTTGGGATGAAGGGAAGTTTGTTGCCTATGGCATTCTAGAGGGCACAGTGATGGGTGATGTTTGGTTGAAACTTTGGGGTGGGAGGGTCGAAGGGGATGGAAATAAGAAATAAGGTGGTAAGGGGTGGGAGGGGTGGGATTTGGAAGCTGATCTACAGGGGTTCAGAATCACTGAGATGTTTAAGGTATAACAAGAGTTACAAGAATATTCATCATTGAGTGGAGGATGTTGCTCCTCTACCCAGCAGAGCTTGGATATCTGGCTAGAAGCAAATAGAGTATGAGATGGGAAGCCCTGCTTCACTACTCCTCATCCCTCTGAAGGGTGGAGATTAGGGAGGAAAAGTTCTCAGGAGAAAGAAATCCCATTCCCTACCAACTTTCCTCTTCCTCTCCCCTCAAGGTACAGGCACAGCAGAAGGAAGGCTGAAGGTCAAAGGATGCTTGTTCCTCATTGCACTGGTGGTTCTTCACATCCCAGTTGGGAGATTAGGATGGTAGCACAAGGTGGGAATTGTTTTGTGCTGGCATGGATGGAAATTGTTGCTTTGGGGAAAATGCAAGACAACCAGCCTGACCCATTACCATCTCTCAGGACAAGCTACACACCCAGCAGGAGATAGTAAGCACCAGGCAAGGTCAGGAACGTTTGGCTTATCTTCTTTGTATTTTGTAGTTTCAGTGCTTGAAGGACCAGAAAGGTCATCTAGTCCAACCCTCTCTCATTTTATAAATGAGTAAACTAAGGCCCAGAGAGGTAAATTGAAACAATAGTGTTCATGGAACATTCCGAGTGGAAACAACCACTCACTGCACTTGCTCATATGAGTTAGTTACTAACTTGTTGGTACCTCTCAATTCCCCAGACACAATTCTGTACATCCTAATGGCACACCATCTTCACACTGGGAAGCTCTTCCTGTGATTGGCTGGTGTGGGGGGGGTGGGGAGTGGGGGAATGGGCAGGAAGATCATGATTAGAAAATACCTTTCCACAAGGAAATGCACAAAGGAGTGATGAAGGCATTTGGGATCAGTTTGCTTAGTCTAATTTATGTAAACTCTCTCTTGTGTGATTTATCCATGCCAGGACTCCAACAAACTGTCTTTATTCCTTTAAATTTCCATCAGCGTATTGTCCCTTCTGAGTTCCAGTAACTGCATGCAGCTATAGTTTCTTAAGTCAGTCTATAAGTGGTTTTTCATGATCATAAGGCAGTCACATGGAGGTATACTCAGCTCTGCCAGGTATCTGACCAAGGCTTCAGAATGAATTATGAGGGCCTGAATGGGTCTAAAAATATTCAGATGTACTATTTGTTGGAGTTTTTTTTCTTTATAACATCCTCTTCTGTTAAATGGTAGAAGTAAAATCTAATTGACAGGAAATTAAAGCGTGAAGGGACACAAGAGATCTTCTATTCCAGCCCCCTCATTTGATAGATAAGAAAACTGAGGTCCAGCAAGATCAAATGAGTTATTCAGTATCTTGTGGGGGAGTAGGGAGGGAGAGGGCATGGTTTGGGTTTGGGGTTGTCGGATGGGTTTTTTTTAAGCAGCACTGGCACTGACACCCAGGCCTCCTGGGTCCATCCAGTGTCCTGTTCCACCGTACTAAGTGATTTGTACAGCAGAGGTGTCAGATTCTAGCCAGCAAAATTTCCAAGTGCCACAGCAGGAACCAGATTAAAATGTAATTGGGAAATGTTTAACAAAATAAAGTACAACATAGATAACGCTAATTTGTGATTTTCTAACTCAACACGAACCCTGCAGGGATCTGTTTCTATTTGACATCACTGTTCTACAGAATGTTAGGCTGCCAGACTCCTTCAGTGCAGTGACCATTTTGTTTTTCTCCTCGTAGCCTCCTGAAGCAGGATGGTGGTACCCAGAGAACTGGCCTCAAGGCTAGAAGGACCTGAGTTCAAGTCCTGCACCTGACCCATACTGTCTATATCACCCTAGACAACTGATTTACTCTCTGTGCCCTAGGCATCTTTCTAAGCCTACAAGGTATCACAAAAGTGATTGGCACAGGGAGTTTCCCCATCTGTAAGTTCCCAATATCAATAAAATCACAGGACCAGCCCCAATCTCTTTGTAGCTCCAGTGCCTTGCGCATAGTAGTCACTTAGTAAATGCTTGTTAGATTGAACTGGAACTACAGTAGCTACCTATCACTGATAGGTTTACATGTCCTGAAATTCACAACTGCATCCAGTGAGCACCAATACAACATTCTCTGACCCATCCAAGCCCCTTCTAACATAACCACACCACCAGCCCTCCCATTTTACATGAAGGAACTGACACTCAGAGAGACTGCCAAAAGTCACAAATGTATTGACAGAGCAAGGATTCAAACTCAGCAGATTTCAAGTTCAATCCTATTAATCCAATAACATGCCTCAAGGGTCCTGATAACTCAAAGTGCTCCTCAAATTTCTTAAGCAGTATCTCAACATCTTTCATCAACTACCTCAGGACCCTCTGCCAAAGGATTCCCCCATGCCAGCTATTCTCTAGGGCAGGCCTGTTTCATTTGCAAGATGGATTATAATACTAGTTGACTGCAAAGATAATGACAGCTCATATTTGCACAGTGTTATATCAGTATATTTAAGCAATTACGTCCACAAAGTTAATTAGATACCCATTGCCTAAAATGAAACATCTAGTGCTCACTGTCAAGGTCCCAGACAGGTCAAGCAAACCATCTATCTACCACAGGACTCATAGGATTATAGGACTGATAGCTTTAGAGCTGAAAATGACCTTGGAGGTCGGTCATCGAGTTGAGACTGGGAGAGGAGTGACTTGCCCAAGGTCACACAATTGCACTTGCTCATATCAATTAGTGCCATTCAAAGAGATGTCCAGACACCAGTTTTATACATCCTATTGAGAAACAATCTTTAAACTGGTGGAAGCCCTTCCTATAGCTCAGTGAGAAAAAAAAATATTTGGGCACCAAGGATATGGAAAATTTGCAATTAGGTCTTCCTGACTCCAAGTTCAACATTACTCACCGTACCACCTAATCTGTACCTCAGGTGCACTAATCAGAGGAGGGTCATATCAGGGAAGGCTCTACAGAAATGGGTAGATGGGTAGTACCACTGATATTTCAGTGAGGATGGGAGTCCAACATAATTCAGATATTCAACCATCCCTTCACTATCCTCTCCAATGGGCCCAGGTATCTATGCACTTTGTGGGCAAGACAAATACATAAACCAACCATTTGAAAGTAAATTTATTCAAGGGACTATATTACACGAATATAAACAAGAGACCTTTATTTTGGATCTGATCACCAAAAAATAGTTACCACAGTTTAGAATGTAAACCATATCTTATAAGTTGCTCAGAAAATGAACTGGGGAAGAAAAGATGCTGGGAATATTAGGGAATGAGAAAAGATCAGAGTAAGGAATCTGAGAAGAAAGGTTAAGTCATTTTGAGACTACTAGAGGAGCCAAAGGATGGAAAAGTAGAGTGAAACAAAAAGTCAAAATGATCATAATAACTCACTTATGTTTGGAAGAGCAACTAAGCTTGTTTGAATCCTGAATTTCTGGCTTAGAAGCCATTCAGCTATTTTGTCTGACAGGGACAGAAGTACTAGGGAATGGAAAATAAGTGAGGTAGCCTGAGCAAATAAAAACCTGATTACTTCAATTTATTTAGCCAGAAAAGTTGGTGGTGGCTCAGGTAGCACAATTAGGGGGAAAAAGTACCAGCAGCTGTCTTATATTCCCCTTCCTCCCCACCCTATACTCAAGTTGCCAGTACTAAGTGGTTAATGGGTTCAAGGGATTAAAGAATATAGGAACTAGGCACCTGAACTATATAAACCCTTTCTCCCAAGTACTAGAGTCACATCATGCCCCCCCATCCCCCACCTTCCAGGAGGAGTCATTTGAGAAACTATCCACCCAGCTTTCTGGAACAAATCAAAGACGTCTGCCTGCCTTTTAAAACACAACTCTTAAAAACTGGCATCTAGGTGCTATGAACTTTTGCCAACCGTGACCTAGATTTGTCCAGTCTTGGAAACAAGAGTCCAGTGTCAGGTCCCAGTTTTCTCCCCTCAAATGGACAAGGTTGCCCATAGTATCGAGGAAGAAAGCAGATACCCCGAAGGCCCCTCTCAGTTTCAGAGATACCTAGCCTAGAAAGAAGCTTGTCAGCTAGTGCTGGGGTAACTGGCTGAAGCAATGTCCCAAAGACTCGAAGGCACTCTAGTGTTACATGTATTACTGTGTCTAGCCATCGAGCATCAGCCAAGTTCTCCCTGTTAAGCTTCCAAGGTGCGTTCCGCTGGACAAAGTTATTAGTCTGACGGACACAAGCGGACACTGCTTCCAAGGCCTTGTAGATTTGAAAATTCTCGTAGTAGTTCTCCACCTGTAAGGGCAAAGCTGACACTGACCTCACCAAAGCATAGTCCTCAGATTGGGCCTTTGTTGGAGCTACCATTACACCCTCCACAGAAGGGAAACAGGAGGTGCAGAATTCTGGGAAGATCCCAGTAGGATTCAGGCTAGTGGCGGTGCATCGATTCAGGAGCCCCCCCAGTGCATCTGCCAGCTCAGCATCAAGTAACTTGACTACTTTCTTTTCATAGTAGTCACAATCCCAGTTAGGGACACCTTGCCTTAGGAGGAAGTAACGAAAGCCATCTACAGTAAACCTATCCAGACAAGTCCAGGGATCAACCACATTGCCCAGGCTCTTGGACATCTTCTGGCCCTGTACTGTCCAGTGGGAGTGTACATATATACGATGAGGGGGTGTCATCCCTGCTCCCAGGAGCAAAGCAGGCCAATAGATAGCATGAAACTTAAGGATGTCTTTGCCTATGATGTGGTGGGTGGTGGGCCACCAGATCTGCTGTTCCGAGTCAGGGTAACCTATGACAGTGAGGTAGCTGACCAGGGCATCGACCCACACGTAGATGGTCTGCATTGGGTCACCAGGTACGGGGAGGCCCCAGTGCAAATGGCTAGTGCCCCGAGAAACGGAGAGATCCGGCAGGTCCTCCTCTAGCCACTGGAGGACAATGTGGCGGAAAGGTTCAGGAGTGATGGCCTGAGGGTCGTCCCGGAGCCACTGCCGAAGAGGCTCCCTAAACTGGGAGAGTCTGAAGATGTAGTTTTCCTCTTTCATCCAACAGACTGGATGCCCGCTCTCCAGCGCTACGGGGCGGCTTTCCCCGTCGGGGCCCAGGCGCCAGGTGACTTTGGCCTCCGGCAGGAAGCACTCATCGGACGCGCAATACCAGCCCTCGTAGAGCCCCTTGTAGAGCAGCCCCCGGGCGCGCAGGACCCCCCAGAAGTGGTGCACCGCCCGCCGATGCCGGGCCTCCGTGGTGCGGAGGAAGTCGTTAACGGAGACGCCGGCCTCCTGGAAGAGCTCCCGGAACTGGGCGGACACCCGGTCGCAGAGCTCCAACGGGGTCAAGCCCGCTGCTGCGGCCGCCTGCTGGATCTTCAGCCCGTGCTCGTCGGTGCCCGTGGAGAAACGGACGAGCGGGGCGGCAGAGCCCGGGCCCGTGGACGGCGCGGCCCGGAGGCGGTGGTAGCGGGCCAGCGCATCGGCCAACAGCGCCGAGTACAGGTGTCCGATGTGCGGCGCCGCGTTCACGTAAAAGATAGGAGTCGTGAAGCAGGCACGGCCGTCTTGGGCACGCGGGGGCCCGAGGCGCCCTTCGCCATCGCTGCCGCCATTACAGCAGCCGCGGCTCCCCAAGGCAGAGGCCCGAAGATGGGGCCCCCGCAGGACTGAGTGCCCAAGCCCCCGAAGCACGACCCGAAGCATGGGCAGAGACACTCACGCGCCCGCAAAACACTCCGAGCAGACACCGGTACGGAGCAAGCCGGATTAAAAAGGCGGCGCATGCGCTCACTCCGCCCATCCCGCACTCGCCAATCGCTGAGCAGCGCGAGCCCAGCGCGCGAACACCGCGACGTCGCCCCGCCCCCACCGGAAGAGCCGCCGTGAAGCTGTAGCGGTGATAAGCAAAGGATAGGCGGAGAGATTGGATCTGGTGGAGGTCAAGTGCAGGAGCTGGGACCGCGGTCACCTCCTTCCGAGCAGGGCGTGGGGTCGCGTGAGCTCCGCGGGGACGCATGAGCCGAGGCTTAGAGCCACAAGGGCGCTCAGCGTTCTCTCTGACAGATGAGATGAAGGGAAAGTCGGGGGAAAGGTTTTTCTTTCCACCAGACGCCGGGTGAGCGACTGAACTTGGGTTTTTAATTCTTTAAAAAGAATTAACTTGGAGGTGGAGGCGGTCCACGATCCACGGCCGCAGGGGTACCAGCGCCCGTTACACCCCCTCCGGGTCTGCGGGACCAGCCCTGTGAGGGCCCTGCAGTTATGATCCCATTTTACATATAAAGGCCCCAAGGCGCAGAAGATTGAGAGATCTTCCCTGAGTGTTCCTGTTAATATCATCCCCATTTTATAGAGGAAGAAACCGAGGTCCGGAAAAGATTGTGTGACTTGCCCGGTGTCACACAGCTAGCTAGTGTCTAAAGCAGGATTAGAACCTAACTCCCGTTGCTACCCTAAATACTAGAGAATACCGGTGTTAATTTATCTTTTTATTTATTTCTTTTACAAGAGATAGGCTTTTGTGTCAGGGATTTTTTTTTATTTTCCTTTTAATTATGAACTGGACAAACATGAACATTTTTCTTATACAAAAAAGAACTGAATATCAATAACGGCCAATATTTATATGGCACTTTAGGCTTACAAAGCACTTTACAAATATCTCCACATTTATTTTTATTTGTTTATTGATTAATAATGTCCAGGAGGCAGCTAAGTGGTGAAGTGGACAGAGCCCTGGGCCTGGAGTCAGGAAGATCAGAGTTCAAATTCAGCCTCAGATAGTTACTAGCACTTAACCTCTGTATCCATTTCCTCTGAAAAACGGGGATAATAATAGCATTTACCTCCCAGGGTTGTTGTGAGGATCAGATGAGATAATGGTAAAGCTGGCACATGAGCTGTATAAATGTCTGGTTTGTCCTCCGCTTTTTGAAGTGGACCATGACATCAGGGAAATGATGACATGACTTGCAGTAGACTTGGATTTGAATGAGGGAGGGCTGTGCAAGGTCACCAGCCTCGCTTTCTCCTCCAGAGCCATCTGGATCCAGTGACCAGATATTCATCAGGACTGCTGGAGATGACCCAGGATGCAATGGGAGACCCTGGTCCTTTAGGTCAAGGCCTTTTCTTGTACTCATTTAGAGTGAGGTAATGTCCATTCAGAGAATAGGCCTCTTTAAGAAGCGAGTCAAAGGATGGCCCCTTTAATTAGAAAAAAAGGAGGAAAAAAAATCAAGCTAGGAGGGGAAGACCCTCAGGGTTGCTGTTCCAAAGAGAAAGTTACCATTGACATTCACACTAAGGCCAGAGGGCCCAAAATACAGCCATTACGGGGAGCTTGGGCAGGGGCCTATTATGGTCCAATCTATGAGCTTCAGAAGGAACTGGGTTTAAGGTTTTGTGAAAGAAAAAGAAAGAAATCTAGCCACTAAACCCCAAGGTAAGTGGGCAGCTTCTAGCCATCAAAATTTCCCTTCCTTTGGAAGGGAGAAGGAGAGGGAGGTGACAGAAGAGAAAACTCTGGCTGCCAGGGTCAAACAGCTAAAAATCTGACGTACAATTTCTATCTCAAGTTTTCCTGACTCCAGGTCTACCACTCTGTCCTCCTAAATGCCTCAAGCTCTGAATCTTCAACTCAGGGGGTTTTTTTTGCTTTTATTTTTCAAATTTGACATGATTCTTCAAAATATTACTCTCCTGTTCTGTGTTCCCTTCTGAACTTCTTGGGGTTTTTTAAACGATTTATCTCTGTTCATTTCTTTCTGTTTTCCCACCTTTTTAAAGCAGCACTCACTAATCCCTTATTCTCCAATTTGACTTCCTGATTACAATCAAGAATGTCAGTCCAAAATATATACATACTGATTGTGTTGGATGAAAGACCCTCACCAATTAAATTTATGATAAGGAGCCATCTCAGGGTGGGAACAGAAATAAATTTTATTCAATTCTCGAGAATTGGGTATCCCCTGCTAGAACAAATCCAGCAAGGGAGGCACTTTACAAGGGGCAAGGCACCCATAATTATACCTAACACAGAAGAATTCCCGCCCACCTCTGACCCTTCTCACCATTGGCTGGGAGGTGGGCTTACAATCTGAGCACTAAAGCCAGACAAAGAACCCGGAAACTGAGGCACAGAAACTCCAATTCCCATTCCCTTAGTTAATGATTATAACTGAGGTGACATCTATAAATCTAAAGAAGGAGAATAGGATAAGGGGAGGGGGAGACCCTCTGCATTCTTTACAGTAGAGAAAAAGACCCTGTTCTTACTAAGCAAATCTTTAAACCAGAACCAGAAGAAAGAACAAAAAGTTTCAGGGTAAACTTTCCCAGAGGCTGAGCCATCAGACTCTCACGGCCTTAGAATCTTCCCCTTCCCTATATCTTGATTTTTAAACACTCCTGTATATAGATATGAATATTATACACATCCTCCCCTGTGAAGTCTTCACATTTCATTTATTTACCTCACACATGATCAACTCAATAAGCCGCTCATCAAGTTGCATATCGTGGTTTTGAGATATTGAATTATAATAGCTCACATTTAAATATTCCTTTAAGATTTACAAAGTGCTTTCCTGTGGGTAAATAGTGTTATTGTTCTCCATTTGAAGGTAACCCAAGTTCCAAAGCTCATTGGTATGAGACTCTCCTCGTGGATGGAAGTGTTCTTCACTGCTTCATGACCCAGTGGGGTTGGTAGCAGCCAGACAGAGGAAAGCTCCAGGCTTCCAGTCTCTTTCTGTGCTTTGGGACCTTCTTCCCTGATCCTATATCAATTTCTGAAGATGCATGTGGAAGGATCTCACCAAAGGGGAAGTTCTGCCAAGTCTCTAGTGTAGCAAACTGGGGATGGGGACATGATAGAGACTGCCAGCTCCTCTCACAGGAGCTTCTTTCCAGAGTCTTTTCCTTCAACAACCCCACTCACGTGGAGTGGGCATGGGCCATCTGTTCTCCCAAAGCTGGAAACCAAAAGTGCCTGGAGTGATTATAGAGTCCAAAGAGAGTTGAAGCAAGTTCAAAGACTCCAAGCTCAGGAGACGGCCTCTCCTGTTGTGGACAACTCCGCCCAGCCCCTCACATAGGCAGGTGCAGGGTACTGATCTCCACCAGTGAAGAGAGAGTCCCATACCAGTAGGCTCTGGGATTCAAGTTGCACACATTAAGTGAGAAAAGATGAAGACTAAGACAAGTAAAGTGATTTTGCTATAGTTTAGCACTAAAACTGTTACTTGAGGCCAAAGTTCCTGGCCCCAAATTCCAGGCTTATTTTTTTTTTACACTACACTACCTGATTAAAATATGTAAGCGGAATTTTCAGACTTTGTTAAATTTCATATGTTGCTTGTTAAATAATTCCTGAAAATCGAAACAGGAAGCGTTTTGTTCAAGTATTTAATATAACTCTCAAAGGCCAGAGTAATATTTATTTTTACCTCTAGTGAAGGAACATACACAGAATCACAGAATTTCATCTGGAAGGGATCTAACAGGCCATCTAATCCAGTCAATACTCAAGAATTCCTCTACAATCCACTCACAAGTGGTCATTAGGCCTCTATTTGAAAACCTTTTTTTGGAGGAAACTCACTACCTCAATAAATGCAAATTTAGTCTAAATCAAAATCAAAGATCCTAGCCTTTCACCACCCAAATCAAGCCTCACCTGTTCAGGGAGAGCTTCTGTAACTCCACCAGCCACAATGATCTCTTTTACTGAATAGCAGGTGTCTATGCCATCCGTTTAGCAATTACGTAGCATATGTAATTATTTCTCTTTATATAATCGTTCCTGTATCACCCAATTAACTATGTAAGCCTCTAGGGTAGGAACTAAGTTAGACAATTCAACAAATAGATATGAAATATCAAACCTGTTGAGCTGCCTAATTGCGCAGAGAATTTTCAACATTGAATTTCACAATTCAATGAAAAGGGATCTTTTAAATCAACCTTTTCATTTTATACTTTAGGAAACAAGCTCAGAGATATCAAGTAACTTGCCCAGAGTCACAGGGCTAGTTTACTGGTAGAACCAGGACTAAAAATGATGCCGTCTTGTCAATACTTTATCTCGAAATTAGTGGAATTGTACCTATCCTGACTAGGACTTAAAAAGGAGAGGCAGCATGACATGGCAAAGTGATTTCCCAGCTTTTTTGAATAAAAGAACTTTTAAACATCAGGGTTTTTTATTTTGTTTTTTAATGCAGTTACCACCCATTGTAATAGCTATTGTCATATTAATATCTGTATATTAAGAAAATACAGGATGACAAAAAGCTCCTATTGATTCTATAAGGGCTTAGTAGACTTTGAGTTAGAAAGACCTGAATTCAAATCCTCCCTCACGTACTAGTTCTGTGATTTGGGGGAAATCATTTCACTTTTCTCAACCTCAGTTTCTTCATCTCTAAAATAGAGATAATAGGATCCGTAGCACCTACAATACAGTACCATTGTGGGGGTAAAGTAAGATAATGCATACAAAGCAAAACAGTAAAATACTGGACTGGGTGTCCCTGAAGTCTTAATGTAAGCTATTAAAGTTTTTAAAATGCACTAAAACTTTTGAGATATCCTCTGTAAATGGCAGCTAATACTAATAACAACAGTATCTGCATATTTTGAAAAATAGTAATACATATATTTTGAGTTTTAATCATAGAAAAAGCATATTTGCTTATTAAAAACAAACTTAATATTTTAAAGCTAATATATTAATATGACAGGGTACTGATGGATTTATAGATGCCTCAAAAATAACTCTTCCACCTCCCAGACATCTGCATATTCAGAACCACTGATATAGTAGAAAGAAAGTTGAATCTGAAGTCAGAGGACCTGGGTTCAAATCCCAGTTCTGCTACTTTCTTCCTGCATGACCAAGGTTGAATCATTTAATTCCTCTGCACTCCAGTTTTCTCACCTCTAAAATGAAGAGGTTCAACTGGATTATCTTTAAGTCAGGTTCCTTTCTAGCTCTAAACTTTTTACTAAAAGCAAAGTGGACACTGGTAGTAACATTCCTTTATTACTGTAATAATAAATGACACATAGAAACCCTTAAAATTTGCAAAGTGCATAAAATTATCTCACAATAACTCTGTGAGGAAGGTACTACAGGTTTTATTATTATTGTCATTTTACAGATGAGAAAACCAAGGCTCAGGACAATTAAGTGACTCCCCCGTGTCACATAACTACGTAAATGTGAGAGGCAGAATTCAAATCCAGATTGAGAGATTTTATTGATGCTGTTTCTATCTTAAAACACTGTCATTTTACTCATTTTTCCATCTTTAGTTCCTGATTGGAGCTTTAGGCCGAGCTTTACCTCTTTGCTGTATTTTTGAGTGGGTGGTCATTCCTGCTTGCTCTTTCCCTAGATCCCCTGAGTTCCTTCATCTTCTGTCATCTTCCCAGGGATAAGCACCCACACCTCACCCTCAACCCAGAACCTGTGAAGTTCAGAGTGCTGGATCCTCAGAGCCCACTATGGCATCTCAGGCCTATGTGCTAAGGGACCACTCTGGTTGCTGCTGTCCCCCCAGGGCTTCCAAGGATTCCTTGGGTTTACAACTAACCTGGTAGTTGCTGTCTCCAGACACAAGGCCCTGCAAGGTATACAAGTCTCTAGTTCTCCAGTGGCTGGGCTACCAATGACTGACAGCCCCCTTTACAATTGCCTAGGTGATGCTCTGCTGACTTTTTGTGCAGTTCTAGTGTGGAAGAAATCGCTTAGTATAGTTTCTCATTGAATTTCTGGATTCAGGCTGATATGAATTTCAGGTTTTTGCTGGAGTGGGTTTAGGGTTGCTAGGCAGCTTGCCTCTCTGTTCCAGCAGCTGTTTTGGCCCCCTACTTTCCAAGAAGGATCAGGGGCTGCTTCCACAGCAGTGGGAGCAGTAGTTCCAGCATCCTCAGAGACTTTTTCTTGAGATTCCATGGCTCGGGGCTCTTGTGCACCCCAAGACTGTAGAGCAAGGTCTCTGAAGCCCAAGTCTTCTAGAACCCAGGGCTGCCGCTGCCGCTGTAGCGCCTGCTGCCTAAACTGGGTGTGGTGGGCAGACAGGAGGTAGAGGTAAGCCCAGTCTGCATCTTGTCTCACCCCATAGGAATGCAGTGTGTCCTGGTCACAGGCATCCACTGGCCAATTACCCACCTCTGCAGGCTTGGGTGAAAGCCATAGTCCAGAAAGACCTTGTCTTTCAGAGAAGCCACTGTCATGTTGGGCTGCATCATCAGCCAGATGTGAAGAGTATGCATCTGGGCATCCTCCACACCCACCTGTAACTTGATCTCCTGTTTGGAATAGACCTCTGATCTAAGCTGCAGTGTCAGTAGAGCCCAATGCTTTGCCAGCCAGGTGGCACAGCTCACTGCTATCTTCTCATCCCCACCAGCCACAGCCCAAGCCAGCCTCAGGGCCATCTCCTCCACTTTCTTGGTTTTCTTTTCCATCAGGCTGGACTGTGCCCATCCAAGCTCAGATCCAATCAGCAGGCTCAGTGTGTGGAGAGACCATCCAGAGCCCTTCTTCATCCTGGGGAGGCAGAGGCACTGACCTGGTTGGGGCCAGGTAGTGATGCTGGGCGCAGGCTACCAGGGCAGCTCCACAGATGATTCCTCCCGGCCCCCAGCGGGGGGGGGGGGGCAGCAACGACCAGGGCTACCTACCCCGACCTCGTAGGCTCCACTCACCTCAGGCTCCGGCCCCGGCTTGGCTGAGGCCCGAGAAAGGAGGAGGAAGAAGACCATCGGCTCTTAAACATAAAACATATACTTAATGTTGTGGGAAAAGGAAGAATAATTATATCATATCTCTCAGTATCAGGCAAGTAAAATAATCAAAGCATTACAATCCAACCATAAATCTGGGCACACTCTCCCATTGGTGCACACAATGTCCCTGAAGAAAGTGGACATACACTTAGAGACACCTAACAAGGAGGCACATGAGTAGAGAAATTCATGTTTCTCCAGTAGTAGCTGGTGGTACAGTGGTTAGAGAACTGGGCCTGGAGTCAGGAAAACAAGTTCAAATCCCATCTCAGAGATTTACTATGTGACCCTAGACAAGTCATTTAACCTGTTTTCCTCAGTTTTCTCAACTGTAAAATTGAGATAATATGCATAGCACAATGACTGGCACATAGTAGGCACTATGTAAAAAGGCTTATTACCTTCTTATGTGCTCAGGCCAGCTCACAACTATAAACAGTCAGCCTTATAGTCTTGGTCCCTTCAGGAATCATGTACATCAAGTGAAACCCCTTCTCTGCTATCCGTTTCCATTCTAGCCCTTACCAGCTTCCTGTAAGGCAAGTCCTTTCTTCTCATGCTAATGAAAAAGTGACAAGCTCTTTTAACTCACAATCACCCTTAACAGGGCACTAAGCAAGTGATATGTCATTGTATTAATAAACCATTACCTCAATCCAGAGAACTGCAAAGCTCCTCAGATTGGTGTTTGGCAATAGAAACAAACTCAGCCAGCTCTTCCCTCAGTAAAAGCCTGCCTACTCCAATCACTTTCAAATCCCTTCCTACAGCCAAAAAAAAAAAAGCTTCACAGTGTCTTTACCCCTTTGTTTCTACTTCTCCTGTCTAGGGAAGCCAATAAGGAACCAACTAGGACCTTTGAAGGGTTTTCCTTTCTCAAACAGTAGGTGGCACTAGAGAGCAACATCTCAAACTGCCAGACTTCTGCCCCATTCATTTGAGTGCCCCTGCTTTTTCTTCAATCTTCTAAGTGATTCCTCTCCTCCAGTCAACACAATGTGTTCCTAACACAACAGCTGGAAACTTCTGGTAAGCTCACTCTCCTCCTGGCTTAACTACACACTTGGTTTCTTTACTGCTAGCATCTCCTCAAATCACAGCCTCCTCGTTGTCAGTGACTCACCTTTCTATTAGTTATTAAACTGACAATCCTTATTTAATCTTCTCATAGCCTCCAAATAGTTATTTGATTTACCACTTTGTGAGTTATAATCTTCCACACTGTAAAAAGCTGGTCACATTATTATCTGGGAGACCACAATGCCTTTAAGCCTCAATCATTTCTCTGCCCTCCAACAATTCCTCTCGATCCATTCATCTTGGGGGGTGGCGGGGAGAGGTGTCAATCCAGTCTTCATATCAGTCTATGTCAGTCTCTCCACATTTTATCTGAAAACTTTCTTCACATGTGGGTTTTTTTTTCATACACAAAAGCTCTTTTGTCCCTTTTAAGAGTCACATTGTTCACATATAAAAGAGCTAATATTACCTTACAAAATGATGAAAAAACTGGCTTGGAAGTGGTCACTAGCCCAAGCTCCCACATCCAGAAAGTGGCACAACTTGATTCAAACTCAAATCTTCTTAAGTACGATTGGGTTTTTTTTTGAGGACTTTTTATTTATTGGACCTGTATCAATGCTCTTTCCAACACACCAACCTGACTCATATACCTACCCAAATTAAAACCTTACTTGATTGAAGCCACACTTTCCTGCTACTTCCCAGATGTTTGCACACAGTTCTTCCTACACTCTGACCATCCTCTTTAAACATCTACTACTAGAACCTTGGAACCTGCCATGGGGTGCCAGCCTTTTCTCCAGTGCCTCAACTACTAATGAGACATTAAGACTTTGTATAGTCCAAAACCAGACCTCCCAGTCATTTCCAAACCATGCCCTATATGTGCCCATCCCTTCCTAATTCCCCTTTATGCACTGTCTTCCCCCATTAGAATATAAGCTCCTTGTGGGCAGGAACTGTATTGCCTGCATCTATTTTTTTATTTTCATTGCTTAGCACAGTGCTGTCAGTCAATAAATAGTGTTAGGCATAAAGTAAGCCATTAACAAAGTTTTTATCATCATTCTTTAAAAATACAAAACCCTAAACCAAGTGGTCAGAGTTAAATGCTTCAAATAGATGCTCTGCCACAGTAGTGGCCTGTGTTCACAAATACTACAATGAATACCATGCAAAACAATCTCACATGATCAAGAGTTGGGATCTTAGAAATCATCTAGTTCAACCTTCTCATTTTACAGATGAAGAAACTGAGGCCCTGGAAAGGGGAAATGACTTTGTCCAAGGTGACATGGGCAATAAGTGTAGAGCCAGAAGTTAACTCAGCTCATCTGATTCCATGTCAGTCATTCAGTCTATAAACATTTACTAAGTGCTGACTATATGCCAGGTGTTACGCTAAGAGCTAGGGATATAAATACTAAAAAGAAAGACTGTCCCTGCCCACAAGGAGATTACAATCTAATGAGAGAAAACACACAGATGGAAGCTGAAAAGCAAAGAGGGGAAGAAGGTACTCAGTGCATAAGCATGGTGGAGTCCAGACTGTGCCCCTCCCCGTGGAAAATGCAGAGCTGGTTGGCCTGGGTTCGCTTCCTCAAAAGGAGGTTTGGGAGAACATAGCCATTCTCCAATCAGAGGGGAAGAAAGCACTGATAAGGTATGAGTATTTAGGCTGACTGGATCCTACAGGATGATGAGATTTCCCAGTGATGAAGTTCCTAGGGACATGATGGAGAAGCCCAAAGAACCCCAGAGGAGTGCAGTAGTTTAGGAAATGAAGAAATTTGGGGCTCCCAACTTGGACAAACCACTTAAACTTCTTAAGCCTCAGTTTTCTTATCTGTGAAAAGGGGCTACTATATTTGCACTACTTATTTCACGAGGTTATTTTAAGAAAAGGACTTGTAAACTTTAAATGCTCTATTGATGTATGTTATTGTTATTATTTAAAATATTTTTCTACTAACATTTTCATTTCATTCCCCTATATGAAAATATATCAATCCTCTCTACTCCATAGATAATAAGATGAAATCAACAGTCATTACTACTGATCTAACACAAATTGTACCTTGCCAAAGTTAAATACCTGACTGTAATATTGTCAGTTTTCATTAACAACGACATTTCTGGTGCTATAGAGATATTGTCATTAATTAGTAAATATTTTAAGGTTTTTGGAAGTAGAGAAGTACTAGCATATTTTGAGGACTTGGAGGAGCTGAGAGGGGGAAATCCACAAAACTGTCTCTCTTTTGGAATTAAGTTGTTTTAATGTTCACACTTTCATTATGTTGGAGGTTTTCATCATTCTATTTCTATAATGTGATAACAATATAATCTGTGCCTTTCTAGCAAAAAGGAAGTTCATGTGGAAAGAAAACAGGAAACAAATCCTCCAATTTCAAACAGGGACTAAAATATTTTTCTTTTCTCTCCTTTGCAAGGCAAGAAACTGTTTCCTCTCAAAGCCGACTTCCTTTCTGGAAATGATCTTCATTTCCAACCATGTTGAAAATCTGCTTTTTTCGTTCCTTTACTCAGACTAGCCTTCTAATTTTTTTTTTCCTCCCTTGCCTTCTTGATGGTAGTGGAAAAGGGAGGAGGGGTAGAATTGGAGGAAGAGAGGAAAGCAAAGGAGAATTCTTTGCTACTGTATGAGTACATCTTCTAATTGTAGGTAATTACACTCAAGTCTCCCTCTTGCCTCTTTATTCCAGCACCTCCTTATGATTCCGCCAACAGGGACGGACAAAGCCCTCTCAGTGCCCTGTGCAACGGAGCCCTCGCTGTTAGGGGGCTGGCTATAAATTGACGTGGCATGGAAAATCTCGGCTAAGTTGTTGCAGCTTGTGTGTTTCTCTAAGATCAAGCCCTCTCTCCTGAAGCAGTCGCTTGATCATGGGTTCGATGCTTCTGCGTAAAAATGGATAGAAAATGCCTTCAGCCTTTTACCGGGGACCCAAAAGTTTTCTCATTGGGGGTTTATGGCTTAGCTGTAAACAAAATCCAGGCAGTTAAGTTGGTGACTTTCTTTTTGCAGCTTGAACAACAGCATTTGAAGCGCTTCCCCCCCTTTCCTGCAATTTAATTCCTTGCGGATCTTGCCATGGGGTGCGGACTTAGAAAACTAGAAGACCCTGATGATAGCAGCCCGGGAAAAATATTTTCGACACTGAAGAGACCGCAAGTGGAAACAAAGACAGACTTTGCTTATGAATATGTATTGCTGGATTTTACTTTAGAAGGTATTTTTGTCTTCTTTTTGTCTCCTAAATTGTTTCAAAGAGAAGCCGCTACTGCTTTTTAGATGTTGGTTTATTCCTTTTTTAAAGAGATGCTCATATTCAGATTGGTCATTCTAGCCTCATGATTTAAATTGAATGTTGTTGTAAGTAAAACATGTTCAATTTCTTAGTTATCTTCTAAAAGTTTTCTTTAAACCTAGTTTATTTGTACTTTCTGGAACTTGAGCAAAAGTGCTTGGAAAATGTTCCTTGCTGACTGAATCAAGTAACTGTTTCAGGAGGATCCATGATATATGTTCAGTTTTCAGAGGAATTAGCCTTAACCATAGTGACAGTATGAGAAAGAAAGAAAAGCCTGGCGACAAACACAAGATGTATTTGAGTCCTGTAGGCTTGCTAAAAACGGTTTTTCAGGTTTTAAAATTTATTTCTTTTTCTATGTGTATTATCATTGTAAGTGATCATTTCATATTTTGACTGAAGTAAACTTGAAGTTTGTATGGATGGCTGAGCGGTAGCCAGCTCAGTGCAGGAAACTTCCTTTTGCTGGGTGTCCTGTCTGGAACAGAGAAACTCCCTGTTCCAGAAAGTTGAAAACACAAATAAACAACCCCAGATGGCAGCCCTCTGGGAACGGAGGCAGCTCCACTCCATAGATACTTTGGCCTCACATTTTACATTTAACTATTTCTTTAGTGGCTTTATAATATTGGACGATTGAACTGCTAAAACTGACCATTGGGGGTTTAACACAAACACCCCTTTAATCTAGAACTTTTTAAAAGATAAAACCAAAACATTTGGGGATGTTAAAATTCTCAGATAATAGCAATTTTTAAACTATTGTTTCTATTGTTAAATTTTAATCAACTACGCAGCTATTGATGCATGAAGTTTAATACTAAGCTAAATTATCACATCATACAGAAAACCATATTTATTTTTCTCAATATAAGAGCACATTATTAATTTGTTTAATTTGCTCAGGAAACAACATGCCTTTGTGCAAGAGTAGCTAATACTACTAATAATAACAACATTGATAGAGTACCCTATGGTTCTTTGTCAAAAATTTGATTGGCCATCATATAAATTCCATTATAGTGTTTTGCTATAAATAATGGTTAAATACATGTAGATACCTATAGGTACACGGGGATTTCAAAAAATCTTACTGCATTTTGAAAGCTGCAGCAAAAAATTTTGGAACACCCTGTATTTTTTAAGGTATACTTAAAAGGGACTGTTTTTCTTAAGCTACTTATGGCCTTTAAAATTACCATATTTTTATTTTAACTGTAAATCACTTGTGATGATTGTAGGCAACTGTAAATGAGAGATTTGGGTACTAAAATCAAGTAAATTTTTTTTTCTAAAATAATACATGAATTTTCCTTAATACTTTTTTCCCAAAATATCATATATGAAAAAAATTATAATGTTGTTTATATTCTAAATAGCCGCTTTCTTTGAGATTTAAGACTAGTTTTCCTGAATCCACAGTATACATGTTCACACTCAGTAACCCTCAAAAACTTTCAGCTATTTATAAAAATGGGGGCTAGAGCCATCTTGAAATGACATTTTAAGACTTGCTATTTGATCTTTTCTTTATGAAATCTACCATATAACTCAAAATATCCTAGGAAGGCCTCAAACTTGTCCCTCCCAGATATAGCATAACAGTATTAAACAAGTTTGTATTAATATGAGTTATCCCAGAATCAAAAGGATGAATATAGCATCAGAATTCAGTCTGGTTCTATCAAACTAAACCATTCTTCATGGAAACTGTTACTCCTACCTATTGTTTGAACTACCTTTGGAAATTAATAGAATATTTAAATGAAAATGATGTTCTTTATCATTGGGGGAGGAGTACAGATACACACTTGTACATGGATGTATGCATGTGCCTGCTGACCTTTGATGTGTGCACCCAGATGTACACCTGGTTCCCATTTGGCAAGGCACCAAACTCTCCTCATGCTGCATTCCTCATACTACCTCTCCCAAACGTGATATTTTTCCATTTGGCCCATACCTGTGAATTGGAAAGCATCTTCCAGCTCCCACAACTTTCCCACTCCATACATTTTTGAGCCTTGGCTATCCTGTACTATTTCCATCTACCCAATCTCACCTCCATGGACAAAAGGGAAATGGAGAGATGTGTTCAAAACTCTCTGCCTCCCATTCATCACTGAGCAGAGAGGTCCATGTGGTGCATTTGATTTTTCAGTTTGTCCTGATTGTACAGAATGGATTGTAGTGACATCTCCTGCTATCAGAGGGTAATTTTAGAGCAACCTTTTGGGAAACAAAAGAGACAGCTTACACCTGTGAGTGTGCACACTGAACCTGCTTTCTACGTCATTCAACTTCATCATCTTTATCAGCCTGGGCCAGATTTTTCCTTCTCTACTCTTCATCCCAAAGAGCAAATCTGGAACTGGGCTTCTAGGGAAGGCAAAATACTATTTGAAGCTCCTATCATCACATGTTACTTTGATTATAATTTTAATGAACTGTTTATTTTCTAATCTGTACTATGGCCTTTATCTGGATGAGTCAACTAGCAGATAAGGTTACATGAAGTTTCCACTGTGCTGTTTTTGCTAAAATGAATGAAATATTTCATCGTTTTTATCTCATCACTTCCTATAGGCTTTAAAATCTAGGGAGACTCACAATTGCCTTAAAAAAATTAATTCTAAACTCGCTAAACATCTATTTTTGGGCACATGTGTAACACACACACACACACACACACACACACACACACACTACTTGTTGTTATTCATGCTACACTCTTTCCCAGTCCTTCCCACTCTGGAAATTCCCCTTAATTCCTAATGTATGTCTGTTTATATTCCACTGCAATCAGAAAACCTTCTTACAAAGTAAGAGACTTGAACTGCAGGTTGCTGGTTTTTTCTGCCTTTAAGCTATTAAATGAAATATTCTTCCTGTTGGAATATTCTTCTGACTTCCTCTCCTCCTTCAAAACTCAGGTCTTTCCTTTCATTTCATCTTTCCTAATCGTTTGAGATTAATCTTTCTAAGTTAAAGTCATCCAATTACTATTACCTTTATTTCAGCTATAATTTTTTATTTATATAACTGTTTAAAGTATGCTCTTTGTTGAAGACACTATCTTTCCTTCACTCAACATTCTAGGTGCTGTTGGGATTATACAAAAGTTTGAGAAAATAGTATCCATGCCCTCAAGGAGCTCAGAGAAGAATCACTGTAGATCTGCTTTGTCTTAAGCTGTATGCTAGGTGATGCCGTACTCAGTCTGCTCATTTGATTACTGAATGCATTGGTTTTCAAAGTGCAGATTCTTGGTTCTTAATAATGACTTTTCTGACAATATACTTACAAGATTTAAATTTTCATTTATTAAAGGAGATTGTGAATTGTTGTTGGGATACGATCTTGGAATATCATCTAGTAACACTGCAAAATATCCTATATTTGCACATGTTCTTATTTTTCTTCTTCCAACTGGGCTTCCAGAATGCAGTCAGTCATAACAAAATTAGGTATATGTATGCTTGTCCTTAGAATTTTGATAAATATTCATTGACTGTTAAAGCAAATTAATTTGTCATAGAACATAGTAAAAGATCAAATTATAGGTTCCTTATTCTACCTCCTAGGAAACATAAACTCTACTAAATAAAAATGTTATTAAGCCTCTAGTTTCTTCCATTGGAAGTAAAACAACAGATTATCATCATCATCACAAACAACAAAAATATTATAGAAAAGTCAGTTACAGACAAGGCATTGTCCTAAGTACAGGAGAATACAGAAAGGCCAAAACACATGCCAGCCTTCAAGAACCTTAGATTACAAAGCAGAAGAGGCAAAACCTATAGGTGAAAAAGATAAATTATAATACAAGGTAGCATATAAGTACCAAATAAATATAGATAAAGTGCTCCAGGAATTCAGGGAATGAAGATATCATTGTGGGCTCAGGTAATTAAGGAAGACTTGAACTGGACTTTTTAAGAAGATTAGAACATAGACAAGCAGAGAAGAAGGGAAGACGGTCCTCACAGATGGAATATCATGGACCAACACACAGAGACAGGAATGTGCAATGGCACCTTCATGAACAAATGAGTGAGGCTGTTTGACAAGACCAGAGTTTTATAAGGGAGTAGTGAGAAGTAAGGTTAGTTAAATAGATTGAATCAGATTGTAGAAGGCTTTGAATGACAGACTTAAGCATTTGGACTTTCTTCTTTAAGCAATGAGAATGTTTTAAACAATGTTTCTAGAACTCATAGTTATAAAATTAATAACAACCTGCAACATTATTTCTTTCTCTTCTTAAAGAATTATGGAAAGATGGGTGGCCATTGTTGAGTTAACAAGGACAAAGGGACTAAGGGGTGTAATCATCACATTCCAGCCAAAACAACTTACCTTAGTTTCCACTGTTTGAAAGAAGAGCCATTCACTGATGTTGCTGGCACAGTATTAAGACTATCACATAAAAGGCTCAGATTTTAAAGGTAGATCCTTTTATAAAGAAGTGAACATTTCGATAGACCAATTTGGTTCATACTTTTCACCTTCATCAAACCCGACCACTGCCTTGTGTCCTTCCACTCTTGGCACTCCTTCATTCCCGCTAAATCTATTCTTTGCTCTTATTGTACCTGCACTCAATCCCTTAATATTCTTAATATTCTCTCCAGCTGTTTGCCCCACTCTGGCTTTCCCCTTGACTTCAGACCCAGCCTTGATCCCATGGTTGGCCATTATAATATTTCACTAGCTACTACTGTATCCCTGCCCCATCCCTGCCATTCCAAATTCTCATCCGTGGTAATGCTTACCATCCAATGTCTCTGCTCCTGCCAAAAATGCTGCTGAGGGGCACCGCTATAAAAAATTAGGAAATCAAGCTGACCCACTACAAAATGTCTGGTATTTTAATTCAGGAAGATCTAAATACAAGTACTGCTTGTAACATGCTAACTGTGTGATTCTCAATACTCCCTGGCAACTTCTAGTGCAGTGAGTTATAGAGGAGGGAATTTGCATGGAGGGAATTTCCACACTGGGAGTGCTCCACAAAAATGAGATTACACACACACACACACACACACACACACACACACACACCCCTCAATAGCATTCCTTCTACTACTTGATAATCTTTCCATGATTATCATTGACTTCTTATCTCATTCCCCATGGGAATTGTTCCAACCTTTGCTTCTTTTCTCAACCCTAACAGTACCCTGGACCCAAACACTCAGAGTACATGCCCTAGGCACTGAAAAAATTGAGGCCGTCTAAAGTGAACTTCTTCAACTGCCTTCCTCTATTCCTCAAAATTTTTCAGCATCAACATATTGACATACCCTTTGTTCTCCTTACCTCCGGATAGAATCCCTATTCTTCACTAAATCTAATCGCTCTACCTGTACCCTTGATTCCATTCCTTCCTACCTTCTCCAGGTCCTAGGTACAGCAGTCATTCTCTCTCTGTATCTCTTTCTCTGTCTATCTGTCTGTCTGTCTCTCCCTCCCCCTCTCAGTTTACCCCTTCAACTTTATTTCTCCTTCATATATTCAATCTCTACTTATCCACTGGCTTATTCTTGCTTTATAAATATGTTCATGTCTCCCCAATCTTAAAAAAAAAGTCTCTCTTCAATTATACCATCTCCTTCAGTATAAATTTTTTATAGCCAATCCTTCTGTTTCCTTGAGTTTTTACTGAAATTACTTTCTCAAAAGTCAATGATTACCTCCGAATCCTTGATCTCTTCTACTTCTGACACTATCAATAACTCCTTCCTTCTGGATACTTTCTCCTCTCTTGGCTTCAAAGATATATTTCACTCTCCTGGTCTCCCTTTACCTCTCTCACTACTTACTCTGTTCTTCCCTGAGGGAAGGCTCCTCATCCTCCCTTCAGAGTCTGTTCCTGGCCTTCCCTTTTTATACTCTTCCTTGGAAATGTTATTCACTTCAACCACTACCTCTATCTAGATAGCTCTTAAATTTTAAATCTCCAGTCCTGACTGCTTTTACTAACTTTGGACCTGCATCTCCAATTGCTTCTGAAAATCCTTTCTTGTCTATCCCACCAAGAGCTCAAATTCAACAGATCTAAAACAAAACTTATGAACTTTACCTCTAAACTTATACCTCCTCCTGAATCTATTTCTGTCTGTGACAGCATCATTAACCATTTCTCCCATGTTCACAATCTTGGGATTATTATTGACTTCCTTCTCCTTTGTCTCTTATATCCAACAAATTATCATGTCCTATAAATTCTGCCTCTAAAATATCTCTCACATTTATCCCATACTTTCTATTATGCCTTCACTATCCTAGTACAAATCCAAATTATCAACCATCTGAATCATTTCAAAAGTCTCCTAACAAACAGATGGGCTGTTGTGATTTTAAGGTTTGGAATTAAGGAACTATTAGTAGGGACATTTGCTCCATGGCATTCAGTTCGTTGCCAGATCCTGTTTTATAAATTGATGATACAAGCATTATGTTCAAATTAAATATTTTTCATTTGTTCATTCATCTGATAAGTATTTATTGGTTGCCTATTATGTACATTGCACTATACCAGGATCAAATGAGTTAACATGTGAAGCACTATATAAATGCAAATGATCATTACTGTTACTTGCAGAGATCAGGAGAGGGATGTAATAAGAAAAATACAGCCCTCCAGAGCTTATAACATAGTTAGGGAAAGAAGCAGTACATAGATGAAACATTTTGGTAATCATGTAAAACTATTTGTGGCTAAGAACCAAAGTGAACAATTTCTCTGCATTGTGTTAAATACATGGTGTTGGTATTTTCTGGCATGAACAACATTTCTTCATTCAAGTGTTCATAAAAATGCTTTTAGTTTATTAAGAACCGTGAAGAGATGTGAACTCAACAAAGAGAGACAGTTATCACCATCGCAATTCCCAAGTACCTTAGCACAGTGCCTGGCATGGAATAAGTACTTAAAAAATGCTTATTGGCTGAGTTGTTTCACTGACTTTATCAGAATCACTGAGGAATAAGGGGCTCCATCTGAGTAAATTTTCCACATAACTGATGTTTATTCTTTAAAAAGATTTTACAGTGACTTTACTAAAATATATTACATACTCCTAGGCCTCTTCGATGGAGAATTTTGAACATAACAGTTTGGGGATAGTACATATTAGGTGGATTCCAAACTGTGTCAGTAACAGAGTCCAAACACTATTTATTAATGGGTCGGTATCAACTTGGAGCATGTTATTTACTGGACTGGGGCAAGAAATCTGTCCTTGGTTTCATTGTTATTTGACATTTTTATCAATTTTTGATAGCATATTTATCTATGCTAACATGCTTATCCAATTTGCAGATGGCATATAGCTGGAAGGGATAGCAAACATTAAGGTGACAGAATAAGGATCCAAAAAATAATCTTGACAGTCTAGAACAATGGGCTGAACCTAATAAGAAACAGTCTGAGAGGGATAAAAGTAACTTCAAAAAAATCAACTGTACAAATATGAGATGGGGAAAATGGGATTAGATAATAGTCTGTGAGGAAAAATCTGGTTCTCTGTATGCTTGGTATGACACTATGACACGGCAGCCAAAAAAGCTAACAAGTTCTTTGATTATTTTCAGAAGTAAAGTGTTCAAAACAAGGGTGGTGATAGCCCTGCGGTATTCTTGCCAGGTCAAAGCTTTTTTGGAGTATCACATTTGGTTCTAACTATGACATATTAGAAATTATATTAATAAGCTGGCACATGTCCAGAAAAAGGTACCCATAATGGTCAAGGTACTAGAACCCATGCCATATGGAGATCAGTGAAAGGAACTGGTGATATTTAGTCTGGAGAAGTGAAAACATTATATCTAAATATATTAAAAGTGTTACACAGAAGAGGAATTAAGCTTGTTCTACTTAGCACCAGAAAACAGAACTAGAAGCAGTGGGGTAGAAATTTCACAGGCAGAATTAAGATATTAACATGATAAAAAATTTTTCAGCAAGAATATCAATATTTGTCTCATACCTCACTTGTCCTAATTATTCCTACTACCTGCCCCCCAACTGTCTACTGCCTCTTTTACTCACTTTCCCCACCTTCTGTGTACTGGAAGTACCCTTGGGCTCTTAGGCTGTTACCAGTATTTCCAAAAGAGTAAGAGTAAATATCGGCAGGCATGTCTTTAGCATCACAATTGCCCACTCTTTCTCACTATTCTTCCCCAGTGTTTGACATGGTAGCACAAGAGGCAGATGGGTAAATGCATTTATACAGTAGCAGAAACTTGAAATTGAGGCCTTAGAGATCAAAAAAAACTTATACAAATATATGAAATAAATATGAAGGAAATCTTCTAATTCAGCCTATCACTACCAAATTCCTTCTGCAAAATCTCTGACAGATCATCATATCTTGCCTCTGCTAGAAATATACCAGTGACGGGGAGCATACTGCTTTGCAAAACATCCCATTCCTTTGTTAGACAACTCTAATCATTAGAAAGCTCTTCCACATATTGAGCCAAATCTGCCTTCCTGTGAATTTTAACCGCTGGATCCAGGTCTATCTTCCAGAACAATACACAAAAAGACTTTTTCCATATAACCCTTCAAATATTTGATTACTGTTATATCTCCCATAAGGTGTATCTTTTGTTCAGTCATTTTCAATCATGTCCAACTCTTTGTGACCCTATTTGGGGTTTTATTGGCAAAACTACTAGAGTAGTTTGCCATTTACTATTCATTTTACAGATGAGGGAACTGAGGAAAACAGGGTTAAGTGACTTACCTAAAGTCACACAGCTAATAAGTGTCTGAGGCCAGATTTGAACTAAGGAAGATGAGTTTTCCTGACTGCAGACCCAGGGCTCTATTCACTCTGCCACCTACCTGCCCCATCTTATCTTTACCATGCCAAATATCCCCATTTTCCTTAAGAATTCTTCACGACAGGGTATTCAAGCTACTTATCATCCTATATGCTCTCCTTTAGACTTACTCCAGTGATGTGGCTTTCAGAACACTGGTCACAATAACCTGAATGTGATCTGAAGCAGTATAGAGTATTGTGGGAATATTCTTTCTGAATGCTTACTTTGAAGGTTCTGTGATTTCATCACTGTGAACACTTCCATTTCTATGCTCTTTCTCCATGTTTCATTCATGTCTATACTTTCCCATAAAGCTTTCATTTATGTAAGTCTCCAGAGACTCTTCTTTATTATTTTTGTATCTCACGTATACCAATGTACCAACACAAATTTTTCATGAATGCTTTCTTTCTTTGGCTTCCACAACATTGTGCTCTCTTGGTTTTTCTCCAGTTCTCATGGGTTCTTCTCCATCTTCTTGGCTGGTCATCTTCATCCTGCCTGCAAAATATGGACTTTACTCAAAGCTCTGTCTTTGTTTTCTTCCTTCCTCTTTTCTTTTCTCCCTGCATTCTTTCCCTTGATAATTTTGTCCCCTCCCATGGTTTCAGTTATCAGCTCTCTGAAGATGAAGCCCAGTTCTCTCTGAGGTAGGTAAGTAGTACAGTGCAGAGTGTGCTGAGCCTGAAATCAGGAAGGCCTGAGTTCAAATCTGGCCTTAGACACAATAGCTGTGTGACTCTAGGCAAGTCATTTAACCTCTATTTGCCTCCTCAACTGTGAAAAGGGGATAATACTGACACCTACCTCACTGGGTTGTTTTGAGGATCTAATGAGATATTTGTAAAAAGTACTTAGAACCATACTTGGCACATAGTAGGCACTAAATAAATGCTTACTCCCTTCCTTTGCCTTTCTCTTCTCTATCTCTAGCCTTCTTTGATATCTCTCAAAAGAAATTATTCCTCCCTCTTTGAATTTTTCAGGACATTCTGTTTGATTTTTCTGATGAATTTAAAAATTTAACAACTTGTATCAGTTATTTGTATTTATGCCTCATTCTCCTCACCAATTCCCACTATACTGTAAGCTCCTTAAGGGCATAAGCTTTGCCATTTCCATTACAGTAACAAGGGAAAATTGGTATGTCCTAAAACTAATCTCTGAAAGAGAACAACACTCAGATTTATAGTACATTTTCTCCCTCCTGTCAATAGTATTACATCACAAATTCTAGCATAGTTGTTTTCATCTTGAGGATCCAAGCATTTGATAGGACTAAGGTTTTTCAAGTATGTTTGTTTTCCCACTTCACATATAGTATGTTGGTGGACTCCCAACTAGGATATATGCCAAGGCTGAGAGAAGCTTCAAAGGCCCTAAGAGATCAAAATACAGAAAAGGAGCAAAATAACTAGGCTGACATCCAGGAGGGATTCTGAGCCCAAGTTAATGAACAATTATAGCAAAGCACACCCACCATATAAGCAGCTTAGTACAAATGGCCAGCAACAAGGGTGGTATTTCTGTGTGCCATAAGACATATAGTAATTGTAAGCAGCTTTTTCAAAAGTAATTTTAATTTTATTTACTTTTTCCAATTAATATATATACATATATATGTACAATCTCAGCTGCTTAGTAACCTGAAATAACTAGGTTTTTTTTAAAGAATTAAATTTCTCAAAAGTTTCTTGTCTTTTTGAAGAAGACAGCATATAGTCTTTTTTTAAACTTAAAAGTTGGTTATTTCAGTACTTCAAAGATCCATGATTTAATCAACCTAAGTCTTCCCTCCACCAACACAGCTCACAACTCCTAGGCTTTAGCAGACAGTCTTTGTGAGTTGCTGTGGCCAAAAGGAATTATCACCCTGTGGCCATTTGGGTAATGAGAGTCTCCCAGTTTAGCTAGGCTGGTTCTCAGTCAGACACATAACCCATTCCAGGCTCACACTTGAAATCTTTCCAGGTTGGTAGGGACTGCCACACTTGTCTTTCCTGGTATAGTCTTTAAGAATCCAAGATGTGGGCCATCTATGCCTTGGTGAATTACTGAAGTAGGACTTTAGGTGCCATTGTGCATTTAAAAATATATCCATTACCAAACAGCTTTAACCGAGTCATAAAAGTTACATAAGTGCATTGTAATTGAAATACAGTTCTGACCATTGAACAAATAATAAAAATACATCATACTTAAAAGTATTTTTAAATGGCCTGTATTTGCTAAGATCCTATAATGCTTTCTTTGGATATCACATGTTCTTAAAATTGGCTTATTTTTCTCCCTTAATCAACCACGACTATGTTTTAGTCCTTCTTTTAGTTTTAAATGTTTTTATTTATAAATCAGGGCTAGTACTCAACATACTACCCAAAGTAAAAACAAATGGGATATTTTAAAAGACATAACTACAACCAAACAGGGCTGCGTTATTTAAAATGAAGCCCAGCTGTTTCTTAAAAGTCCAACATTATTCTCTTTGTTTTCATTCCTGCTGTTAATGATGAAGAGGAAATACTTAAATAGACTATTACTTTAAAGCAAAAAGAGGGATGAAAAGTTGTGGGAAATGGAGTGGCCTGGGTTGTTATGGCTTTCTGTTTTGAATGTTTATAAGGTTCAGGAGAAATTGGTATATATACTCCAATTGGTGGTGGATTTCTACTTCAATTGCATGGGTCAGAACTCGTGGGTGTTGGATGGCTGGTAGTAGGGGGTGGAGTATTTCCTCTGATCCTTTTTCCTCATCTGTTTCTTAACCTCCTTCCTGTGCTAATGCCTTCAACAGCATTTCTTTGCTATCAGGCACTGGCAGTGCATGGGGCCAATGTCTTAGATGACTGTACCTGGAAATTATTTCATGTTTTATTATTCAAGGAGATCATTAAGTTGCATGTCTATTTCTAGACATTGGTTCTTGATTGTTTTCCAGGAAAATGAAAAACTCAGAGCTTTTTTAAAAAAAGTTGTTTTTGTAGTTGTATTGCTGGCACAACATTCAGAACATTTACTCTAATTTTATATCCCTTCTGTTTTGTATTTTATAGACCATGCTAACTATAGCCTGCTTAAAGATTTTAGTTAAATTGTACATTTTATACACTTATACATTTAAGTTCCTTTGTATTTAGAGTTATTGACTTATTGAAAAGTATTTAATGTGATTTTTACTGAAAAATATTTAAGCAGTTTTTAGATTTTCTATAATAAACTACCATGTAGAATATAGATGTTTTTATTATGACTTAATATGAAAGTAAGTTGCAGCTGTGACAGTCGTATGCCATAGATTTGCCAGCACTATCTACAGTTGAAGGGGGGAAAAGTGTACCTTTAAGAAGAAAACATTTGTCAGATTGCGTGTCCTCATTTTTGCTTCAAAAAATATGATCACCATAGCCATGTGGATATTTCTTTTTTGTTGTTATAGACATAGGCAATACTGAACATTGCAAGTTCCTATAAAATAGAAACTCTGTCCTATTTATCTTTGTATCTCATCAGGGACTAGCACAGTATCTTACACATTTAGATTACTCAATCAATGTTTGTTGAATTGAATTAAATTGAATTGAACTATGATGCTTTCCCTTTTCTTTGGACATTTCAGCTTCCTCAAATCCAGAAGTTATCAAGATCAACTCAATTCTGGATATAGCACCAAAAGTTGAAGAATATTATATTAAAGGCTATATTGTAGGAGCCGTTCACCCTGTTATATTGTCTGTTGGACGAAGAAGACACTTGCCAGCAAGCCATTTGTATAGAGTTGTACTGTCCCGTTTAAAATTAAGGTATGTTATTGCCAGAAAGATGGATTACTCCAGGATGTCATTACTTATTTTTAGTTGAATAAGTGAATGTTTACAAATCCATTTCACAATCCAAAGATTGTTTTATAGATCGTGTCTTCTCTTGACCCAGTGATAATTTATTTCATGGATGCTCAGTGTTCTACCATTGAATGTGATTAATCTACCTCATACCCAACCCTTGGTCATCCATTATTCCCACCCTGCTGACACCCACCATCTTGCATCTCCGCTCCTATTCTAGATCAGTCAAGTGCTTGTAGAGGGGATTAAGAAACTATGAGTAAGTCTTCTGCAAATTTGTGCTGTCTGACCTCAATAGAATCTTCATGACTCTATAACAGTTCTTGTATTCATTTTTTATTTTTTTTAATTCCTGCCATATAATCCATAGAAACTATTCCTCTTTCCTCAAGTCTGCAACTAGATTCTCTTTCTCCTCATTCTTAGTAGATGACCTCTCCTGCTTCTCTAAGATCAAGGCTGTCTGAAGTGAGTTTCCTCAAATCACCTCCTGACTTGCTGAGTAACGAGGAGGAGGAATGAATGTTCCCACCACTGGTCAGTAGAGGGAATTAAACTGTGTAATGAAGTTACTTTAGTAATAAGATACTTGGTTGAGAAACCAAATCTTTAGAATGTAATCATCACCTCTTGGTTCCCTTCTTATATGTCCTGACCCTCCTCCTAATTTCTATTTTTTAATGGCACTACTCTTCTCCCAAGAACTTCAAAATGAGGCCTCAAAGTTTTATTTGACTCTTTCCTTTCTCTCGATCCCCTCTTACATCCAACTTGTTGCCATGTGGTATTGTACTTCCACAATACCTTCTATCTGTTCCCTGTTATGCATCCTAAATTCTAGTCTTTATCACCTCTTACCTTGACAATTGTAATAACTTGCTAAGTGGTCTCTTGGTCACCAGTATCTCTAACCTTATTCACACAGCTACCCAAATAATCTCCCAAATGCACAGCTCTGAGAACTTCCCTTATTAAAATAGCCTTCAGTTACTCCTACTTGTCTATATAATAAATTACAGACTCCTTAACCTGCATCCAACACCCCTTCCTACTTTAACCTACCTTTCCAACATTAGTTAATACTGATCTATCTCACATACTCTGCATTGCAAAGTAGACAATTCCCTATTCTCTTCTCTTATTATGCTCTCTTTCATTTCTGAACCTTGATTATCATCCCTCAATAAGTTTCCCTGCCATTCTGTCAAAATCGCTCCTTTCCTTCAAACGTCAACTCAGGTGCCATCTTCTCCAAAAAACCTTCCTTGATCCCAAACCTTGATGGATCCTCCTTTGTCAAATTTCTCACAGAGCTTTACTTAACAATTATCACACCCTAATTGATATTATAATTATTTACATACGTGTATTATTGTCCCCACTAAATGTTTTTCCTTGAGAACTGGGAATGTGGCTTATCTTTATCTGTGTAACTCCAATGCTTATCATGCTGTCTTACTCTTTGCAAGAGTATAATAAATATGTTTAATTGAATTCATTTAAATGGTAGCAACTGAAACTAGCATTAAATTGTAAAATGTGGTCATTAAACTAATGAGAAATTTCAAATGTTTTCAAGTGTAGATTAACCTCCTGAATTTTGTTGGCTTGTTTTCCCCACTATGGGATTCAAAAAAATTAGCCATCATGTTTTTGAAATGATTTATTTTCAAAACAATAGCTTATTTTTTTCTAGTACATAGTTAATAGTCTCCATAGTAAAATAATAAAAAGAAAATGTTTCATTTCCATCATAATAATAACCCCGGAACCTAGGTAAATATCTGAATTTAACAGTTTTTTAAACATAATTCCCCAGATTTCACCTAGAAATCCATGGCAAAGCCTTCAGATTTTGCTTAGAACAAGGGTCAACAACCTCTTTAGCCCAGAATGGCCCTAATGGCCCTGGGCAACATCCTTATGCAGCCAAGAAATAGGAAAGAAGGCAGAAATAAAAGAGAGAAAACAAAAAAGAAATCGGGGAGAAGAAAAAAAGCAGAAAACCTAGCAATATTTTTGATAAAGACTTTTATAAACTAACTTGAAGCATCCTTT
The DNA here is from genome assembly GCF_011100635.1 of Trichosurus vulpecula. Lineage (NCBI taxonomy): Eukaryota > Metazoa > Chordata > Mammalia > Diprotodontia > Phalangeridae > Trichosurus > Trichosurus vulpecula. Next base: position 259,972,925 of record NC_050574.1, on the reverse strand, counting down.
TAAGGAGGACTACCTTTCACTAAATGATTTCTTACTTATCTACAATTATGCTTCAGCTTCCAATAGAATACTGGCTCCTAATGTATATGTAGTAACTCAAGCATTACTAAGCAAATATGACACAGTAGCAATGTTTGTGTCCTAATTACAAATCTGATCAGCCATGTATAAATAATTTTTCCATTCTGATATCAAATAAATTATTTCCACATAAAATCTTCTTCTGTTTAAGTAGCATTTATGCTCTTGACACATTTTGTTATACAAAGATTATACATCAGTCTTAAAATTTATGTCAGAAGTTATTTGATTTTCTTTAAATATATGTTTCTTTAGGTATGAAATCAGCTTATGTTAGAAATTGTAAAGGTTTAAGCATTACTATAATGCATTTTCAAGATATTTCCAATAAAGCCATCAAATCTTATGTAAAATTATGAAAAAACTATTGTCAGGGTTTCATCTGTAGACTGGCCTAAAGATACTACCTAGGAATGTAAGCATTCGTCTACAAATATAAATATTTTGATGGGTAAATGTTAGATGAAAGTTAGTAATAGAGCTCTGACCCAAGATCTTCTCTCTGTCACAGCCAGACACAGACAACACCCAAAGGACAAGGCCGACCCAGGCTTGTAATCGAGGAATGTCCCTTGACGTATGAAACTCTAACAAATGAAGGAGCGAAAGAGTTGATAGAAAAGGTACTGCTATTTGTCTTGGCCATTTTTATTCTATTGTGATTTTTTTTCTATTTCTAGTGTGATTTTTTTAACTTTAAAAAAAAGATTGACCTCCATTACAACAAAACCTCTGAATAACAACAACAACAAAAAAAGATTTCCAAACCCTAGCTTTTCATTCTCTCATTTTAAATGTTCTTCAAAACAACAGAATTTTAATAAAAATTTTAAAAACATGAACTGTTCTTGGAGTTTAATGTAATGAGATTTAGCCTGTCATGGACATCTGCATCACACATTAAATCCTACTCCATTGCCTCGTGCCTTGAGTTTTCCTGGGTCCTAGAATACCATGAAAGTAGAGTCCAAGCTTGGAAGTTCTGCATCCTGGAAAGGCTTAAACATGGTCCCAGTAACAGACTAACTACTTTCTGAAAACTGACCTAACTTAATACAGAAACTTATCAGCAGTGGGTTAGTCACAGGGCAGTTGGCCATTGTAAACCACAAAACAAAGAAAAATATAAAATGACCTTCAGTCCTATGTGGTTTTTTTTTCACTTTTGCTGTTGTAAAACCTCTTCTAGATCACTTTCCCAATTCGTAAGCAGGATGGGTTCCCAAATGACAGCAAAATACTCCTACACTAATTCTAAGGGTAATTTTGAGGGTTTGTGCTTTCTTATACTCTATCATAAGTCCCTCTCCAGTGTGGTTCTACCCATCCCAAGATACAGCAAGGACAGAAGTTATAAAGATGTCCCCCAAATTGGAGGTGTACTCTACTTTTTGCCCGCACTCAGGCCCAGGGAAGGGTGGGTTCAAGTTAAAGTATACAGTATAAGTTTAAAGTATAACCAGGCCAAGTATCTTACAAACAAATACATCTCATGATTTCTGGCCCTGGGAGTCCCTTTTTTTCCCTTTGTGGAAGCCCTTTTTTCTAGGTGTGATATCATTGGTAAATGAGTAGTTTCTTCATCGGCTGGGCTAGCTCCTTACCAGATTCCATGTTTTGGCTAACGGGACAGTTCACTACTGGGCTGGGTCAAGCAGATCATTCCTTAGGACTGGTTCCTTACCAAATTCAGCTACTGCTGTTGCCAAGCCCAATGGTCTTTGCTACCAACTCTGATTGCCGTGGGGACTTTTTGATGGTTCTTCTAACCTGTCAGTGCTCACAAAGTTATAACCTGGTCATATCTATCTCCAAATACACGTTCACCTATGATTAAGAAAGAATAAACACAAAAGAAGTATAGGCGTATGGTGTTAGGGTGATCATACTCAAAAGTCATCAAGGAAGAAAGTGGGAGATCATCTGCTTGAACCTTTTTTATATACTCTTAGTCAGTGAAAAGATGCTTCATCACCACAATACTAGTCGCTCTGACACTCATGACCATAAGGAAATTTATCAAGTCTCTGCATGTTGGATTGAAACAAGGCAGGGAATATTATGTGTCTTCTGTCTAACCCACCAGGAAGAGCAAATATTTTCATGCTCTAAGGAGTAGGCCTTCATTGGCAGGTCTCTTCATTAAGCAACAATAGAAGCAAAAGAAAAAAAATAGAAGCAAAATATCTAGAAAGGGGACAGAGGATTCTAAGAATCACATAGTTCTCAGATTATCTACAAACAACTTAACTGTTGGTACTCTAAATGTGAGAGCCTTGCTCAGTGTCCAGTGAGCAAACATAATATTTTAAGAACCAACTCTCAGGCATACATTATCACTATAATAAAAATCAGGCAAAAACAGAAATTGTGGCTAAATGGAAGGATGATTCACAAGTTCTCCTTAGACAAGCAAATAAACATATAGACAAAATTGGTTTTTATCATGCATCCAAATATAGCAAGAAACATTATTTCATAGTTTTTTTGTTCATCTGATATTTCATCAGTCCTGATAAGCACTTACAAAAAGGCCATGTCAAGATAATTGTAGGTTATGTGCCCAAATCTATTGCACAGGAGGTAGAGAAATTCTATGAATAACTTGATAAGATCCTTTAAATGAAATCAATATAGACTTTAATATGCAGTGACTTTAATGTAAAAGTGGACATAGAGGAGGATAGTAAAAATTTATTGGAAAACATGGTTCAGGAGTAAAAAAAAAATTAGAGAGACTAAGGATTATAAACTAATCCCAAACCTTATGCTTCTATATAATGGTTATTTTCTTCAGAAAGAGATTTGGTGAGCACTCACCATGAACTCAACGCTGAATAGTAGGACCAAAAATAAAATTGATAGTATTTTAACAGATAGGAAATGACTAGTTCATTTTACCGAAGACATTTCCAAACTAGCTTTCTGTGTTCAGTAAGTACACTGCCTTGTTAGAACAAAGATCAAAATCAATACCAAAATTAGATCAAGATTAGAAAAACATATAAAAGTGAGAAGAGGATATGACACACAACTGAGACAACTGCCACTTGACTATTTAAACAGGGTGTTCATACAACAAACATTGACAGAAACTATCACTATTTCCTAAGCAAGTTTAACTGATGTAAATTGTAAATCAAATGGCATAATAGGGAGAACAGAAGATCCTAGAAATCCCTTAGGTTGGCAAATACTTCATCTCTTTGCCATGCATAGAAATTTGACAGAAAAGGGGAACATCAGATTATTTTAGAACATAAAATAATTTGTAAAATTAATGGAGAAAGAAGACTATGATAAGTAATACTTCATAAAACAATGAAAAGCAATGGAGGAAAAAATAATTTACAGAAAATTTGTTGAGATCCATCTAGGCCAGATCATACTAAGAGCATTTAAGATGAAAATGGAAGGAGAAAATAAAGAGCAAAGGAGAGAGGAGAGGAGAAACAGAAGAAAGACGGTGAGGAATTGTAAAGATTTCTATAACAACCTTTTTCCCATCAGTGACAATGGAGCTACCTCATTTAGATTCTAACATCACAATCCCAAACATGCTGAATCAAGAAGTAGAAGGAGCAGTAAAGAGAACAAAGATGGGAAGAGCAGCTAAACTAGACAAAAGTACACACAAACAATGTTTTGATAAAGATAAAACAACATTGAAGGTTCTGAGGAATGAATCCTCAAGATATTGAAAAGTGCCAAATGATCGGGGGGAAAAATCACAGACGTTATTATTGCCCCAAAAAGGATAGTCAAAAAACTGTAAAAACTACTGACCCACTTTACCATCTCTACACAATATTTATAGGAAATATCTGCATACTTGCCAGGAGCATTCCTGATAAAAATACAAGAAGGGAACAATCACTTCTGCATGCAATATTCTGCAGCAGTCTACATCTTTACAATCCCCTAATTGTCTAAAAAGTATAAAGAATATAAGAACCTACTGCATTTATTGTTGACTATTAAAAACCAGTTGATTTGATGAAGCAAAATGTCATCTTAAACAGCAAATGTCCCCATTTATATATCAAAATCATACAATGTTTCTTGGATAACATGACAACAGAGAGAACTTTGTTCAACAGCTCTATGAAGATTAATATCAATCAAGATATAACAGAGATGTATATGCTTGCCAAAGGTATTTGCCGCTCTTATGGATTATGTCCAGTGCAGAGCCCACATGGAAGAAAGATTCCCCATAGATGGCAAGGTCTTGCAGGTGCTTCTCTTTGTAGATGGCACTGTGTTGATTGCAGCAAGATGCAAAATATTGCAGAGCTATATATATATATATATATATATATATATATATATACATGTGTATATGTACATGTATGTGTACATGTCTGTATGTGGGCTCTGTAGTATATATGTTCTATGTCTATACCTATTTCCACACACTATATAATATAAAAAGACAGACATATAGACATATAGACACATGTTAGACAGACACTGTGGATAGATGAGTTGGGTCTAGAGAGAGCTGCATTGCCTTTGGGAAACTGTGCAATTCTTTTCATGGGCATGGTCTAATGTATTCTACTACTATTTTTTTATCCTGTTTAATTTTATTTAATTTATTTAGTATTTTTAGTTTTCAGCATTGATTTTCACAAGAGTTTGAATTACAGACTTTCTCTCCATTTCTACCCTCCTCCCCACTCCAAGATGGCATATATTCTGGTTGCCCAGTTCCCCAGTCAGCCCTCCCTTCTATCACCCCACTCCCCTCCCATCCCCTTTTCCCTTACTTTCTTATAAGGCAAGATAAATTTCTATGCCCCGTTGCCTGTATATCTTATTTCCTAGTTGCATGCAAAAACTTTTTTTTGAACATCTGCTTTTAAAACTTTGAGCTCCAAATTCTCTCCCCTCTTCCCTCCCCACCCACCTTCCCTAAGAAGGCAAGAAATTCAACATAGGCCACGTGCTGATCATTATGTAAAACCCTTCCACCATACTCATGTTGTGAAACACTGACTATTTTTGCTCCCTCCTATCCTGTCCCCCTTTATTCAGTTTTCTCCCTTGACCCTGTCTCTTTTCAACAGTGTTTGCTTTTGATTACCTCCTCCCCCTATCTGCCCACCCTTCCATTGTCCCCCCTTTTTTATCCCCTTCCTCCTTTCCTGTGGGGTAAGATACCCAATTGAATGTGTATGTTATTCCCTCCTCAGGTCGAATCTGATGAGAGCAAGATTCACTCATTCCCCCTCACCTGCCCCCTCTTCCCTTCCTGCAGAACTGCTTTTTCTTGCCACTTTTATGCAAGATAATTTACCCCATTCTATCTCTCCCTATCTCCCTCTCTCAATATATTCCTCTTTTATCCCTTAATTTGATTTTATATTTTTAGATATCATTCCTTCATATTCAACTCACCCGGTGCCCTCTGTCTATATATACATACATACATACATACATACATACATACATATATATATATATATGTATATTCCCTTCAGCTACCCTAATACTGAGGTCTCATGAATTATACATATCATCTTTCCATGTAGGAATGTAAACAAAACAGTTCAACTTTAGTAAGTCCCTTATGATTTCTCTTTCTTGTTTACCTTTTCATACTTCTCTTGATTCTTGTGTTTGAAAGTCAAATTTTCTATTCAGCTCTGGTCTTTTCACTAAAAAAGCTTGAAAGTCCTCTATTTTATTGAAAATCCATATTTTGCCTTGGAGCATGATACTCAGTTTTGCTGGGTAGGTGATTCTTGGTTTTAATCCTAGCTCTATTGACCTCCAGAATATCGTATTCCAAGCCCTGCAATCTCTTAATGTAGAAACTGCTAGATCTTGTGTTATCCTGATTGTGTTTCCACAATACTCAAATTGTTTCTTTCTGGCTGCTTGCATTGTTTTCTCCTTGATCTGGGAGGTCTGGAATTTGCCGACAATATTCCTAGGAGTTTTCTTTTTGGGGATCTTTTTCAGTGGATTCTTTCAATTTCTATTTTACCTTCTGTCTCTAGAATATCAGGGCAGTTCTCCTTGATAATTTCTTGAAAGATGATATCTAGGCTCTTTTTTTGGTCATGGCTTTCAGGTAATCCAATAATTTTTAAATCATCTCTCCTGGATCTATTTTCCAGGTCAATGGTTTTTCCAAGGAGATATTTTACATTGTCTTCCATGTTTTCATTCCTTTGGTTCTGTTTTATAATATCTTGATTTCTCATAAAGTCACTAGCTTCCACTTGCTCCAATCTAATTTTTAAGGTAGTGTTTTTTTCAGTGGTCTTTTGGACCTTCTTTTCCATTTGGCTAATTCTGCCTTTCAAGGCATTCTTCTCCTCATTGGCTTTTTGGAGCTCTTTTGCCATTTGAGTTAGTCTATTTTTTAAGGTGTTATTTTCTTCAGTATTTTTTGGGTCTCCTTTAGCCAGTCATTGACTTGTTTTTCATTGTTTTTTTGCATCACTCTCATTTCTCTTCCCAATTTTTCATCTACTTCTCTAACTTGCTTTTCCAAATCCTTTTTGAGCTTTTCCATGGCCTGAGACCAGTCCATGTTTTTCTTGGAGGCTTTTGAAGTAGGCTCTTTGACTTTGTTGACTTCTTCTGGCTGTGTGTTTTGGTCTTGTTTGTCACTAAAGAAAGATTCCAAAGTCTGAGTCTGAATCTGAGTCCGTTTTCACTGCCTGGCCATGTTCCCAGTCAACTTACTTGACCCTTGAGTTTTTCGTTGGGATATGACTCCTTGTAGAGTATAGAGTACTTTGTCCCAAGCTTGAGGGGCCGTGCTGTTGTTTTCAGAGCTATTTCTACACAGCAAGCTCTGCCCCACCAGCGCTCCTCCTCCCCCAAGAACTGCCAACCCTGACCGGACTCAGATCTAAGCTGACTCTGCTCTCCTGCTCAGATCTGCCACTTAATTCCTCCCACCAGGTGGGCCTGAGGCCAGAAGCAACTGTACCTGTAGCTCTGGAAGCAGCATTCAGAGGTGATCCTCTGCTGCCCCTGGGGCGGTGGCCGAACTGGGAACTCCTTTCACTCTGTTCCAGCAGCTTTTCCCACTAACCTTCTCTTTTGTCTTTGGTGTTTGTGGGTTGAGAGGTCTGGTAACTGCCACAGCGCACTGATTCAGGGCGCTAGGGCCTGTTCCGCCTGGCTCCTGGTCTGGTTGTTCTGGGCGCAGCTCACACCATGCTCTGCTCCCAGTTGCCTGTGATAGACCTTGCCCCGTGACCATCCAGGCTGTCCTGGGCTGAAGCCCTGTTTCCCTCTGCCATTTCGTGGGCTCTGCAGTTCTAAAATTTGTTCAGAGCCATTTTTATAGGTGTTTGGAGGGACCTGGGGGGAGCTCACGCAAGTCCCTGCTTTCCAGCTGCCATCTTGGCTCCGCCTTCTTGTTCTAGTACTATTGAATCAGTGTGTTTAGTAAATGCTTCTGATCATGATTTTAAAATGTGATTTAGCTTGTATTTTGGTGAACAGCAAAAACTCCTGAGGTTTTTGTTTTCTAGATGAGAAAGAAGTGTGACATTTTCCTGTAACTTTGTCAGTGTTTCTGTTGTCCCCTTTACTTAGATGAGGATAAGTAAAAGATATATATAGATACACATACACACACACACACACACACACACACACACACACATATATATATATATGTAACCAGTGGTAGCTACTCATGAATAAAGATGTGATAGCTCTCAGCACATGTGTATATTTCTACTTTTGAAATGGACTTATGTTTACAAATATTTGAGAAACACATTAGATTATCAAGGGTGGGGAACCTGCAGCCCTAAGGCCACATGTGGCCCCCTAGCTCCTCAAGTGTGGCCCTTTGACTGAATCCAAACTTCACAGAACAAATCCCCTTAATAAAAGGATTTGTTCTATAAAACTTCAACTGAGCCAAAAGACTGCACCCTAGGACCTCAGAAGCCACATGTGGCCTTGAGGCTGCAAGTTCCCTACCCCTGGATTAATGCATAAAACTCATAAGATTAATCACTATAAATAAGAAACTCATGAAGATTATTAGTATCATGCTTGCAAATTTTTTTATATTACGAGAAAATGTCCTTTTAAACAAAAATTTATTTGAATTTTAAAAATTGAACTCCTAATATATTCCTAGTGGAACAAACTCAGATACTTTATTTTGTTTCTAGCTTCCTGAACATGGTTGAAAATAGATTGACACAGGAAATTATTGTTATTTCAGCATTTATAATAATGTAGTTACCCCAGAAAGAAAGATATTTCAGGAAATGAAGTACATAAAATACTTGAAAATTCTCTATGTATATGACTAATAGCAATGGATATGAGACATTTAACATCTTAGGAAAACTACATTGCATAAGGACTTCAGTATAAGGCAACTAGATTTGAAGATAGGATTTAACTCCACATTTACACCAATTTAATTTTAAAAGTAAGAAAAAGATAATTATCCAAAATTCTTAAATGAAAATAAAATTATAGAATAATATCAATGCCCCATATTTTAAAAGTGAGAAGGAGTTAGCACTGTATCTTTGTCAATACCCAAAGTAAAACAGGCTAACCCTTTTGTATTTTGTCACTCAAAGCTATGAACTTAACATATAGAAAATAAACACAAATTGAAATCTCTCCACTTATAGCATACCATTTCTCTACCGCACCTCCCATCTTCTGCCTCCCCTCACACACCTATTTTAGGTACATTTCTGTCATTAGGGGAGAAAAAGCTTCATGAATTGTCCAATTTTTAGTTTTTTTCACTTGCTATAAGAAAATTATGTTGCATCAACCATAATTTTTTGTCTCTCCCATTTATTCCATCTCTCTTTTCTCCAATTTCTTCCCTCTTCTTCAGTCCTCTCCAACTTTGCCTTCTTTATTCTCCCCCTACCAGTTTCATCCTACTCTCCCCTTTTCTCTTCCCCATTATTTCTAACACTGTGATAGATCCTCTGTACTCTGCCCTATGCAGGCCATATTTGGAGTATTTTGTTCGGGTCTGGGTACCACATTTTATGAAGAACATTAATAATCTGGAAATTGTACAGAGGGCAAGTAGGATGGTATGGGGCCTTGAGATTATACCACATGAAGATCAGTTGAAGGAAGTAGGTATACTTAGCCTGGAGAAGAGAAGCTACCGTTAGGAGATAGGTTGGGATAGCAGATAGGGCATTGGACTCAGAGTCAAGGAAGATGTCAATTTAAATCCAGCCTTGGATACTTTGCAAATTAGAGAGAAATCACTTTCGGCTAGTGAAAAGTGGGTGGAGAAAACTTGAAAATTTTTCATTCTAGGGAAGATTCCAAGGAAGGGAGAGACTTTAACAAATATTGATGGTAGTGGGAGGGAAGTCCGTTCTAGGGATTGAAGAAAAGCATGGAGACAAGGGTAGACAGTACAAGAAGAAAGAGCAGAAGTCGTCTAGTAATCCCATGTTCCTGGAACGTAAACTATGTGAAAAGGAATAGTATGAAATAAGGCTGGGAAGGTAGGTTGGTGCCAAACTGTGGCAACCCTTAAGTGCTAGGATAAAAAATTCCTATTTGATTCAGTAGTTATTGGAGAAGCATTGAAAGATTTTGGGTGAAGAAGTGACAAGATCTGCCACTTGCTACCTGTATGACCTTGGCTAAATCACTTCAATTTCCTGATTCCCAACTCCTTCCCCTAAAATGCCAGTATCCTCCTTCCAAATTCTATCTTGTATTTATTTTTATATTTATTATCTGCCTTCATTTCCTCAACTGCAAAATGAGGATAATAATATCACCTTCCTCCCAGGGTGGTTGTGAGGGTCAAATGATGTATTTGCAAAATACTTGGCACAGTGCCTAGCACATTGTAGTTGCTATATAAATGCTACCTATCATCATCATCATCATCATCATTCTTACTACTATTACTACCTTTATTATCATTATCTATGCCTTTTTCTATATATGTTATCTACTCTTATACAATGTAAGCTCCTGAGAATATAGGCTGTTCAATTTTTGTCTTTGTAGGTGCTTAATAAATGATTGTTGATTTATTGATTGAAGATAAGGACTCTGAATTAGGGTGATTATTCAGACAGCAATGAAAAAGGTAGATTGGAGAGGGAAAAGATTGCTAGTAGGAAGACTAGTTATGATGCTATTACAATTGTCTGGGGAAATGAAGACCTGAACAAAAGGGTATTGCAGTGGAAGTGAGAAGGAGAATTATTACTAATATAGGGCAATTGATTAAATCTTGGGATGTGAGAGAAGAAAAAATCAAAAGTAACAGGCTTTAAACCTGGATGACTAGCAGGGTGGTGATACCATCAACAGAAAAGGAGGAAGGGGTAGGAATTTTGTTGAGTTTGAGATGCCACTGGAATTTACAGATGGTGCTATCTAGCAGGTAGTTAGATATACAAGATTAGATCGCTAAGGAAACTTTTTGTTCATTCATTTCAGTTGTATCCAACTCTTCATGACCTCATTTGGGGTTTGGTTTGCCACATCCTTATCTATATTCCATATCCATATCCCTATCATTTTACAGATGAGGAAACTGAGGCAAATAGATTTAAGTGACTTGCCCAGGGTCACACAGCTAGTAAGTGTTTGGGGCCAGATTTAAATTCAGGAAGGTGAGTCTTTATGATTCCATGCCTAGTACCCTATCCACAATGCCATCTAACTGCCCTATGAGGGGAAGCTAGGAAAACGACTAATGTGTCATCTATGAGTATCATTGAAGCCATGGAAGTGGATGAAAGTGGTAAAATACATAATATAGAAAGTGAAAAGAAGCAGGGAAGGACAGAATCTGTAGGTACACAGTTCAAGAATTAAGTGCCATCACATGAGACAGAGTATTATCAGTCAGAAAGTTAAGAGAAGAATCATGAGAGGGCACTGTCATGAGAGCCAAAAAGGACAAAAAAAGAGTCAGACTTGGTGATAAAAGAGGCAATCAATGGCCTTGGAAAGAGCAGCTTCAGTGAAATGGTGGAGGGGGGAGGAGACAAATGTTAAGGGGTTAAAGAGTAGGCTGGTGTTAAGGAAATAGAATCTAATTGCTTGTGGGAGTAGTAGGATCAAGGAAAGAGTGGTTTGTTTTGTTTTTTTATTTGTTTTTTTAGGTTAGAGAAGTCCTGAGCATATTTGTAGCAAGTAGAGAGGAACCAGTAAAATGGGAGATATTGAAGATACATGGGAGAGAAGGAAATGATTGATGGAAGAGAGGAGTTGAAATTCAAATCAGATGACTTTAATGTCTTCATTAAAATAGGAGTTAAGATCATTCGCTGAAAATGAAAAGGGAGTGGGTGAATCAAGTTGAAGTCATGAGGAAAGAAGAGAAGGTTTGGAACACCTGTTGTGGGGAATGTATAATAGGGAATGAATACAAAGATTGCTATGTTAGCCACAAAGGCCTACTTGAGGTTGGATAGAATCACTTTGTAGTGGACGTGGTCCTGTGGTTTTTTCCCTCTGGCAGCATTTTTGCTACTTGGGAATAGAAGCAAATTGAAATTCAACAAATGTTTATTAAGCACCAACCCTATGCCAGGCACTGAGGATAAAAGTCAAAACAAGTAGTCCCTGGCCCCAAGGAGTTTACATTCTAATGGGAATACAACACGTGTACAAACGGGTAAATACTCTATAATTTGAAAAAAGAAAGAACACGAACATTTATCATGGAAGGTTTCCAGTAGGAAGTGCACCTGGTCTGGACCTTGAAGGAAACTAATGATTCTAAAAAAAGGAGGTGAGGAGGAAGTATATTCCAGGCATGAGGAAGGGAAGATAGCTTTGTAAAAAGGCGTGGAAGTAGAGGATACAATACCTAGACTGAAAAGCATCAAATTGACCAGTTTGGCTGGAACATAAAGTGTATAAAGAGGAATAAAATGAAATCAGTCTGGAAGGGCAAGCTGGAACTAAGTTATGAGGACTTTAAGCACTAAATTAAGAATTTTCATACTTTACCTTAGAAGTGATAAGGAGCCACTGAAAATTCTTGAGCGATGTCAGACCCATGCTTTAGGATGATTATTTTTAGCAACTAGTGGAAGATGGATTGGAGAAGGGGGAATATGGAATCAGGAAGACCAAGTAAGAGGTTACTGCAATAATTCCAGTGAGAAAGTTAAAGAAGTAGGGGGGTATCCATGTCAGAAGGAAGTAGAGCTAGAATTGGCAAAACTACCTATGTGCTGTATAACCTATATCAAATTGCTTGCCTTCTCAATGAGAGGGGTGGGGAGGGGAGGGAGAGAATTTGGAACGCAAAATTTTACAAACAAATATTGAAAATGGTTTTTACATGTAATTGGGGGAAAATAAAATACTAAATAAATAATTTTTAAAAGATTATATATGTGTGATGCAGGATAATAAAGAATTAAGGATGACTCCAAAGTTATAGAGCTGGGGGTTACAAAATAGGGGAAGATGGGAAAAAGGGAGGTCAAGGGTTTTAAGTGTGGAGGAAGGAACAGCACTAAAATAGCTAACCACTGAGTTAAGTCCGACTGGGGAAGTAAGAACAGAAAAAGATATGGAGTTATTCATTATTAGATGCTTAATTCTTCTGGCTTCAAGAGTGACTGGTTTCATTACTCTGATTTCATCGATATGAGCCACAAAGCCTTCACACCCTACTAGAGGGTTTTCATGAGTTGTTCTGGCCAAAAATAAAGTTCATCATCTGGTAGCCAACTTTCTAGTAATGAAGAACATGTTAAGGACTTAGTGATGCTATTCCTCGGGTAATGTATATATAAGCCATTATCAGGCTTATATTGGAATCCCTTCCAACTTTTTGTAAAATCTGTCTTAACTTACGGTTCATTGGCCTGGATGTCGAACACCCACGGTTACCCCTGCACTTTAATAAATTCCCGAGTGTGTGTTTCTGCCGAGCTCTGGGGGATTCTGACATGCTGGAGCTGCAGTTCTCTCCACCCCACTGAGGTCATGCTCTGAAGCTGCCTTTCCTCAGTTTGTCTAGTTTGTCCTCTCTCAGCACCCAGCTGGATACATTGGTTGTTACTGGTCCAGTTTCTTAAATGACATAGATAATTGGAACAACAGGAGGGAAGAGAAAAGGGAATGTGGCTTTCCCTCTGGACTCTCTCCCCACTTCTTTTTACTGACTTCTAGTTATAGACACAAGAATATGGCTACTCAAAGCATTCCCAAAGCTTAGCTCCTAAAGCAATTGCTGGAATCATATCCTCTGATATACATAGATCCAGAGATGTGTCTAAGTCTTTCAACCAATCCTGATACAGCTTCCTAAAAAATCTGATTTCACCTAATAGGATTTTGTTTTTTACTCAATCCCACCTTAACTATGTTTTTTCCACACCTAGTTTATGCTTTTGGTTTTGTTACTCAATCAAGGAGAAAATTTCACCTGATGAATATATCAGGGCATGGCACATCTCATGAGTTATATTAATTGGGATATATAGTTAATATGAGAAATACCCCTTTCAAAGGGATTAAAAAGTGCTTAAGAAATACTTTGGTTATGAGATTTAATAACAGAAAGCTATTTGGTAGAGATACTCAATAACTAATAAATATCAGTGAAGTCCTATCTATTCCATGAAAAACTCTGATTTTATTAATAAAATAGCATAAGCAAAACTAAAACTGAGATTTATGTGTATACTCATCCTTCATTATTCATCTCATTTAAAAATGCAGATAAATGAAGCTGCTAAAAGAGGAATGAAATTTGTTGGATTTGTAACACAGCATTGTACTCAGTCTAAAGTTTGCAATGGCACCAGCAGTGATGGAGATGTAGAATCCGAGTCAACCCTATACAGAATTCAAGGACACCAGAGACACAATTCAGATGAAAACTGTAAAACTTGGAATGAAGGAACTTTGAGTGGGCAGTCTTCTGAAAGTGGAATTGAAGAAGAAATTCATCATGAAGGTGGACCATGGCAAATGGGAAGAGAAGGAAGTCCTATTCCCTCTAAATCAAGAAAGGGAGAAGGTAAAAAAAAATGAGAAGAGGAGTGCTAGGCTACATTCCTAAGTTAAATTTAGAAAAATGTGACTTTTTGAAAGGCGGGGGAAGCAAATGGGTAAGAGAATGAATTTTGAAAGATTTTTTAAAAGAATTGACATTTATGTAGTACTTCACATACATGATTTCATTTGGTCCTCACCCCACTCCTGAGAGATAAGTACTACTAATATGATAGTCCCCATTTTACAGATGGAAAAAATGAGGTTGAGTGAATAAATGACTTATCTATGGTGACCTAGCTAGTAAATGTAAGAGGTAAGACCCAACCCCAGGTCTCTACTGGCTCTAGCACTGCCCTTCCAAAAGCACTAAGCAGTTTTAAAATACTCAGAGCTGAAAAGAACCTTAAAAATCACATAGTCCAACCTCTTCGTTTTTACATACAATATGAGAAAACTAAGGCTTGAGAAGTGTTTTGTCAGAGATTGTAGGGAAAGGGGTCTCTTGACTTCCACCAGGCCACAATATAAACCTTTGAGCTTTTTAAAGTCATTACAATCAAAACTAAATCTCTTTATTATGTTATTTTCAAATTAGCACCATTTATAAATATATGTAATGGACAGCTGTGACCCATGTAAAACAACTATTCTTCAAAATTTCACTGACTAACTGAACTGTAACTTATATATCATCTACAAGAAAAAGCCTAATGAAATTACACTGTTTTAAAGGAAATTTAGGTCTCTCACTAATGTTCAGTCTTGTGAAGTCAGTTCTTTAAAAAGCCAGTGTGGCTTCACAAAGATTTTTTTAACACTAAAATACCCAAATTTAAGAATACCTCAAAGCATCAAGCTACATCAGTTGGGACAGTACATTTTTTTTAATCCACAAGGCAGAGATAATAGAAATAATAGGATGAAAAATGTTATTTTAAAAGCAAAATTATAATATCCACTTATAACTATTTTCATTTAAATTACATTTGTACAAATAGTAGAATTATAGTCAAAATACAAAAATTATGAAATAATAGTTTTAAAAATTCATGCATCAATTAATATAGTTGATGCACCTGATCTTTTTAACCATTCCCGCAGCAAGAGGGAGAATACCTGCAAAGTAGGCAGGAATTCTACCTTCCCTTTCCAGGAAAGATTTGCCTCCTCTATGCACTCGACTTGTGCATGTGTACCAAATGAAAATGAGCAGGAAAATGAATTGGAGAAATGGGGAAAAGGAAGAAGGGAGTCAAGAAGAGTAGAATCCAAAGAAGGAACAAATCAAGAAAATTACCACCCAGAGGTCCAATCTTCTTAAGGTCATTTGGGGAAAGATTAGAATCGTACCAAATTTGCCAAATTTTTCCATGCTGAATCTAAAGCAATTTCAGCACTGCAGTGAAATTTTAGAATATCCCCAACTGTATATTTCAGCCTTTGATTACTTAATAGTTCTTTGGTGATATGACAGGAATCTATACAAAATAGAAAAATTAGAAGGGGAGGGCATAACTAACATTTATTAAGCCCTACTATATGTCAGGTAATGTGGTAAACACTTAACAAATAGAGAAGAATAGAGCCCATGATGAAAGCCTATAAACCATTTTGCATGTGAAACAGGAACACTATCTTTCTACAAGTATAAAAGACTTTAATGAATCTCTGACCTCATCGATGTGGATGTTTCCTTATAACAGTGTAGATCACAACAGATCCACACATACCTTCTCAATCCTGTGCAATTCTTGTCCAGGTCATCTTGTAAATCCTCCACATGTTGGGATTCACTCAACATGTTGGGAGCCTTCCCCTGGATCTCTTGACATTGTTTGGATATCTGTGGAATACTGTGGGCTCTACTTGTCCTTCTTGTTTGCTACATGACTGGCCTGCCTTCTTTTCCAGTTATATATGTTTCTGATCACATCCATTAAACCATTTCTCTTGTGCAGTTTTTCTTTGCAAATACATTACAGACTCCATACCCAACATGTGCATGTCTGTTTCCTTCCATGACCCTCAATTTTAATTCTTTGGAGACTATGGTATTCTATAACTCAGTGCCATACCAGAAGAATGCTCATGTTTAAAATATGGGATTTGGTTACAAAGAGAAGCTTAGGGTCATGAAAAACACTGCACAATTTCCCATAACAATCCAGACCATTGTCCTTTTCAGGTCTAGGCACCCATCATTGTCTGCAGCTCCTGTCCAAGATGTGGCTACTCATGAACCAGCTGTATCAGTTGTCTGTCCACTTGCATATTATAGGCATTCTTCATTCATCCATTTGATTTTTCCTGTGTGCATAGGCAGGCAGAACTTTTGTGAATGATGATGGATTTAATTTTGGAGATCCTGACCTTGCTGCAGTCAGCACAATGCCATCTATAAACAAAACTAGCTAAAGGATATCGCTATCTGTAGAAACTTTTTAGAGTTAAAAAATTGATAAAGAAAAGATAGTCCCCAACTTAACATAGGATTCAGAGAGTTTCTTTTTTGTGAATACATGACATGTATATGCACTGCTCCTTCTACCACACCTCCCTGCCACTAATGACAACTCCTGCCTGGTCCATCATCTACTATTACTGTTCCCTTTGCTTTGAAATTCCTTTCCAATACTTCTGTGAAAGTTAGAAGAGCAACTACATAACCCCGCTCCCCACCTCTTTTTTGCTGAAAACCTTCTTCCTCTAATTCCATTGATATTGTCCAATTGCCAGAGTCTCCACTTCCTTACCACACTTCTATCCCTCTCAGGGGCATAGAGAGGCTAAGGATTTGGGAATTCAGGCTAGTGATCAAATCCTAACTTTGCTACTTATGATACATGGGAATGAGGGGTCTAGTCTAGATGACTTGTAAGGTTTCTTCCTACTCTAAATTCATGGTCCTATAATTCTGGAATTAAGCTCTTTAGGACTACTTTTAATACTCTTTTGGTTATATTATAAGCTCAGTACTATAGACTTTTGGACTAGCCTAAGAACCTAAGTTTTATAGCATTGTTCCTATGGAACTATATGCTCCAAATTCCAAACAGACTTAAAAATGTCCTTTGAACCTATTTCTAATTTGGAGGGTGCAAGCATCTTATATACCTTTGCACACAGACTCCAAGCCAACTCCTTTTGCAATGCAGTCTCCAAGAGTAGAATAAGTGGTTAAGGTGAAACTATTTTTCAGAGAGTCCTCTGCAATATGACTATTTTAACAAACTGTGTATGGCACTCAGTATAAGAGAATTGTTAGCATTTAGTCATTTCTTCATTGGCCACCATCCACCAGTTCTAAGACATAGCCTGCAAATGTGCATCAAGGGGGTAAGTCTATGAAAAAGTCATTTCTGTTTTAAGATTTTACTTACAAGCAATATGCGAAAATTTTAGACAAAAATTCTCCCACTTGATAGATAACTTTCATCGAGGTTTACTGGCATTCTGTGATCATTAAGTTAAACATGAAAATGGCCCTAAATACTATATGAAGAAATAGCTAGGGTACAGTCATGGCTTCAGATCCATCTAAAAGGATTTAAATATGTAACATGTACTCTGGAGCCCTCTTCCGAGTCAGGTTGCTACATCAGGGTTCAACTGTACCCTGAGGGGTTGAGGGGCAATCTCCTCTCAATTACTATTGACTCAACCCTCCACCATCTGTGTCATTCCCATTTTAGGCCAATGAATAGCACCTCAGTTCCATTTAACCATGTAACTTCACCTACTTTTAAAAAGAGAAATTCAAAGATACAGCAAGAACAAACATTTCCCTGAACTACTCAGAGCAAAATCCCGTCCCCCACTATACACACACGCGCGCACACACACACACACACACACACACACACACACATACACCATCATACTATCACAGTGAGTGGGAGCAGGGAGAATTAGGCTAAAAATCTAATACAGTTTCTTGATTCCATCAAGTTTACACCAAAAGCCAGCCCAGATAATTTCTTCCACTGGGTTAAGATCGCTGTCTCTCCCAAACATCTCTCCTTATTCCTCTGATACTGAACTGACTACAACACCCAGCCTGGATTATAACTCCCATATTCCTGTAATTCACTCTCCTGGCTCAGATCAGAGATTCCACTCCCTGCACCTATAAAGGAAAAGAAGCCCCATTTTATGGCCATAAGGGATGGAGAGGGGAAAGACCCCAAAGCTCTTTCTCTTACAGCATGGTCTCGCCACTGGACTCTAAGAGTGAAGGACTTACCTTGTTCCCCTTGGTGCAAAGGCGCCAGCAGAGAGGCAAAAAGTTGTGGAAACTGCAAGGCTTTTAGAATCCCTCCAAAGCCACTCAAAAAACTTCTGTTTCACCATGTGGGTTAGCCAAATTGAACCAGTTACTAAACATCCATGTATGTGTCTCCAAGGCACTACCCTTACGTGTCATCGTGATTCTCCTTGAAGCAGTATCCCTAGTATCCTCTATATCAGGCCTGCACAACCAGCAGCCCGCCAAAGGATTTTGGGTGGCCTGCAAAAAATGTAGAGGATAACTACATTTTTCGCAGGCCGCCCAAAATCCTTTGGCAGGCCACTGGTTGTGCATGCCTGCTCTATATGGAGAAACACCATCTGTTCCCTAATATCTTCTCTATGGAGACACAATATGAACAAGCTGATAGGATCCAAACACATGCCATACCTGCATTACAGGTGATTTTGTGCTTTGCTTCCAGTGATCAAGAATGGCCAGTCTTCTCCAAAATGGATAATACTGAATATACACATGTTATCAATTGTTTAGGGGCCTGGTTCCTCTTTTAGCATGAAAGAAAATACCCTTATAAAAAAGCAAAGGCTATAGTAAATTGAATTGTTTCCGGCTGATATCATGGAATCCTACCTAATATAATGCTAGTACTAATAGTTGAAGGCAACACCTGTATCATAAAATTTCTGAGTCACAGTGAGAAAAATATACTATGTGTCATTATTTATAAAGGAAGCATGATCTAACCTTCAGTATTCTTAAATCGACAATATAGCTCAGTCCTTCTACTGACTAAAAATCCATAGAGTTCTCTCCCAAACTGCGTTCTCCATCACCTACAGACCTATGCATTTTTCAGTCAACGTCCACACCACTTTCCCAGCTTTGCTCACCTCATGCGGCATCTCTCTCTGCCAACTTTCTTTTTCTCTTTTCTGGTTCATGTAACCAAATAGTTACCCAGGTTAAAGAGTTAAAGGAAATGTGCAGAGAGAGAATGTCATCCTTCCTTCCCCTACCTCATCTAATCCTATGTTGGTTCTTAGCCTCACCATCAATACCCACTTCTGACTACTATAAAATCAATATTTTCTATTGTGAGTCCAAGATGTTGCTGATTTAACTGAAAACTTTCAGAAGCCACTTATCAAAGCTGTTGTTGTTCAGTCATGTCTAACTCTTTGTGACCCCAAGGGCCAACTGTCCACGGGCTTTGCTTGGCAAAGATACTGGAGTGGTTTGCCATTTCCTTTCCTAGTTTTATGCAGGCAGGGCCTAAGTGATTTGCCCAGGGTCACACAGCTAGTAAATGTCTCAGGTCAAATTTGAATTCTGGTCTTTCTGACTCCAGGTCCAGAGTTCTATCCACTGTGCCATCTAGCTGCCTTTCATCAAAGTAGTTTGCTTTCATTTAAATTACTTTTGAAAGATTTCCCTAAAAGATGAAGTTGTTTACTTTTCTTTTTTTCTCTCCTGAATATTCATTCCCAGATAATAAATTATATACAATCTTCAATGTTTTTGATGATGAATCAACATGCTGGACCTATCAGGAAGGCATTCTATCAATGAAAGTCACAAGAAAAGGATCTGTAATTAGTACATTAGATGCTGACTGGCTAGAGCTGACTACATTTTATTATAAACAAGGATTGTCCTTAATTGATTCTTTTGTATCCTGGGAAACTTCTAAAGGTAAGTCTTATTTCAAAAAGGCATCTTATGATATGAAATTTTTTGCAACTGTGTCAAGAATTGTGTTTGAGGGCAGGAACTGTTAGGTTTTTTTTTTTTTGGTCTTTGTAGTCCCATCACTTAACACAGTGCCTTCTACATAGTAAGTACTTAACAAATACTAAATGAATGGAGTGCCATGACCAACATGAGGAGATGTGGTTTCTAAGGGAATTAGATGGCCAATAGCACAGAGGTATGCAGATTTAATTCAGCAATTCCTTCAACTGCCGTGAGACAGCTGCTCTACAGGACACCTGCTATCCAGGGGAGCATTTCCAAAAAATACTTGCCATTTGATCATTCCTTTTTAAAATAAACAGACCGCTATGAACAACACAGGTAAAGTTTACAATAGCCCCACTAAGGAGTCATCACAACAGTTAAGTTAAGAATTCATAAAGTGTAATGGCTGAACCTAGGAAAATGAAAGGTATTGATCTAAAAGATAATTAGGCTAAATAAAACTCTATCATGGTTTTAAGAGCTTTGAATTGAATGTTTTTAATTGAGAGGCTTAGTTTGCTCCCTCCTTTGAAAAGTTTTCCTTTCCTCTTTTTCTTTACATGTTTAGAGGAGCTACATATTTCTTGGGTTAAGATATGGGTAATTGTCTTTAGAATCTTTATGAAATAAAACTCGTTTTCCCCTCTAGTTGTCTCTATTTATACTTCATCAATCTAGGGAATTATTCTAGGCCAGATTGTCTTTATGAATGTGTGTTATCATGTATGTATCACCATATGTAGTAATTAATGTTCAAGTATATAATATTATCCAGAGTTTGGAGATAAGTTGTGTCATATTATAGGTGATGTTTGACCTTTTCTATAAATTGGATTTTATGAGTAAGTATTGGTGAAGAAAATGGAATTCAAGGTATGACCTTTTAAGGTGCTTTCCTTCCTTTTTCCTAATCTCTCGCTGTCCCAAAAAAACCCTAAGTAATTTTTTAGAGAAAATGTAAAAAAAGCAAAAATTGGTCAGATGGGTGATACGAGACAAAGATAGTGAGGAGGTTAGAAATGTGGATAGAGATGTATGGTGGTAGCAAATGTCCTGGACTTAGAGTTAGCACATATGGTTTTGATCCCCACTCAGATGTTTATTAATTGTGTGACCTTAGAAGAATTACTTATCCTCTCTGAGTTTCAATTTCTTCCTCATTAATTGAGGATAATAATAATTGAGCTACATTCCACAGGATATTGTTAGGAAGGCTTCCAATTATAAGTTATTATTATTCTAATTGGAAATAAAGAAAACCAGAATAAGAGCATTATCTCAGGAACAAATGAAAAAGTAAATGAGATAAGAATTCATTTTGCATTGCAAAATTAGAGTTGAAGACTTATTTAAATAGAAATATTTTACAATAGTCCTACTTTTAAAATATTTTGGAAGAGTAAGTAATTAAAACTGACAAAAGTTCATGTCAGTAAGTCATATTGCTCAGTAACTAAGATGCATGTAGGACTCTGAAATACATAAATAGTATACTCCAAACAGAAGATTACTGACTATTAAAGAATTTTTCTGTTTGGGCCTTTTAGGACATGTAGCTGCAATATTTCTATTCACAGATCATCTAGTTGGACAACTGTTTACCTTTCATAAAATTACACATACAACTCGAGTCCAAGTTGGGGCCTCCCTTAGTTAGTTTCCTAATTTTTGGTGGTGATCTTTTTTACTGGAAGGGAAAGAAAAGTGTTCCCTTCACTGTCTCTCTCAGGCGGCCCTTGCCTTGGGCTCTTGCCTGGTTGCAACAAAATTAGCTTCAGCAGATGCTGTCCCAAAGAGGCTCTGTGGGTCCTTTGTGTTTCAAAGCTTCCCAAGCTATTTACAGTCAGGGCTTAAGGGAAAATCATCACTCTCAGCAGCTATGGAATGTCTCATTAGACATTTTACATAGCCTGCTTTACAAGAGCAGAGCCCCTAACTAGCCTCAGCCTTTTGGCAGTTTGACTATTGGGTGTGTCATTAGGGCCTTCACTGAGAGTGTGTAAAGACTCTCCAGATACCCCTATATGTAGGGAGACTGAAAAAATGTCTGGGACAGCTGGAAAAGAACTTCAAAGGGACCACAGCTGAACTCAGTTACTGAATTCAGCATTATTTGACATTCCTGTCACTGAAAACTACCTGGGTGAGCTATTAATTCATATTACTTACTACTTGTTTCAGACCTTATGAGCAATACTGTAAAAGAGTTAAATTAATGAATGTTACCAAAGTCAGCCCACTATGGGAATAGATGTTTCATGTGACGATGAAAACAAAAACCAGTCATTGCCTCCCAAGATTAAATCAATTTCTCTTAAAACATTCAAACCCATCTGAGGTGTCTGGGTAGTAGTAAGACCTGCCACCAAAGAGGGGTATCCTTTCTTCCCTCCTGCCTTTCCCCTTCACTTCTTTACCCAACCTGGGCCACTAGGGTTGGCTAGCTTACAGTTCACAGGAACTTGGATAAGATGGGAGTCACCATCTCTATTCTTTCTGATGAGATGGAGGACTACCATAGGCCTGACATTTGCCCTGCCACTATTTCCTGAAGTTCTGCAGACTGGTAACTCTCTATTCTGTTGCTATGCCCTGAAGACCCTAACATTGTTATCTGACTCTCTGAGGTAATCTAATGACCCCTGGGCCTTGCCATATGCCTCTCCATTTATATACCCTTAGGGTTTCTAGACCTTTCCATCAGTCCTGCATCTGAGCTTTCTTTTATGTATTGTCTCCCCCAATTAATGAGTTCTTTGAGAGCAAGGGCTGTCTTGCTTCTTCTGTCTTTATAACCAGCACTTAGTATGGTGCTAGGCACATAGTAAGTGCTTTAATAAATGTCTTTTTCACTCATTCTTCCTCTTTTTTTGTTTTTTTTTGGGGGAGGGGGCAGGGCAATTGGGGTTAAGTGACTTGCTCAAGGCCACACAGCTAGTACATGTGTCAAGTGTCTGAGGCCGGATTTGAATTCAGGTCCTCCTGACTCCAGGGCTGGCGCGCTACTCACTGCACCACCTAGCTGCCCCTGTTCTTCTTCTTTTTAAAAAAAAATTCTTTATTATGTAAGTGATGTTTTTTTTAGGAGAGGAAGAAGGAATATAAGGGAAAATGCAGGCAATATAAATATAAAAGATTAATAAAAAATCTGTTTATTTAAAAGGAGGAGAATCTGTAACGTAGTGCTTTATTAGGTCAGAAGCTTTTAAATTATAGGTATAATAGTATCGGTATCTCCTCCAAAATTCACTCATTTAAAGTAGACTGGTATGATATGGAGTGCCACTGGGAAAAACCTGTCTCTTTGCTCTCATGCCATTATCAAAAATACCCTAGTATGTATATAGATTGATCTCATAAAGGAAAGTGGGCATAGGAGTTGGTTTGTTCAGTCGCTTCAGTTGTGTCCAACTCTTGTGACCCCCTTTAGGGTTTTCTTGGCAAAGACTCCTAAATGGTGTGCCATTTCCTTCTCCAGCTTGTTCTACAGATGAGGAAACTGAGGCAAACAGGGTTAAGTGACTTGCCCGGGGTCGCACAACTAGGAAGTATCTGAGGTTAGATTTGAACTCCTGAAACTTCCTGATTCCAATCCATTGCACCACCTAGCTGCTCCGTAAGGGGTTGGTAGCTATTGATGTTTTCCGAATTTCATTTTTCAGAGATCAATAAGGTTTATGACTGATTTTTCCAATTATTTGGTATCCTCTCTTCCCTCTTAAGAATCAACTCCTGAATTTCTTCAAAACTGTGTTACCTCAAACTTTTTTTGTGTATACTTGGTTCTTCTTGTCTTTGTCTTCTTTAGTGCAATTTCTGCTTCCTCATGTAGACCTTCAAGGACTATGATACCAAGTAGGGTGTTTCCACTATCACCGAGGGAGAAAATGTTTATGATAATTACCTTGATAGATCTTTGCCATATTTGGTATCTTCTAGTTTCATCCTTAAAGGTTAAATACATACATATATATATGTATATACATACACATATATATACGTATATATGTGCGTTTGTGTATGTGTATGTATCTATGTGTCTGTGTGTGTATATGTGTATAAATATATATATATGCCAAATTAATTAATACAACATACATACATATAATGAAATTATATATTTAACCTTAATGGTCTGTCATAATTGGTGACATTTCAAGCTTTTCATAAAATTCTTTTTCTCTCTCCCACCTTTCACTGTGCTATGAGAGGCTGTTTGCTTTGATGGCTCTCTGATCTCATTGCTGTGGATGCTGCCTCCAATGAGACAGATATTTTGTCATGGTTCTGATTAGTTGTAGTTCTTCCTGAGGGATCTGATCTAGCCAACACTGTTTGTTATTCTTGCCAATGTGCAGATCGCAACTCATTCTTACTTTCTCGTCCTCTGCAACTCTTATCCATGTCCTCCCGTAAATCCTCCGTAAGGAAAACAGCCAGCTTGCTAGGGTACTCCCTTTAGATCTCTTGATATTGTTCGAGGCCAAACACTGATTGTCTCTCACTCTCACTGTGTGAAATGAATGCTTACTTCCTTTTCCAGTCTAAGATCTTTTACATCAGCACAGAACATCATTTGTCATGCATAGCAACCAATTCATACACTGATGCTTTCTCCTTGGAGCAACCCTGAATTTAAAGTTGATAGACTGGAAAATTCCATGACTAACAGGATCATGGGAAGAATATTGTTGGGCGTTTACAAGAAGGAAAAGCCTGGCATCTCAAAGCAATCCATAAATTCCCCTATTTCTACAAATGTTACTAAGACTTCATTTTGCCACTTGGAATGATTTCCCTTTCAAAGCTTCTCTTGATGTTTATTTCAACTTAATTTCAATGCACCATAATCCATTCAGCCAATATTTATTAATTACCCTTCATGGCCAAGGTGTTCTGCTAGGTGCTTGGGGTACAAAGGTGAAAAACAATAAATTTCCTGACCTCCAAGGATCAAATTAGATAATATTTGTAAAACATTCACTACCTGTGCCTGGACACAACAGATGCTTAATAAATGTTTGCTCCCTTTTTTTTGCCCCTGTAAGGAGCTTACTGTCTATTGGAGGAATAAACATGTCCACAGGTCTAAATCAAAGTAGACTATGATAGAGGCACATAAGAGATCTAAAGTGCCCTAGGAAAATCTGAGTAGGAGAGAACATTTTCATCTTGGGGGAATCAAGGAAGGCTTCATGGAGAAGGTGGCATCTAAGTTACCCTTAAAGAAAGAGAAATATTACAACAGGTGGATATACACAAATGGATGTTATGGAAGAGGACAAGATAGGGAAAGGACTATAATTCCATTTTTCTAGAATGTAGAGCATAAAAAGTGAAATTATATTAATTATATAATTGGAAAGGTAGGTTAGCACCAGATTGTGGAGGTCCTTAAATGCCAAATTAATTAATTTGTTTATTATGCCTTAGGCAACAGGGAACCACCAAATGTTTTTCAGCAATTTGCCTATTATATCCTCTCAGCAATCATGCTCCTTTTCCATAAATTGTGAGAGAATCTAAATGCTCTTGTTTGCCCGTGACATTGTGATGTTTGCCTCAGGTCCCAAAATACTATAAAGCCTCTTCAGTGAGCATCACGACCACTCCAAAGAGATCAGTCTCATAATTGCAGAGGACAAAGCAAATAGATGAACAACAATGTCCCAACTATGACAAACACCCTGGATGAAATAACTCAGTGGGTGGGCCATCAGTAAGTCTATTTCAAACAGACTGAAGATGAGCGGTGTGCTTGGCCCAAAACTGAATAGGAGGAAGAGAGTGAAGTGGATTGTACAATTCTGTCTACAGTCCCAAGCAGTGCCCTGATATAGAAACCCATCTTTTTAATCTTCATATTATACTGCCTCAAATCAAGGAGGACCACCATCTCCAAAGAATCAGCATTGTAAGTGACCCTGCATAAGTACGTTGCAACCAATGATGTTGCTCACTCAAGAACTAGATACAAAAGATATCATCCAGGAAATGTATAATCAGAAAAGAAGATGAAGCATTTGTGTAGCAAGTGCAAGGAAAAACAGATGGACGTACCGCCTGAGTGGCTACTTTGATATCCGTAGAATACTTTGTTAAAGCCTAGAAAAAGGCCTTCAGGTCATGGGATCATAGCAATTTGAGCTCCAAGGGACCCTGAGATTTTAGAGCTACAAAAACGGAGACACAGAGAGACTAAGTAAAATGTCTCAATGTCGTGCAACTAACAAGTAGCAGAGATTTAGATTTAAACTGAATCTAAATGTAGTCCACTGTCCCACACTATGGTAGATCTTTCATTAAACATTTCTAAAATAAGAGTGATATAGATGTATTATAATATATACCACTTGAAGGTTTAGCCACATTGATGAAATATGAGAGATGGACTAGAGAAGGCAAAGGCTAGAGGTAGGCTGACCATTTTGGAGTCTATTAAAATATAACCCAGATGAAGGAAGAGATGAGGGCCCAAAACAGGGTGACAACAGTATGAGTAAAGAGAAGGGCCACATGTAACAGGCACTATGGAGGTAGAATGAACAGGACTTATAAACTAACTGTAAGTGAAAGAAGAGGAAGAATCAAATGTGATTCTAAAAGTTCTGAGCTTGAATGACCTGGAGAATGATGGTGCCATTAACAGAAAAAGTGGGCCAATTGGGAAGGACAGAAAAATTCTGGTTAGGAGGATGATAAGTTTGGGACCTAGAATCATCAGATCTGGAAGAAACCATCCAGTCCAGACAATTTATTCTACAAATAAATAAACTAAGGGCTATTTGACGATTGACCTGTGCTAATACATCCTGGATGGCAATGCCCATTTGGAAATCAACAATAATTGAACCTTTAGAAATGAATGAAATCACTGAGAGAGAATATAATGAAAGAAGAGGGGCCATAGGCAAAGCCTATGAGTCACTCACAGCCTTGGGCAGGAGAATGATAAACCAGCGGAGACAGAGAAGAAATATTCATACAGGTAAAAGAACCAGAAGATGGCAGCATAACAGAGGTCATGGGAGAAAATAGGAAAAAAACAGTCAGCCCTATCAAAAGCTACAGAAAGGTCAAAGGAGATGAACACTGAGAAAAGTTCATTGTTTTTACAATTCGAGAGGTTATTACTATGGCCTTGAAAAGATCAATTTCAGCAGAATGGTAGAGTCAGAAGCCAGATGCCAATGAATTGAGGAGCAAATGGACGATAAGGAGATGGGGTAGAGATTGTCTTTCTAGAATTTTGGCAGTAGAGGGGAGGAAAGTAGTAGCTTGAAGTGAACACTTGGAACACAAGTTATGGACTGTTATATTAAAAATATTAAGGGTCTAATGTGGGGATGGGGTAGAAAAATAAGGAGGAGCACATTGAGTGACAGACATATCAGCATAGTGATGGTCTTTGCTTAAGGATATTTATGGGATATATAATACCAAAAGTTTCTCCAGGATGGACTCAAAATATCATTTTGTTACCACTAATAAAATTATTTTCATTGGAGTCTAGCAATTATATCTTAAATAATTTTCTTTCAAATAATTTTAGTTATTAGAGTAAATGTTTGATAAAATTATTCTATTTTGTGAGAATTCATTACACAATGTAGAGAAATCCATCAATTTGGAAAGATCCAAAAACCGAGACACCCTCCAGTTTTACTATATCTCACCCTAGTGACCTGAGGAGTCAACTCATCTTTCAATATACCCAATAATTATATGTATTTGTGGAGCCTCAAATGTTAATCTCCCCATCAGGCTTGACCTAATATCACCCCCTGCCCCCACTCCACTCACTTATTAACATTTCTGTTTGAAAAAAAAAAGATCCCAATGAAAATACAGTCCTACACGTTCCTGGGATGGAGTGAGTCAGCTTGCTGCAGATTTTTCTCCAGCATGAAGGCTTGGTCTCCCAAATAGGAGGTAGACATCTCCTACTGAATTTAAATCACTTCTTTCCAACAAAACCAGAAACCCCAGTGTTGAAAACATACAAACCTGAGGGTGAAGGTCGCAAAGGCTTCATCTTCACATCATGTAATGTTGAACAAAATAAGAGGCAGATTACATACAGCTGCATCAACGTCAAAATACATATGCATGATGATGTCCTAGAGAAACCTTAAGCCCACACTCAAAAGATATTTGACTACCCTGGTAGTCTTTGGTGTGGAACTAGACACTGCACTTAAAGGAAATGGGATATCTGCTGTATTTAGGAAACTAGTGACCAGCTGTTAAGAGACCAAATCAAACTAACAGTGGATACTTTTGATCCCTCCAAAAAACATGTAGGTCTATCCTGCCCTACAAGAAAGTAAGGGGAAAGGGGATGGGGGGGGAGTGGGGTGACAGAAAGGAGGACTGACTGGGCAATGGGGCAATCAGAATATATGCCATCTTGGGGTGAGGGAGAGTAGAAATGGGGAGCAAATTTGTAACTCACAATCTTGTGGAAATCAATGCTGAAACTAAAATGTTAAATAAATAATCAAATAATCAAAAACCATGTAGGTTCTTTTTGGTGTTCTACTATGACTGAGTCATGTCAAAGAGAAATGATCCAGTCCTCATGTCTGTGGCCTATTGATGAAAAATTAAAACTAAAAATTATTTTGAAATACTTTCTTTAGAAATAATAGTTTTTAAGTCATTAATGTTTAGATTATAAATATCCAAAGTTTTGATATAACCATGAGAATATGCACTGTTCCATGAAAACCCAAACTCTTAACCAGCATTTGGCCATGGAGACCTTCCCTAGTGCAGACCCAATAGGAAACAAAGACCTACTTCCATGAAGTGGGTCTAGTTTAGGACAGCTGGTTACAATTGACCATTTAAGAAACAAGTCAGAGGGGCACTCCCTTATAACTTCCTTCCCATCAGGAATCTTTTTGACAATGATTTCTGCTTAGAGTCTTCCTGTTGCTATTGTCAATGTTTTTTATTAGGCTCATTGGATTAAATACTATCTCCTGTGTTTGTGTATTTTGAATTAACTTTGCTTTAGTATTATTTGTAGCATCATTATATCATTTCAAGGGTTGGGGGAGGAGGGAAGATTATTGTTGTTTCTCTTACTGGCCTAAAAAATATATAACCAAAGTATGTGACATGAACCAAAATCTTTTCTCAAGCTGAAAGGTATTTCCTGTTGTTTCTAATTTCAGAAGACTGCTTTAAGAGACTCAATGCTCATTGTCTGGTTCCTTTGAACAAAAAGGAAAATAACTATAATCTAACTAAAAAGAAAAAGGATATAATTGGGGCAACCAAAATAAGTGCTTATTAACCAATTGTTTGAGTTTTTTTTCTTTTCAGTCTCCTATAAGGTTATTTAAGGATGACAATAATATGATGAGAAACTACATATTTAAAGCCTTTCTTAAGTGTATCCTTTGTCTCCACAGATCATTTGTCCAAATCTTTGGAAGGATTATTTATATATGAAGAAGAAGGCTCTGGAGTGCCAGGTTCTAACAGGAAAGGAAATGATGCAATTGTAGTGGAACAATGGACTGTCATTGAGGTAAACTGCAATTATCTGGCAGTAATTTTATTTATACTTTTCATTTTCTAGATTAGCACTCTTTTGTTGCCTCATTATTCCTAGATATGTACTTATTTTGTAGGTGAAAGTTCATCAAAAATGGTTTGGCTGTCTTCTCTCAGATTTAACTCACTTGTGTGTATATATATATATATATATATATATATATATATATATATATATATATATGTGTGTGTGTGTGTGTGTGTGTGTGTGTGTGTGTGTGTGTGTGTGTGTGTGTGTAGTCAGATATGGCAAAGTTGAACTTATAAAAGAAAGATTTAGCTAAAAATTTGATAACATCATGTCCTCAAAGGATCTGACATTCAAGTAAAATATCAAAAGCTTCTTGGCACTTAGTCTATCTCTATACAATGCCACCACAAATGGTTCAAAAGGAGAAATATGACATAGTCGACTAACTTCTTGATTTGTGTAATAATAATAACTAGCATTTCTGTGCCAGGCACTGTGCTAAATGCTTTACAAACATTATCTCCTTTGATCCACACAACCACCCTGGGAGGTAGGTGCTATCATTATCATCCCTCCTTTACAATTGAGGAAACTGAGGCAGAGAGGTTAAATAACTTGTCTGAGGCCAGATTTGAACTAGCTGCAGACCCACTCTCTGACTGCAAACCCAGTATTCTATCAACTTCTCCATCGCCATTCAATCGGTTTGATTTTTTTTATTCGATTGGTTGTTTCAGTATCACTGTAGGTACAGTTTAAAGATCATGAAATTCAAAAAATATACTCCCTTTTCCTTGGCCCAGAAATTTATATTATGCTTCCCAATCAGATATGATGTTACTGGGGATGCTATGCACTCTAAAGAACAGATGTCAAGGGCCTGGCTGGCAAAATTTTCCAGTGCAAGTAACTCAGTTGTGCATCTGAGGCCATGCTTTTCAACACATGCTATTTATAGTTTTGCATTTTAACAGACTATCCATTTTCGATACTTAAACAGGTCTGCAGTTTCATTGGTGTGGTGATCCTTTCTAGTGATTCAGATTGTGTCCCATCCATACTTTCTTATCCTGTATGAACCTCACCCATGTATTCCTAGAAAAATCCTCCACAGGAGGTCTACCCAACATTGGGGCTAGGGAGGTGGGAAGAAGGGAAGAGGAAAGAGTTCTAGACCTCTTGACATTGCATGGCTACCAATGGAGTGTACTGGTTTCTATCAGTTATCCTTCATTCTCACCACATAACCAATTCACTTCCTTTTATAATCTTTCCCCCCAGAACTATGACATCACTGTGGGAGAATTTCCAGTATAGAAATACCCCCCCACCAGTGTAGATTGTCAATTCCCCTAAAATAGGTCAAAGGTAGGACTTGAACCCATCCATGTATTCCTGACTCCACAGCTAGCCCTCTATGCCATGCTGTCTCTTTGCAGTCAAACGTTTACTTTAATAATATCTTTTATGCAGCTTCTCATTGGTAATATGCTTAACCCTTCTCATTTCTACTTTGTATCTATTCATCATCCTTTGGGTGACTTGCTTCTTTAATTCTTTGTGGACTGTGGAATTTGTTCCATGACTTACAGCCAAATATCATCATCAGAAGAAGATTATTGTTGTTTCAAAAATAAAACTCTATTTCAGGAAGACTCTTGGGATTATTAAAAGCACTAAAAAGTTTCCCAAAGGCAATCCGGCCCAGTCTTCTTCCTATTCATGTTGTTCATCTGTAGTGTGTCTACAAGACATATAGAGGTATAGTCCTCCACTGCTTCTTGCCATATTGTTTCACCATCTTCTTCCATTATGTTGACAAACCAGTTTATCTTCCAAACCATTGTTGCCCTTGATCAGAACATCTACTCATTTGGCAGAGAGATCAGATGTTGGCTAGATGAAGTGGTTTCTACATTCTTTTGATCTGCTTGTTATGGTGATTGATTTACATAGGCTAAAATTCCTGAGAAAATTGTAGCAGTCTGTATCAGTGTCTTTCCTTTTTAACCATTTCCTGTTTTTCGTCATCAGAACATAGCTTTAGTCACATTGGAATGGCTTCAATTACATGTGATATCTTCTCCTTTTTAATTTTTTCTTCTAATTTGGTATTGATTTTGATCTTTTATCTAACAAGTCAGTAGTCTATATACAGACAGTTATTAGCAGAATGTTTTTCCACATCAGTAATCAGTCATTTTCTGATTGTCAGGATATAATCAATTTCATTTTTTGTTGTTTTTCATTGCCCACCATGTATAGTGTCTCTTAGCACCCCTCTTTTTAAAAAATGTTTTATTCATGTTCTTTTCTTTCTTTTTTAATATCACCGTACCATCCCTATACTGCTGATTCTCAAATCTATTTATCTCGCCCCAGCCTCTCAACTGATCTTTCAGTCTCGCATCTCCAACTGCCTTTCAGATATCTTGAACTGAATGTCCAATAGACATCTTAAATTCAATATGTCCAAAACAGAACTCATTATCTCTTTCCCTAAACCTTCCCCCCCACCTCCGCCCCTATTTTGCTTATTACTGTGGAGGGCAACACCATCCTCCCAGTTCCTTAGGCTCACAACCTAGAAGTCATCCTGGATTCCTCACTCTCTCACACCCTCCCATATTCAAGCTGCTGTCAAAGCCTGTTGATTTCACCTTTGCAACATCTCTTGAATATACTCCCTTCTCTCCTCTGACACTGCCACCCTCTAGTGCAGGCCCTCATCACCTCATGCCTATATTATTACAATAGCCTGCCACTGGGTCTGCTTGACTCAAGTCTTTCTCCATTCCAATCCATCCTCCACTTAGCCACCAAAGTGATTTTCCTGAAACAAAGGATTATGTTACACACCTACAACCCCCTACTCCCTACTCAATAAACTCCAGTAACTCCCTATCACCTCCAGGATCAAATACAAAATGTTCTGCTTAGCATCCAGAGCCCTTCATAACCTAGCCCCCTCCTACTTTTCCAGTCTTCTTATACCTTACTCTCTGACATGTTGTTTCAACAATCTGTCTAGCAGCTGTTGTGGGGGTGTGAGACCAACAGAAGCCCAATAACAAGCATGCTACCAGCACGCTGCAAAAGCACAAGCTCTTTTGATCTGCTTAACTAAGGAAAGCTACGTTAAGGGGTTGACAAGCTTACTTTAATTCAGCATACAAATACAATTCACTTAGTTCAGGGGGAAAAGCCAGCACCCTGAACTTCGGAACAAATAAAAACAAATTACAAACATCAACAG
This sequence comes from Trichosurus vulpecula, assembly GCF_011100635.1. NCBI lineage: Eukaryota > Metazoa > Chordata > Mammalia > Diprotodontia > Phalangeridae > Trichosurus > Trichosurus vulpecula. The sequence continues at coordinate 259,940,090 of NC_050574.1, read as the reverse complement.
ACAGACCTTGTTTGATTCAAATCCCAATACATAGTTACCAGAGTTTAACAAAGTCCCAGCATCCGGGTTTATGAGCTGGAGGGCTTCTTAGCTACAGCTGCCCGGGAGTCTCCAAATGCCGGCAAGAGTGAGAGCTCTGTGCAAATGGCTCTGTCTTCTCTTCTTACAGGGTTTCAGACATCATCAAACATCATCTGAATGACCAGAACCTAGGCTGCTATGATTGGCTCTTGAGTTAGCCCCTCCCCTTAGGACCCTGGGAGGTTCACATCCACATAGGTTAGGTTAACACGTAATAGAGGTTAGAGCCTGGGGCTTAGCACTTAGTAAGACTCAATGAAATACACTGAATTACTCAAAGGAAACAAAGCCAAACTCTTCAAGGGCACTTGTTGAACTAAGTGCTAAGAGCCCATTTTGCTTACCAACACACATGTATTCTTCCATCCAATGACAGTGGCCTCCTGGCTGTTCCAGGAACAAAACACTTCATTGCCCAGCTCCTGGAATTTTCTCTGGCTATATCCCATGCCTAGAACACTCTCCTTATCTCTGACTATTGGCTTCCCTGGCTTTAAGTCCCAACTAAAATCCCGTCTTTTATTGGAATCCTTTCCCAACCCCTCTTAGCTCTAGTGCCTTCCCTGTTTTAAACATTTCCTATTTATCCTGTATGTAGCTTGTTTCATATATATTTGTTTACATTTTGTCTCCTCCTTAGACTGTAAGCTCCTTGAGGGAAGGGATTATCTTTTGCCTTTTTTTGTATCCCTAGAGCATAGCACAGTGCCTGGCACATAGTAGGTGCTTAGTAAGTGTTTATGGATTAATTGACTGCAATTGGATAGAACCTCCAAAGTAATGCAATCACAGATACATTTATATTTTTTAGTTACTTCCCACTGACTTCTCCCACTTCATAAAGGCCTCCCTTATAATAAATAAGAATGGTCAAGGATAACAAATCAACACATTTATCATGTCTGAAAATATGTGCCTCATTTTGCACCTATCATGTAGATGCTGACCAGCTCCCTTCTTGATAAATATATTCATTGTGTGTGTGTGCGTGTGTGTGTCTATAGTCTACAAGACTTTGGCCTCTCTCATTTCTCACTCCAAAGCCATGTTAGTTAAGTTAACCCTTGGAGAGCAGATATAGTCTATTTCTGAGACCACCACAGCAAAAAAAACTTTCTAACATGGTAGAGGCTTTCCAGACTTTGCAGTCTTCTAGCAGTTTAACCGTTAAGATCTCAAGATCACCACCTTACCACAATAGGACACCAGAGTAGGACTTTGTGAAGGATCCATTTTCCTTTTTTAAAAATTGATACATCTTGTCTTGACATATCAGTCATGCCCCAGTAATCCATATCATACACATACACGTATGCATCCTATCTTCCCATAAAAACAGTTAAGTAAAATTATCTAATATAGCTAAGACTAGAATTAGGCTTGATTGAGGGGAGCTTTACCACTGGGCACTGAATTTAGACCAGGCAAAAACAACTAAGCTTAGTACCTCATTAACAATAATAATTAGGTAAAATTGGAAGGTATCAACTTCCAGAGCATAATTACTCACCTCCCTAGGGCCACAGCTCTTTCCTGGCTGAGCCTTTCTCCTGGTAGAAGCCTCCCTCATGGTGTCCCAAAGTTTCTATCACCTGTAGTCCAAGTCTCTAATTCGCTTTTAAAAGTAGATTTAAGAGTCATTTTCTTACCATTCAACCCCAGACACATTTTTTGATGCTAGCCTCAGTACATGAATAGCTAGTTATAGCTTTGATTGTAGTGCTTATGATGGACATCAAATGTAACTTTCCATTCTCGTAGTTTACCAGTTCTTAACAAAAAGGCTGAGAATCTGTTGTAACCTCAGCCATCTGGAATCTGTGTTGGCCATTATACTTGACCTGAATTCTGTTGGTTTTTAGTGTCTTCATTCATGTTTTTGCAGTCAGTGACTAGTGATTCTGTTTTCTTTACTCTGCATCAGCTCATACAAGTCTTCTTACTTTTCTCTGAATTGTTCAGACTCATCATTCTCTATGGCATGATAACATTCCATTACATTCATATACCACAATTTGTTTATGCATTCCCCGATCATTTACCTCATAATTTATTTCCAGCCTCTTTCTTCGGCTATTATGACTAATTCTATTTTTAGATATACCACATTTTACATACATGAAAACTTTTTGTATCATTAACCTTGCCGAGAAAGCTATGTGCCAGTTAGTAGGATAAATGTAGATCTAGTTTTGATGAAACTAGAAAATACACAGGCAGTAAAGTATTGAGGAGGGTCCCAAGCACAGACTTTTTCAAGTAAGTCTGAACATACAGTGAAAAAGACTCTCATATCTAACCTCTCTCATCTGCTCTCTGCCTCTTCCTCTGGTCTACAATTACTGTAGAAACTCAAAGAGGGCAGCCAAAACCTCAGGGAACAAAATGAAATCCTTTCCTGCCTCAGTTTCCCTGAGTTGTATCCCAGCCTAGCTATTCCTGGAGGATCATAGGATCATAAATTTAAAACTGAAGAGACCATAGAGGTTGTATAATTCAATAGCCTCACAGATAAGACATAGACAGGGATGTCCCAAAAATCTTAGTGCCATTTTAAACTTTAATACCTTAAATACAAACAAATAAGCTTTAATGACTTAAAACTACACTAATATTTTTGGGAAACTCTGTATACATGATCCAGTTAAAGAATGAAATGATGAAAAATAATATGTTCACCAGTTCAGAGAAAGGAAAAATTAAAGGGGACTGAAGTTACCAGGAAAAGCTTCCCAGAGAAGGCAAAATTTTATCCTAACCTTGAAAGAATCAGTAGAACGTCAATAGGAAACTCAGAACCTAAGCTGTTAGGTAAAGTTCGGGGCCTGGAGTCAAGAAAACTCATCTTCCTGAGTTCAAATCTGGTCTCAGATACTCACTAGCTGTTTGACCCTGGGAAGTCACTTAACCTTGTTTGCCTCAGTTTCTCATCTGTAAAATGAGATTGAAAAGGAAATGGCAAACTACTCCAGTGTCTTTGCCAAGAAAGCCCCATACATGACTGAAATGTGTGTGTGTATGTGTGTGTGTGTTTATATTTTGGTGAAGTTCATAACTTCACCTAAGTTTTGAAACTAAAAATCCTCCTAGAGACAGATAAAATTGGAGGAAATCGATCTGTAAATTCTAAATAAGTATCTAAATATCAGTCAAAATCTAAATGAATAAATCTGCAAAATATTTGCAGGCTCTCAAGTTTTATTGTCTAGCTTTCAGCCCTTCACAGAGTCAGTCAGAAGAGAAGAATAATGTCATTCATGTCTGTCTTCACAGGTGCCTTTGACTAAGTCTCTAGAATTCTTTATCACAGTTTATCTAGAAAGTTGGAGCCAAATGTACCTCTTTTGCAATCTCTGTGGTAATAAAACAAATTATGAAAGACTCTGTACCTTCAAATCCTTTGATCTAGAGATCCCACTAATTGGTTTATACTCAAAGAAGGAAAAGAAAGATCTTAATCTCTGCTCCAAATATTTATAGCATCATTTTGAGTAGTAGCAAAGAACTAGAAACAAGACAGATGTATCTTGACAGGGAAATGGCTAAACAAATTGTGGAATATTACTGAACTGTAAGAAATGAAGAAAAAAATTCAGAGAGACAAAGGAATGATCAGGAAAACATTTTACATAATGACTACAACAATGAAAATAGGACAATAGCAATGAAAAATTGAAACTAAATGCTGTATGATTGTAATAACTAAGCTTGGCAGCTAGGTGACATTGTAGATAGAGCACTGGGCCTGGACTCAGAAAGAGCTGAGTTCAAATCCAGCCTCAGACACTAGCTGTAAGACCCTGGGCAAGTCATTTAACTTATGTCTGCCTCAATTCTTCAACTATAAAATAGGGATCATAATAGCATCTACCTCATAGGATTTTCATGAGAATCAACTTAGTTAATATTTGTAAATCACACAGTACCTAGTTCACAGCAGGCACTTAATAAGTGCTTGTTCCCTCCTCCAAATAAGAGCTATGAGAATGTACCTTCATCTCCCCCCTTGTTTAAAGATGTGAGGGATTAAGTGGAGCACATGGTGTACTGTTGAAGTTAATTAATGCATTTGTTAATTTTATTGAACTGCCTTTGCTTTCTTCTTTCTCTTTTATGTGGAAATCACTTTCTGGATGAGGCAGACAGGAAAATATATTGGGAAATTAAGGTGATATGAAAAGATTGCAGTAATTTTTTAAATAAAAAAGACAGTCCATATTCCAAGCTATTGGGTGGGACTACTGCATAAACTTACCCTTTTCTATTCCCTAAAGGGCAAGTTTATGTGGTAGTCCCACCCAATAGCTTCTTGAAGAAAAATAGTTGCTAGATACAAGGTAATTAGTAGTAACTATTCTCTAGTTTATCACGTTAGTTACTTTGAATTATATACATTACACAGCTCTCTATTACAACTGGACATGATCTAAGTTTACCTATCATCCATTAGTGACCATTTTTCAATAGTAACTTTTTTTGTATAACATATGTTTAATTACTTGGTGTTAGTAAAATAAATATAAAGAGAACTTACATGTTTCTGTATTTATTTATGCAGGGCTGTGAAATTAAAACTGATTACGGTCCCCTACTGCATACTCTGGCCGAGTTTGGATGGCTTTTGACGAGTGTACTTCCAACACCCATATTAAGACATGACAGGTACCATGAAAATACATTTCAATATTAGCATTATATTCGAAAACTTAGTTATAGGTAATTTCCTAGAGGACCAGTATTTTGTAGAACTTTCCAAAGCAATTTCACAGAGTGATGGAGTTTTAGATGTGGAAGAGACAATAACTATAATCTAGTTTTGTTCTTCAGCCTTTGTCAATCATGTCCAACTCTTTATCACCCCATTTGGGGTTTTATTGGCAGAGATACTGAAGTGGTTTGCTATTTCCTTCTCCAGTTCATTTTATAGATGAGGAAACTGAAGCAAACAGGGTGAAGTGACTTGTCCAGGGTCACACAGTTAGTAACTCAGGAGATGAGTCTTCCTGACTCCAGGCCCAGCACTCTATGTACTATGTGCCACCAAGCTGTCCATAATCTAGTTTACCCCTCTCATTATGTAGGGAAAGAAATTAAGGCCCAGAGAAGTTAATTCATTTGCTAGAGGTAACACAGGTATTTAATAGCAGACTCAGAGCTAAAACTCAGATCTCCTGATTCAGAGCTCTTTTCGTTCTGCCTCTTCAGCTACCTTTTCCACAAGGAATTGAAACAAGCATATTGACTGTGAACACTTCTATAAAATTGAACTTTTTTCCATTAGAGAATCTGAATTAAGAAAGAGCTGTTAGAAACTCCAGATAGAAAAGTGTATCCATCCCCAGCAGACACGAAGCTCTGGTATCCTGCGTTGTAGCCACAGAGTTCTGTGTCTGTCTTCTCCTCGAAGGACACAGTTGTCCAGTTTGGGAGTCCAGCATGGGTCTGGAGATAAGGTTTAGAGAAGCAGAGGCGGCCCAAGCAGCATATGCACATTTAACTACTGAATTCCCATCAAGAGTGAGAATGCTATGAATATGACTCCTCAGTTACTTCTTTACTGGGTCCATACGGCTATAAATGTTAAGATTTCGTAGGTTTGTCCTGCTTCTCTTCCCCTTCTCTGAGTCTACCATTATCATTTCCTGGAAACACTATAGAGCTAAAAAGGGAAAACTTGAGTCATTTTTATTTTTTCCTATGAACAGAGGAGGCCTAACTAGAATTTTTTTCATCTGAAACAAAAACACTTTGGATAACAGGGGAGAGAGGAAGCACACAAAGGACAGACAATCCAACCATCAGTTAGTGGGAAAAGTGGCACAAGGAGGTAGTGATGGGACCCCCAGGTGTGTCAGGTGCATGGTGGTAGGAGCCCATAAAATGAGGTGAAAGAACAGTGGTCCCCATGGAGAATAAGTAAACTCACTCCCCTGCATCAGTGCCCTAGGGCAGAGTCCTATTCATCCTATCCTAATTATTTTTTCTTCCCAGTTATAAACTTATTTATGTTTTAAGACTTTTCTCTTTTGCTCATTGAAGGAGCTAACTCTGCTCACTGGGTACAGAGAAAGAATAAGGCTCCCTAAGCGGGTCCAGCTCTAAAGTTTTATGCCCTAAAAGCAAGTAATTTTTATAGTGTAGTAACTTGCGTGTGTATTAGAATGCCCCCCCAGACTACAAGTTTCACGAGGGCAAGAATCATGCCATGTTCACTCTTTGTCCCTGTCTCAGTCTGTGTGCTTAGCTTCATAGAGCTAGAAGATCATTTGGCCCAAGTACCCCATTTTACAGTTCAGGAAATGGAAACCCACGGAGATGAAATGATTTGCCCAGGATTACACAGATAGGCTCCCCGACTCTAAGTCCCAGTTCTTTCCATCCTGTCACCTGGAGGCATTTAATAAATGCGAGTTAAAGTTGAAGGAAGGGACAAGTCAGGACACCCTGACCTTACCGACTCAGCAAAGTCTTTGAATGAAGGGATTGTTGCTCTTCCACCTGCCTCCACCTCGGGGGACAGCCAGTCTAGCCAATGTAAGCAAGGCAAGCATTGCAATAGAGCGAACTTTGCTCACAAAATGTGTAACAAATCTACAACATGCTTTCTCTTGCCCCACGACAGCTTGAGTTCACTGTGTTCTTGAAGGAAAATGCCCACTTTTCAGGGAGGGGAGGAATTAAGAATCATTGGGTAACAAAATATTGCTCAACGAACTCAGATTTTCAGTATCTGGGGCTGTTTGTGAAGCATTTCTCAAAGAGCAGGTTGTCGCCCCATAGTGTTTCCCGGCTTTTCCCAGTTCATTATAGTAATAGTGATAAACCGTATTTGTAAAGCACTTTAACATTTCTGAAGCGATCTACGTACATTTTTCACTTGATCTTCATAACAACCTCATGAAGTGGACAGTGAAAATACTTTTCTTTAACCCTTATTTTACAGTTGAGGCAACTAAAGCTTAGAGAGGCTAGGTGTATCGTACAAGGTCACTTAGCCAGTAAATGCAGGAGCTGAGACTTAATCCCAGGTCTGTACTATGCCAGCCTAATGCCACCAAGTCAGTGTATACTAGGATTCAGCATGGAGAAAAGTCCTCTCCCCTACACCAAGTTATCCGCTGGTCCAGAATCTGTCTATCCCAACCCCCAACTTCTCTAACCACCGCACAGAAATCCAGAATCGCCGTATCCCCTCCACCTAAAAATGTGAGGAAGGCAAAAAAAAAACAACCTTCTCTTTTGGTGGCCCCTCCCAAGTGCACCTCTTATGGTAACTCCAGATTCTTATAGTTTCTCTACCAAATGACTTTCCCAATAGTACATTGTGCTTCCTCATTCATGCCAAGCGCTGTTTCCCCATCTTTCTCCCCTATCCCCAGAAAAAGAGAGAGAGATAATTTAATATTATTTTTATAATTTATATATAAAATATATACAATTGAATATGTACAATATAGTAGAATATGTGTGTGCATTTCATTTCCTTAGTGTCTTACTCTGCTCTCCACTAATCTAATATAGATTAGTTTATCAGTGCAAGATGGCCGATAGTGTGTTGAAGTCATTACCCTTCCTGGTAACATATTTATCCAGGGTATTATGGGAAAAGTTGCCAATGGAGGTATTTCCTTATCTTCTTTGCTTCCTTCTACCTGAAACTTGAACTCATTTTGCCCCCTTTTTTTGTCAACAAATAGCATTTTCCAGTTCTTTGTATGCACTAAGATATTTACTCCATATTGCTTTTCCTGATTAACTGTTCTTTTCCTGGCACATAAAATGTGTTCAACAAATACGAACTGAATTGATTCGATTAGGATCATAGATCAAGAGAGGAAAGGGACCTCAGAGACCAGTTATTGCAACTCATTCACTTTATAAATGAGGAAACTGAGGCCCGGGAAGGTTAATACAGATAGTCGTCATCAGAAGTATCTGAACCTCAATCGTCCAACTCATCCCATTGTACCTCATTTTCATTTTTATGTCAAAAAAGAGGCTACTAGGAAGAAAGATCTTATTAACTGATTTCTCTTTTCTTCCTGTCCTAGAAACACTGCCATTTGAGGGTTCTTTTGGTTGAGAGGCAGAGATGTCCAACAGGGAGTACACTGTCATGAGAACAGGAGGAGAGTAGCTATATCTATCATATAACAGGTTACATTCTTCCCTGGACATCACTTCCTAGAATTGTTTAGAGGTGCTTTGCCAAATGCTTCTAAATTGCTTTCCAGCTCTAAAATGCTATGATGGTCTTATACCCCTAGGGAAAATTAAATACCATGCATAGTTCATTTCCTCTTCAGAGGTCTTTATGACCACTAACTAATGAGCCTTATGGGCCCCTGTGAAGATGGTTATTCTACTGCTTAAGAATTGGCAGGGTAATTTTACCACTATAAAACTAAGTTAGAAATTAACTGAACATTTGTAATTATAGGTGCTTTGTGTCAATAGAATCTGTTCCTATTTTGGCCAGATTCCAAATCTCAGTAGTTTACTTATTTCAAATTTCCCCCAGTAGTTTCTTGGAGATAAAGTGCCATTTAGTGACTTGATTTCACAGTAATATTCTTACTTATCTAAACTGATATCTACTATTTTTCTCACTGACTGACTTCTCAACCCCTACATAGAAGGGAGCTGGTAGGAATAAAACCAAATCAGTATGAGATTCATGGAAGGCAGAAAGGGGCATGCCAACTGCAGGACTGCATGGAACAGTTGCAAGGCCCTACACCTTAGGGACCAGTGAGGCAGCTGAACCAGGAGCTGTGAGCATTTGGTGATTCCACAGGTAGGCTTGCCAGCTTCTTCACTTCTCCCTTTGGGGTGGCAGTCCTTTAAATACTCTAAAGAATTATTAAAAATCCCTTTACATGCTCTAAAGAATGCATTAAAGAATTCCTACTCACCAGGAACTATGCCACCAAAGTGCCCTCAAATAAGAAGAATCTAGGGTAAGGTATGTCGTCTTTCTGGAAAATTAGGGTAGAAAAATACTGGACAAGAACTCGGGAAACCTAGAACATAACTCTGGCTCTGTCACTAACTAATTTTGTGCCCTTGGGCAATTCAGTTCTCTCTGGATCTCAATTTCTTCATCTATAAAATGAGGAGATTGGACTAGGTCAGGGGTTCTTAATCTTCCTTAAGGAATCTGTGGAGAGGTCCTATGTGTTTTATTTTCTGCATTTTAAAACATCATTCTGCTATGGGATCCTTGGTCTTCACCAGATTGTCAAAGGGGTCCGTGACATTAAAAAGGTCTGCAACATTTCTACAATGTGATCCTTATGCAGTCCCTTTCAAAGCTAAAATTCTGTGCTTCTATATTTGCCACATTTTTATAGTTTTATTCCAGAGTCCATCTCAGGGATAACAACATCCCTGATTGTAAAGAGATTCTTCTACACATGCTTTGCAAAATAAATTCTTCTCAAGCAGTGGTTGTATATCTGTATTATTTGAATTTGTTTGGTATTGGGTTGCTTTAAAAAGGTCTTCTGATAATATCCCATCTAGCTCAGTAGTTTATAAAGAAAAAAGAAGTAAGTTAGTGTGAACAGTTGATCTTTTATTGGTGATTGGTGTGTCTGTGTTCACAGCATTCATTAACGAGAAAGTGAGACCAGCCTGAGTAGACATGCCATGATTTGTGGAAATAGGGTGCCCTAAGAATGCATGTTCAGTGTAGAATTACAGAAGGTAGCTTTGTAGACTCTAAAACAGGGGTTCTTTTTTGAGGCTTGGAGCCTTAAAGGCCAGATGGAATATTAAAAGCTCTTAGAAGTGCCAGTTAAGAAACCTAACCTATAAAATTTACCAACTGTGATTTTCTTTTTCTATACTCCATGGAACAGTTACTTTCGATTTGTGTTAGGAATGCTAACAAATGCAAGCCTGAGACAACTGAATCTCACCAGGGTACTGTATGCGGATAATGATTTAACAGTAGTATACTTTAGATTCTCTAAAGCAAATAAATGCAATCAGTATTCAGAGCAACATTGAAACTCAGGCTAAGACATACATTTATACATAAAAATAAAGTTTCCCCTTGAGTCCTTCCAGAAACAGGAATTTAACAACAACAGAATTTCAAGAAATTATACAATTGTTGAAGAGCTAGGTAGGTTGGCTTTAGACTCCTGTGATAGCAGCGGCAATCTGAAAATAAGTTGCTATGCCATCTTAGATATTTTTTACTGAGCTCTGCTGCAGTTATCTATCTCTAACAGAGGCACTATGAGACTTGTAGAAAAATATGCTGGCCTGTGATGTTTCCTAGGTAAGGAATGTTATTGCCCCAAACACACATTATGAGTTTACCCATGCCATTTGTGATTGCATAAACTTTCATCATGTGCTCTTCCGGCCTTCATCCTGCTGCAGCCAGCATTTTGGTGTGCCCTCGTTAGGTAGCGCCTTCCTTCCCTTGATCCTTTCATTTGCTTTTCTCTGGATGCTACAACCAACAAATATTCATTAAGCACCTGTTACGTGCCAAGTCCTGTACAAGGTACTGGGGATACAAATACAGTGGATAAAATAGCCCCTACTCAGAAGGAGTTTTCATTCTAATGGGGTGAAGTGACCAGAGCTGCCTGCAGAGTTGTAGATGAGGCTGTGCTATGGTGTTGTGCATGTCTTGGTGACACCCTGAATTTTGTTGCCCTGGCTGTAGCAAGGCTAATGTCTACAAGAAACATTCTACAATGACTCCCAGGTCCTATTTTTTCAGTTATACCCAATAGTTCAGAGATTGATCCCTGAAGTGAGAACGATTGATGAGACAGGGCATTTAGCGATAGCTAAATAGGAATTGAACATTCCTGTCTTTGGTTTGATAGATCCAATAGTGGAAATGATGTTAAATGTAAAAGGCTGGAAAAGAAATTGTATCAGATGTGAAATTTAAAATGCCCGGTAGATTTATGGCTGACGATGAGAAGCAGCATGGCATAATCAATAGAGGAATAGCCTTGGAGTCAGAAAGAGCTAGATCAAGTATTACCTCTGACATACGCTAGCTGTACGAGTCACTTGATATCTCATTGTCTGCAGACAACTCCCTAAAACTATAAGTTACAGTGGAGTCATCAGTCAGCATCAATGGAAGGAGTTTGGGTAAAAATGGAGCTAGTCAAGCCTAGCTCCCCTAAGAAACTCCAAAGGAAAGAGTTTAGAATAGTCCAAGTGAAGCAGTGATCAAAAAACCAAGAAGAAGGCCTACTAAGCTCTTCCATTCAGTTCATACCTAACATAAGAAGATTGCCGCAAGCCTGCAGGATCTTTGTACCAGTTTGGGGAGTGAAGATGGGAGTGGGTGGAGGCCAGCTCGGTCTCTGGTAAATAGGACCTGAAGCCAACAGGACTCTATTTCTTATCTTTTGGAGCTGCAATAGAGGATGAAGCTAGCCCCCAATAGGTATCTGTCCAAGGAAATGGAGACAGGGAATGGCACCTAGGCTTCCCCTTGGGTGCTCCTCAGAGCCTTCCAGGAGATCTAAAGCCAATCTAGTCTCTAATGTTCTGTTAGATCCCAGTAGGGGCCTTCCTATGGAAACGGAGATGGGATACAGGTATCCTGGCAGCCTGACTGAGGGTGCTCTAGGAGACTTGAAACCAGTGCAGTCTTCAATATTGGTGCAATGCTCAACAAGACAGTGAGGGTGAGGTGGTTTTCCCAACATAATCTCCCATATTTTGTTAGGGAAGTCCATGGCAGGTAACAAAGCCAACTCTTAGGGGCCCCTAGGTGCCGCAGTGAGTACAGCACCAGCCCTGGAGTCAGGAGAACCTGAGTTCAAATCCGGCCTCAGACATGCACTAGCTGTGTGACCTTGGGCAAGTTACTTAACCCCAATTGCCCTGCCAAAAAACAAACAAACAAAACAAAAAAAAAACAAAGCCAACTCTTGGCTACTGACTGAAGAAGAGAGAGAGACAGATATATAAGGCTAGCACGAGAGTTGGGCTACCAAAAGACAGAGTAAGAAGGCAGGGATTAAGCAGAGGTCTGTGTGTAATCCTAGCTTCTGGCCCAGCTCTGAGTTCCAGGCCAGGCTTGTAGAAAACCTAAAAGATCACAAGGTCATGGATATAGAGCCAGATTTTCATGGCTTCAGAAGTTGTCTAGTTCAACACCCTATTTTACAGGTAGGGAAACAGGAGGAGACCAGGAATGAACTTCCCTATCCACAGCCACAACTAGGCAGCAGCAATGGCATCTAGGCTGTAAAGAAGATAAAACTAGACCCAGACTTAGTATATAAGGGTGCTAAAGAAGGCAGTTATGGCACAAAGTCTCAATCTGAGAACTAAGGCTAGAGACATGAGTAAACAGAAGAAAACATCCCATACAGTGGAGAACTACTATGGATTGAGAAGCCTAAGAAGAAAACCTAGAAGAAGGAGAGCAGCTCTATAAGTCCAAGCGGAACTTGGCTTGGCCACAAAGACTATAAAAGTATGGATGAAACAGAAGGAATTTTGATACTAGGAATTTTCTACACCTATGAAATCACAGGCCCCTTCCAAAAAAAACAAAAACAAAAGGCAGGTAAATTATAGTTGAATCATTAAAACTATAGACATTTCTATTTCTATAGTGTGAATGCTGTGAAGCAGTGAGGCAAAACATCATTCAGCCAGGATTTCTAGAACAGTTCTGTATTTTTACTTTCAGCAGTTTCATATTGTAATTTGGTCTAGTTCAACATAGTATTGTAATTCAAATGGTAATGTTTGGAACATTTTCAATTTTATGAGAAATTTTTACTATTTCTTCTAAAAATATCATTGTAAGGGATTTGATTCATTTTAAGTGTTATTTTATCATAACCAAGAGCCATATTTTTTCTATTGCTATACATCTTTAACTTTAAAATGGAACTTAATAGGAAAGTATGACCCATATAATAACTTTGCTGAAATGTTTTCCTTCCATTAAATGAGGCATATTTTTGCTTCTAGATATTTGCCTATGTATCCTGGGAATAAAAGTTCCAGTAGTAAGAAGACTGGTTTTCCCAGTGTCAAGTCCTGAAATAAATCAGTCATGAGTAGAGGAATAAAGCATCTTCAATTAAGATAACAGGGTAGCAAACCCGTCACCCTGGGGGATGTCCCATAAGTACAGAGTAAATATCTTAAGTGTAGGAATGTGAAAACATTATTGTAATTCTAATATTACTAGGGAGTGGCAAATAACATTACATCTGGTATTAACAATTTTCTGTCATTATATGAATAATTATATTAACAATTTTTTGTCACCAGTCTTTACTCTTATCCTTAAAACTACACCTCCTTACCACATGTGGTCCCTGTCTCCACTCGGGGCACCATATCCTTACATGTGGGTGCTATATCCATAGGAATATAATTTTGGGTTGCTTATATTTTATAAAATATTTTGGGGCTTGGGGACTAGATTTTTTTTCTGAAAGCTGGGACAATTTACTTTTTGTCCTGTGCAGTTTTTACTTAGGAGATCTTGAAATATAGCTCTGAAAAAAAAAAAACAGGCTTTTTTAAAAAATGATTTTAAAGGAGTCCAGTGATTCTCTGGACCAGCCCATTGTGTTTTAAATGGAACTACTCTGGCTTTCATCGAATGGCCAATAATAGCCTCCAACCCAAGCCTCTATGGCTCATCATTTAGGTTATGATGGCTTAAAATGAGTGTAAATAGCAATTGTTTTCTGTTCTGGCCAAGAACTTTGAAGGTCTTTGTATCAGTAAGGCAAGATTCATGACCTCAAGGATGACCATGAATATTCCTGTATGGTTTGGAATCACAAAGTATGAAAAACTCTCTAGGTAGAAGGCAGAGGAATATAACATTTATTTAGACACCAGAGGGTCAAATCTCAACACCAATAACTCCAATTCAATATAGCAGTAATTACATTCCAAAGCCAGTAAGCCCACCTCAATGTAGCAACAAGGAAATTATAACACAGTATTATAGCAAGGAACGAAGTCATCCTGTAACCTTCCCCACCCCCACCCCCAGCTCATGAATCCTAATTGTCTGCCTGCATTCTCTCCCTCCTCAGTTCTCTGGTCTTGGCAGCTCCCTGGTTTCCACTCCACTCTCCGCTCCACGCTCTTCCTGAAATTCTGTCATCTCAGAGTTCTTACTTCTCCTCCTTGCACTGGATTCTGAATTCTGGATTCTGACTTCTGAATTCTCAGTTCTCAGTGGCTACCTTCTAGGTGTATATACAATTCTTAGGGCTGCAGGGCTTCACACCCAATCAGCAAAAGGGTGGGAGCCTGAGGCTTAGTGCCTAGTAAGTAAAAGGAGTTGACTTGCCTGCAAACAAACCTCTTATCAAGCTTCCCTTTGTTGGCCCCACCTGAGGCCTATTGAATGGGCAGGAAAGATCTTTAATTACTAATTGGCATCACAGTTCTCCCCTCTCAGAGTGATATTTTTTGAGCCTTTTGTCTCAATTCTTGTCTAGTCCTTAGTCATTGAATGAGCCTTGCCTTGGATCAACTGAGGCTTAGGAAAGACATTAATTTAGAAAGGCCAAGATCATCTACTGCATCCCAAGCCATCACCCATCATCTTGACTTTTGTCTCAGATCTTCCTGACTCCAGGCCCTGCTCTCTATCCACTGTGCTACCTAACTGCCCATGGTTTCAATACAAATGGTTTAAAAGATCTTCAATTTCATCTGAGTGAATGTTCCTTCAATTGTCACAGACCGAAATCCTTTAACACTCAATAGACCATGTTTGTAGCATTCTGTGGCAGAAATTATATCATCAGACTTGATGGCCAGGGTTCTTCTGGTAATGGGCCTCTCTGAACTTACTTAGGCTGGTCCTTAGACAACAGTGGTCACCAGACCTGTACTCAAAACATAACTCATACTCTGCTGGCACAAACTTTGAGGACCCAGTATCACTCCTTAGGACACAGTAAAGCATCTGAGTTCAATATTAGTGGAGAGATCCATGCTCTCCTGCATTTTAAACAAAGAGCAGATGCCTAATAATTATATCCACTCCTAAGAATATAATATAAACAACTAAGGGAAAAGTCACCTCTTCATGATGATGTCAATAGATTTGCTCATGTCTTCTCAGAATAAATTATTGCCATTATAGGAGAGACAGAGCAGTCTTACACTTCAAACAATCTACATACACAGGAAAGGCACTTTCAGCTCTAAAAATCCATCTCCTTAACCAAGTATAGCTAATAGCTTCATCTAAGTTCTCATGTAGCAGCCTAAGAGAAAGATTACATATTTAAAGAGAGTTGGGGTGGTACTATAAAATATCATTCTTGGTCCTTTGGATGCTGCCTTTTCTTTTCTTTTCTAATTTAAATTCTTTGAAAAACTCAGTATTGTGTAATTCCTCTGTGAATTAAACCATAGCAATCTTACCATGAGAAGCATTTTAATAAGGCTGTTTTTTCAAAAAGCCAATTTGCCTGTTATATCCTCCCAGCTCTCATGATTGCTCCTTTTCTGAACTTGAGTTTTTACCTTTTCTTTAAAAAATAAGTGAGATCTTTTTTCGTCTATCCAGACTGAAATTTGGGAAATATTAGACAAAAATAATGAAATTCTAAGTCCTGAATAAAGGGCTTTGTGACCTCCTGCAGCTAAGCAAATACTAAATATTTATCTTATCCTATAATAAAAATTTAATTTTGGTGCAAGCTGAAATTTTTCTTAAAAAAGATTTTGGAAAAAAATATATAATATACTAATTTAGAATCAGTAGACTTGGTTCAAATCTGGCTCTCCTGTGTACTGCCTGTATCATTCTGAGCAAGTCAGTTTACTACCACTATGAGTCTGTTTCCTTATCTGTAAGTGAGGGGTAAAAATTGATAATGTCCAAGATCCCTTCCAATTATAAATCCTGTCTTCCTGTGAAACACTTCAATATAGGCAGCCCTTAACTTACAATTGGATCATATTCCTGAAGTTTATAAGTCAATATTTTGGAAGTCAAAACACTCTGAAATCTGAAACACACTATAAAAACCTTCAACCCCAGAATTTCTCCCATTTCTACCACTTTGGCCACCTCTTATTCACCAGATCTATTCCTTCTCTGTGAAGTTTGTATTGCTTTATTTAAACCTAAGTAACATACAGGTGAAATAAACCCCCTTCCTGTGGTCTGAGACTGTTTTTGTCTATGTGGATTCAGGTACCACATAGACACAGAGCTAACAGTCTGTAATTTGAATTTAGACTGAATTTACCCACACCCAAGTTTCATCTTCGTTTTAGACAAGTCAGCTCAAAATGTGGATTATAAAATGAGGTTTGTGAAACACATTTGTCTTCCATTTCATTCTGACCTGTCTAAATTATCTAAGAAGACAAATTAACTGATGTCCCAGGTCATATGGCATGGGAACTTAGTATTAGATGATGCAATAAAGTTCAAGTACGTGGGAGAAAGGCCCTAAGAAATAAGTATTGAGCAATTTTTTCATATTTCAAGATGAAAGGCAAGTAGTATCGTTTGATGTGTTTTCATATGAATAATGTGGATTTGTGTAGGGAAAAAAATCATTCTCTAAGCTGTCATACTCCCCAAATTCTGCCTATCAAATACGGCAATTGGGCTATGTATTATATCAAGAATATCTAAATTCTTTAGAAAATCCATTACATCGTCAAGGTGGGTACTGCCTCTAGGAACATAGACTGCTTTCCCTCCATAAATTAGACAATTTTCAAAGAGGGCACTTTTCCCTTTTCTAGCCAACTATGTTAAAAAACCTTGGTGCCATCCTTAACTCCTTATCTCCCCACATATCCAGCCAGTTGCCAAATTCTGTAATTTCTTTCTGTACATCATTTCTCATGTATGCCCCCTTCTCTTCATTCAGTCAGCCTCCACCTAGTTCAGACCCTCATCACCTATCTCCTGGACTCTTAAAATAGCATTCTAAATGGACACCCCTCCTCAAATCTTTCCCCACCTCAGTACATACTCCATACACTTGTCAAAGTGATTTTCTAAAAAAAAAAAAAAAAAAAAAAAAAGAGCACAGCTGATCATGTTACTGTCCCACACACCCCACTCAATAAACTGCAGTGCTTCCTTATTACACACAAGATCAATCTATTAGATATTTAAAGTTCTTCATCACCTGCCCCTTCCTGACTTTTCTATTCTTTATACCCATCCATAATGGGGTGCTTGCTGTTCCTCACACATAATACTCCATCTTCCATCTCCATGCCTTTGTTCCCGTTCCTGGAAAGCTCTCCCTTCTTCCTTCTGACTTTTAGAGTCTCTGGCTTCATTTAATACTTAGCTCATGAGAGCCAAGATGGTGGAATAAAAGCAGGGACTTGCTTGAGCTCTCCTCCAAACCCCTCCAAATACCTGTAAAAATGACTCTAAACAAATTCTAGAGCAGCAGAACCCAGGAAATGACAAAGTGAAACAAATTTCCAGCCCAAGACAACCTGGAAAATCAACAGGAAAAGTCTGTTGCACCAGTCTGAGAGAAGAGCATGGTCCAGCATGGGCCACCCTGGCACAGACAGGGTCAGAGCAGGCCTCAGGGGACTGAAACACTAGCAGCTGTGGCAGGTTCCAGACTTCTCAACCCACAAATGCCAAAGACAACTTAAAAGGTTAGTAAGAAAGGTCTGTCAGACCTGGGTGAGAGAGGAGCACAGTCTGGCACCAAGGGGGTGGCAGCAGAAGCAGCAGTAGCTGCTTCCAGAGCTCTCAGGCAACAGATGGTGGGAGATCAAATGGCTGATCAGAGGGTGATTGCAGGGATCTCTTTGCTGGTGCTGAGGCAAGATTCTCTTGCTTTGCCAGTGCTTGGATCTGGGTCTCGGTCCTGGGTGGTGGTCCTGGAGAGAGAAGGAGTAATGGCCTGGTGGAGTTGGTGACAGTAGTGGAAAGCAAATCCTCCTCACAGTTCCAAGGCAAAAGAGTACTTGTGGCCACTCACAGACCAGAGCACAGACCAGGAGAGGAGTAAACACCTCTCCTTTGATCATACCACCTTGAAAGAACTGAAAATTTACAGGTCCCTAGAAGTATCTATGAAAAGAGCTACACAAAACCCCTGAAGCTTGAAATAGTATACCCTCCACACTGGAAGCAGTGTGCTACCTTAACAAAGAACTAAAAAGTAAAGTAATTGGCTGGGAAAATGAGCAAACAACCAAAATATCAGACTATAGAATCTTACTTCGATGACAACAAAGATCAAAACATACAACCAGAAGACAACAAAGTCAATTCTCCTACATCCAAAACCTCCAAGAAAAATATGAATTGGTCTCAGGTCATGGAAGAGCTCAAAAAGGATTTTGAAAATCAAGTAAGAGAAGTAGAGAAAAAATTGGGAAGAGAAATGAGTGATGCAAGAAAATCATGTAAAACAAGTCAACAGCTTGCTAAAGGAGACCCAAAAAAATACTAAAGGAAATAACACCTTAAAAACAGACTAAGTGGAGCCAATATGGCAGCTGGAAAGCAGGGACTTGTTTAAGAAGCCCCCCAAATCCCTCCAAACATCTGTAAAAAATGGCTCTGAACAAATCTAGAGCTGTGGAACCCACGAAATAGCAAAGGGAAACAGGTATCCAGCCCAGGAGAGCCTGGATGGTCACCGGGAAGGGTCTATCACTCAGTGCTGAGACACACTGGGACAGACCAGACCCTGGGTCCACCAGCCGGAACAGGCCTTGGGGCCATGAAACGGTGAGCTGTGGCAGTTACCAGACTTTTCAACCCACAAACGCCAAAGAGCAGGTTACAGGGAAACTGCAGGATCGAGTTCAGAGCGGTCCGGCCACCAACTCTGGGGGTAGAAGAAGTGGTGCAGCAGTGGCCATAGCAGCAGCAGGAAACTCCTGAGGCTGCCTCCAAAGCACCCATGTCAGCAGCTTCCCGAGTCCCTGGCTCTCACAGTGGGAGAAATCTAGCAGCAGATCAGAGCAGAAAGTACAAGGAGCGCTTTGTGGGCACAAAGGCAGATTCTCTTGCTGTGCCCTGCTCAGATCTGTATTGCGGTCCTGGTTGGCAGTTCTTGGGGGAGGAGGAGCACTGCTATGACAGAGCCTGGGGTGACTGTGGAATAGAAGTAGCTCTGAAAACAGCAGTGCTTGGACCCTAAAGCTTGGGACAAAGTACTCTCTACTCTACAAGCAATCATATCCCGACAAAAAAGCTCAAGGGTCAAGTAGTTGGCTGGGAACATGAACAGGCAGCAAAAATGGACTCAGATTCAGTCTCAGACTTTGGAATCTTTCTTTGGTGGCAGACAAGACCAAAACATAGAGCCAGAAGAAGTCAACAAAGTCAAAGAGCCTACATCAAAAGCTTCCAAGAAAAATATGAATTGGGCTCAGGCTATGGAAGAGCTCAAAAAGTATTTGGAAAAGCAAGTTAGAGAAGTAGAGGAAAAATTGGGATGAGAAATGAGGGTGATGCAAGAAAACCATGAAAAACAAGTCAATGACTTGCTAAAGGAGACACAAAAAAATACTGAAGAAAATACCCCCTTAAAGAATAGACTAACTCCAATGTCAAAAGAGCTCCAAAAAGCCAATTAGGAGAAGAATGCCTTGAAAGGCAGAATTAGCCAAATGAAAAAGGAGGTCTAAAAGACCAATGAAGAAAATACCACCTTAAAAATTAGATTGGAGCAAGTGGAAGCTAGTGACTTTATGAGAAATCAAGATATTATAAAACAGAACCAAAGGGATGAAAAAATGAAAGACAAAGTGAAATAACTCATTGGAAAAACCACTGACCTGCAGGATAGATCCAGGAGAGATGATTTAAAAATGATTGGACTACCTGAAAGCCATGATCAAAAAAAGAGCCTAGACATCATCTTTCAAGAAATTATCAGGGAAAACTGCCCTGATATTCTAGAACCAGAAGGTAAAATAGAAATTGAAAGAACCCACCGACTGCCTCTTGAAAAAGATCCCAAAAAGAAAACTCCTAGGAATATTGTTGCCAAATTCCAGAGTTTCCAGGTCAAGGAGAAAATACTGCAGGCAGCCAGAAAGAAACAAATTGAATATTGTGGAAACACAATCAGGATTACACAAGATCTAGCAGCGTCTACATTAAGGGATCGAAGGGCTTAGAATATGATATTCTGGAGGTCAATGGAGCTAGGATTAAAACCAAGAATCACCTACCCAGCAAAACTGAGTATCATGCTCCAAGGCAAAATATGGATTTTCAATAAAATACAGGACTTTCAAGCTTTCTCAATGGAAAGACCAGAGCTAAATAGAAAATTTGACTTTCAAACACAAGAATCAAGAGAAGCATGAAAAGGTAAACAAGAAAGAGAAATCATAAGGGACTTACTAAAGTTGAACTGTTATGTTTACATTCCTACATGGAAAGATGATGTGTGTGTAATTCATGAGACCTTTCTCAGTATTAGGGGAGTTGAAGGGAATATAAACAGAGGGCACAGGATGAGTTGAATATGAAGGGATGATATCTTAAAAAATGAAATAAATTTAAGGCGTGAGAGAGGAATATATTGAGAGAGGGAGAAAGGGAGAGATAGAATGGGGTAAATTATCTCACATAAAAGTGGCAAGAAAAAGCAGTTCTTTTGGAAGGGAAGAGGGGGCAGGTGAGGGAGAATGAGTGAATCTTGCTCTCATCAGATTTGACTTGAGGAGGGAATGACATACACACTTTATTGGGTATCTTACTCCACAGGAAAGTAAGGGGAAGGGGATAAAAAAGGGGGGGATGATAGAAGGGAGGGCAGATGGGGGAGGAGGTAATCAAAAGCAAACACCTTTGAAAAGGGACAGGGTCAAGGGAGAAAATTGAATAAAGGGGGACAGGACAGAATGGAAGGAAATACAGTTAGCCTTTCACAACATGAGCATTGTGGAAGTGTTTAACATGATGATACATGTGTGATATATGTTGAATTGCTTGCCTTCTCAGGGAGGGTGGATGGGAAGGGAAGAGGGGAAAGAATTTGGAACTCAAAGTTTTAAAAGCACATGCTTTAAAAAAAAGTTGGGTTTTTTGCATGCAGCTGGGAAACAAGATATATAGGGAATGGGGCATAGAAATCTATCCTGCCCTACAAGAAAGTAAGGTGAAATGGGATGGGGGGTAGTGGGATGAAAGAGGGGAGGGGTGACTGGGGAAAGAAGCAATCAGAATATATGCCATCTTGGAATGGGGGGAGGGTAGAAATGGGCAGAAAATTTATAATTCAAAATCTTGTGGAAATCAATGTTGAAAACTAAAATATTAAATAAAAAATAGAATATTGAAAATAAATAGCTTGTACCAATGCAAAAAAAAAATAGACTAACCCAAATGGCAGAAGAGGTCCAAAAAGCCAATGAGGAGTAGAATGCCTTAAAAAACAGAATTGGCCAAATGGAAAAGGAGGTACAAAAACTCACTGAAGAAAATAATTAGAATGGAACAAATGGAAGTTAATGACTCCATGAGAAATCAAGAAATTACAAAACAAAACCAAAAGAAGGAAAAAATAGAAGGCAATGTGAAATATCTCATTGGAAAAACAACTGACCAGGAAAACAGATCCAGGATAGATAATTTAAAAATTATTGGACTACCTGAAAGCCATGATCAAAAAAAGAGCCTAGACCTCATCTGTCAAGAAATTATCAAAGAAAACTACCCTGATATTTTAGAACCAGAGGGTTAAATAGAAATTGAAAGAATCTACTATCACCTCCTGAAAGAGATCCCAAAAGGAAAGATCCTAGGAATATTGTAGCCAAATTCCAGCGTTCCCAGGTCAAGGAGAAAATATTGCAAGTGGCCAGAAAGAAACAATTCAAGTATTATGGGACCACAATCAGGATAACACAAGATTTAGCAGCTTCTACATTAAGGGATCAGGGGGCTTGGAATATGATATGGGAAGTCAAAAGAGCTAGGATTAAAACCAAGAATCACCTACCTAGCAAAAATGAGTATAATACTTCAGGGGGGAAATGGATATTCAATGAAATAGAGGACTTTCAAGCATTCTTGATGAAAAGACCAGAGTTGAATAGGAAATTTGACTTTCAAATGCAAGAATCAAGAGAAGCATGAAAAGGTAAACAGGAAAGAGAAATCATATCGGACTTATTAAAGTTGAACTGTTTACATTCCTACATGGAAAGATGATATTTGTAACTCATGAGACCTTTCTCAGTATTAGGGTATATGCATATATACATATATATATATATATATATACACATGTATATTCGTAAATATATATATATATAGAGAGAGAGAGACAGAGAGACAGAGAGACAGAGAGAGACAGAGAGAGAGAGACAGAGGGCACTGAGTGAGTTGAATATGAAGGGATGATATCTAAAAAAATAAAATAAAGGGGTGAGAGAGGATTGTACTGGGAGGAGAAAGGGAGATGTAGAATAGGTAAATTATCTCACATAAAAGAGGCAAGAAGAGGAGGGAAGTGAGAGGGAATGGGTGAACCTTACTTTCATTAGATTTAGCTTAAGGAGGGAATAACATACACACTTAATTGGTTATGGAAATCTATCTTACCCTACAGGAAAGGGATAAAAGAAGGGGGATAATAGAAAGGAGGGCAAAAGGGAGGGGGTAATCAGAAACAAACATTTTTGAGGAAGGGCAGGGTTAAAGGAGAGAATAGAATAAATGGGGGGCAGAATAGGATGGAGGGAAATATAGCCTTTCACAACACAACTGTTATGGAATTGTTTTGAATGACTACACATGTATAACCTATATCAAATTGCTTACCTTCTCAAAGAGAGTGGGTGGAGAGTAAGGAAGGGAGAGAATGTGGAACTCCAACTTTTAAAAACGTATGTTAAAAATTGTTTTTACATGCAACTGGGAAATAAGATATGTGGGCAATGTGGTATAGAAATCTGTCTTACCCTACAGGAAAATAGAAGGGAAGGGGATAAGAGAAGAGGAGGAGTGATAGAAGGGAGGGCAGATTAGGGGAAGGGGTAATCAGAAAGCATGCATGGGGGAGGGGAGAGATGGGGGGAAAATTTGGAATTCAAAATCTTGTGGAAGTAAATATCGAAAACTAAAGTTAATGTGGCCAAATAAATTGTCAACTGTTGGTCACCCTTCTGTGAATGAGCCTTTCCAAACTTAGCTAAGTGGTCTTGAGTTACTGGGTTTTTACTCAAAACATTTCCAGATTGCTAAGACTTATTTGCTAAAGCTTATTCTCTGCTAATGTAGGTTTTGAGAACCCAGGCTCCACACTATGATAAAGCATTCAAACAGGAATTTAGTGGAGGAGTATCAGGAAACTTCACCAAATAATCCATGAACATGGAGTTCTCTTGTACGAGGTCCATGAGCTCTAAACCAAATAATCCATGGTAGGACACCTCACCCACTCAGGGATACCATATGTATGGATGTGCTAGAAGAGGAAAATACCCCCTGGATATTCACCATCACCATCTTGGCAGACCTATTATCTACTCAAGACCTCTGATGCCTTCTCCCCTGCTCTATAGGTTTCCAACTCTATGACGCTCAATCATGTAATCCTCATCCTAAAGCTCAAACACTACCCTGAAACATTGCCTAAGACATCCTTTTCTATCCTCATTTCATGTACTCTGTTCTCAGACTTCTCTCTCTACAGCAGGGATCCTTACCCTTTTTTTGAGTCAGAGATCTCTTCAGCAGTGTGGTAAAGCCTGTAGACTCCTTCTCAGTATGATGTTTTAAAACGCACAAAATAAAATACATAGGGTTATGAACCAATTATATTGAAATACAATTATCAAAAAGTTGTGGGTTTTTTTCTAAGTTCACAGACCCCAGATTAAGAACTCCCGCTGTAGGAAATACACCCTGAGACATTCTTTCCCATATCATATTCCACTAAGACATGTGCGTCTTGGCAATAGAGCCTGTTCTATTCCCTTTCAGTATACTTTTCAGAAGATCCTATGAAAGTTTAAATTTTTCTCCATCAAAATAAATAAATAAAGAGTTGAACTGAATGTTATCTATATTCTTTTACTAGCTCTGGCCCTAAGGGCAGATTATAAATAGATTAGGGTTATCAGTTTATCAGTTATCAGTTAGAAGGAGCTATTTAACATTGAACTACTTCAGTAAATTATGGGATTTCAGATTTTGGGGGAGTTTTATCCACGTTTTTGGTTGTATTTCAATGCTGCATTTGTTTTTAAGTAAAAGAGGTCAGGATTAAATAGACATCTATAATAGTAGGGTTTTGTTTTGACTTTTTGCATAATAAAAGTTGTAACTGAGCAACATTAGCTACAGGCACTCAAATCCACAAATCCATGGAGATACCGTGAAAAGCATTTCAAGAGGAATCCAGCCCTCTGGCCCTCTTTGGTAAAGGATAATTTACCATGATGATAGTTGAATAAGGAAAGAACTCAGAATGACAGACTATGACAAGACTTTTGAAGATAAAATCTTAAAGAGGTTGAATTCTCTTAACAGAACATGCATTCGAAATGTTTCCATGCCTATCTAATATGCTATTGTATATTCATCAACTGAGATATAGCATGACATAATGGACAGAGGGGTTGGCTTTAGATTTAGGAAGACCTGGCTTCAAGTAGTACCTCTGACACATGGGCAGCTCACAACCTCTCCAAGATAACTACTACTGAAAACTATAAGTTACAGATCCATTGTCATTCTACATTGGTAGAGGGGATTTCCACACCGGAACTCCATTCCAGACCAAAAGAATTCTGTAACCAATATATTAATGTGGAGAACACATACAAAAGGTATGCATAGATGTGCAGCATAATGGAGAAAATCCTGGATTTTGTCACAATTGGAATTAAAGTAAACTGAAGCACGAAGCTCCAAGCATGATCAATTTATTAGCAAAGCATGAATTTGCCAATGAGTGAGGTCTCAGCCTCCTCAGCTAGCTAAAACCCCGAATGAAAGCTGACAGATCAGTTTTATAGACAAAGGGAGGAACATCAAAAAAATATAGAATGACAGAGAGGGAAAACAATATGATTGGTTACAAAGTCCAAAGCATTATAGACATGGAGGACAATATGATTGGCTGAAAATGGGAAATGCAGAACTAGCCATGACCTCTCACTAGTAAATCTGATTGATTCAGTCACCCTGTGTGGCTAGTTAGTGTCACAGTGATAACAGGACAGACTTTTTTGAAGGACAGCCAGAGATAACAGACCAGACTCCCTAGCATCCATCTGCGTCCTTCAAGGATAACAGATTTCCTTGACACAAGAATAGAACAGTAATTAGCAGGAAAACTGAACTTCTAAACTTAACTCAGAGCCAATGAATGATTCACAGGAAAGTTAACTTAGAGACAAATGAAATGTGACATAGGTAGTTACAGTTACACAAAATGTCAGAAGTGATGGAAAACGAAATCAATTACAGCGTAGAATCAATTTGATATTTTCAATTTGGAGTCAAGTGACCTGGGCTCAAATCCAGACTCTGCTACCTACCGTATGTGTGATTCTAAGTCACTTAGCTTCTCTGAGGCATAATTTCCCCATCTGTAAAAGAAGGGGAAGGACAGGAGGAGTACAAAATGGAGGAGCTGGGTGGGGTAGAAAGGACAAGGTGACTTCTGAGATCCCTTCTAGCTCTAAAATCTATGAATATCCTAATTTGGTATCGACTATGGATGCCTGCCCTCTCTCAAATCCTAATGTCTGTTTTCAATTTCAGTGAAGGAAATTTGGCGACAAAGCAGGTTGTGTTTCTTCAAAGGCCTGTTATGTGGAATTCGGCTGTTCAAACACCAGAGGTAAGTTTAAAAATTTTTATTTGTGTGTGTGTGTATACACAGACTCATTATCTATACATACATATATACGTATAAAGAACATGACAGCAATGTAAATTCCATTAATATTTATTCCCCCCCTCCCTGTTTCCTTATAGCAGATACAAATAAGGAAGCTGGGCTTCACAAGGAGTTATTCTCCAAACATGAGAGATGAGATAATATTTGTAAAGTGGTTAACACAGTACCTGATACGTAGTAGGCATTTAATGAAATTTTGTTCCCTTCCCTCCCCAAACATGTTAATGATGAGATGCAGTGTGGAATGTGGGATATAGAGCTGGCCTCAGAACCAGGGATACCGGAACTCAAGTCTTGCTTCTGATTATATTACCTGTGTGACCCTGGGCAAATCACTTAATTTCTCTGGGCCCACATGCAACTTTCCAAGACCTATGTAAACAAGACGGGTTGATATTACTGATCTCTTTCAATGGAGGAAGTTTTCACACCAGGAGTTCTCCACAAGCAATAAAATCAAAGGTCTAGAATCTCCCTCTGTGCCCCCCAAAAAGTTAGACATGATCATAAGGGAATTACAGCAGTAATTAGGAAATGTAAGAAAGTTTTAAACCCTCGAATTATTTAAATAAGTGGTCCTCACCTTGGTTGTGAATAGCCCCAAGTGTATTTTCTTTGTACTATCACGGCAATGATTACTAACCTCCCCTGAGCAAGAGCTATATTGATTTCCCTTTTGAGATAGAAAATTGCCATCTGTCTGCAGCTCAGTGGGGCACTGAATAAAGCACTGGGCTAGGAGTCAGAAAGAACTTAATCCAGCCTCAGATACTTACCAGCTGTGTGACCCTGAGCAAGTCACTTACCCTTTCTGTCTCCATTCCCTCAGCTGTAAAATGGGGGTAATGATAGCACTGACCTCCCAGGGCTGTTGTGAGGATCAAATGAGATAAGATTTGTAAAGTGCTTAGCACATAATAAGGTCGGCACATAGCGAGTGTTTAATAAAGGCTGGCTCTCCATTTCCCTTCTCAATAACTCCTAGTAATCCACACATTGTGAAATAATATTGTTATGATGCCAAAATGTATTACTTCCTTTCTAGACTTGGTATCAACATGGACTTTATAGAAATGTCCCCAAAATGTGGAAGTTCAATTTGCCTAAATTGGCATATGCAGTGTTTGTTCATGTTTGTTCTTTTTCAAGAGATGAAGAGGACTTTAATAAGAAAAATGTGGGGGGGTGGGGCAGGGTGGAACTGACTTTCTTGTGTGGCTTACAGAAAAAAAAATCCATTTCATTTTTTCTTTTAGCCCAGTATGGACTTCTTTTATCTTTAACCATAATAACATATCACGAGTAAAGTTTGAGATGGACAGAGGATATTCATTTGTAGATGTCTGGTAAACAGGCTCTATATTCCCTTCTTTCTAACTTCCTTGTTTTTGCTAAGAACACCACCATTTTTACAGTTACCCAGGTTCACAACCTTGGAGCCACCTTTGATTCTTTCCCCTCCCTCAACCCCTGTGTCTAATCAGTTGTCAAGTCTTAGCAATCCTCCTTTCCCAAGATCTCTTGCAACAACCCTGGTCCCCCATTCATGCCCCCACCAGCCTAGTTCAGGCTCTCATCATCTCTCACCAGGACTATTGCAATAACTTCCTAATGAATCTCTTTGACTCCAGTCTCTTTCCTCTCTGCTCCATCCTCATATAGCAGCCAAACTGATTCAGGCATGGAGCTGGACCTATTCAAAAAGCCCCCTATTTCCTATAGGATAAAATATAAATTCCCCTAATCAAATGAAATAACATATATAAAGCACTTTGTAAACTGAAGGCACTATATAAATGCTAGCGAGCTATTATGTAAAAACACTTCTCAGTCTGACTCCAGCCTAACTTTCTAGGATTACTGCATATTGCTCTCTCTTGTCTTCCCTCCCATCTCACCAAGTTGGCCTCCTTGCTACTCCCAGTACGTGGCATTTCATCTCCTGTTTCTGCACCTTTGCACTGGTGTCTACGCCCGTGCCTACAATGCACCCTGGAATCCCTCCACCTCGAAGACTCCCTAGCCTCCTTCAAGGGCTCACATTCCATCTCCTACACAATTAACGCTTATCCTGATCTCCTCATTGCTAGTGTCCTTCCCCTACTCCTCACTGTCTAAAACAACTTTATTTTTACTTTGAATATACATATTTTGTATTGATCCATGTTCATATTACTTTCTGCTAATAGAATGTAAGCTTCCCGAGGACAGGAGTTGTTTCATTGTTGTAAGTCATCCATACTCAGGGGATAGAAGAGGTCAGGAGAGCAGAATGATGGTCCCCAAATGACCAAGTTTAGGAGTAAAAGGGAGGAGTAATAATAGAGAGCCTTTAAAGAGGGTCACACTTATTTGAGACACTAACAAGTTCATATGCAAGAACTTGGTAACAGTGAGCCTAGAAAAAAATAAAGGCACATAATTAAGCTTAACAGGCATTTATTGAATTGATCTATAAAAAAGTTAAGTAACTAGGTTGGGGGATAGAGGGCACACATATCTCCAAATTAAATCATACCTTCAAGTAGCCCAGTAGAGGGGCAGCTAGGTGGCACAGCGAGTAGAGCACCAACCCTGGAGTCAGGAGGACCTGAGTTCAAATCCTGCCTCAGACACTTGACACATACTTAGCTGTGTGACCTTGGGCAAGTCACTTAACCCCAATTGCCCTGCCAAAAAATAAAACAAGCAAAAAAAAGTAAAACAAGTAGCCCAATAGGGTTAGTTGTTCTGTCACTGCAGTTGTGTCTGACTTTTCCTGACCCCATTTGGGGTTTTATTGGCAAAGATACTGGAGTGGTTTGCTATTTCCTTGTCCAGTTCATTTTACAGATGAGGGAACTGAGGAAAACAGGGTTAAGTGACTTGCCCAGGATCACACAGCTTATAAGTGTCTAAAGAGCTAGATTTGAACTCAGATCTTCCTGACTCGAAGCCTAGTGCTCTATCTACTGTGCCGCCTAGCTGCCAGCAGGTTTAAGGGTAAGTGCTAATCACAAACTAATGGAAAATTTGGGAAGAATGCTTAGTTTTTGCCTATGACTACATACATATAATACTTTCAACGTTACTTTATCCTCAGCAGACATAAAACTATAGTGAAGTAATTTAAATGAAGCAGTCTATGAAGTAGTATAACACAGCTTATAAAATACAGAAAATTGGCAGATAAACTGGAAAACTCTTTAATTGAGTTTTTTCCTTACACATCTGGTCCTAGGAAATGCCTTACAGAATAAGAACCTAAATGACAATGAGTGAAGCAGCGCCCACCACACCAGTGCTGCTATTCTAAAGGCTAAAATCACAAAGATTGTGTATAATTATCTGCATTTATTCTAGAGTCAAGAAGCATTTATCCAGCCATGTAAGGTAGGGATTGCCATGAAGCAAATTTCAGTTGGTTCAATGTAAGGGAAAACTTAGGGGCAGCTAGGTGGCTCAGTGGATGGAGTGCTGGCCTGGAGGCAAGAAGACTCAAATCATTTAACCCTGTTTGCCTCAGTACCTTCATCTGTAAAATGAGCTGGAGAAGGAAATGGCAAACGATTCCAATATCTTTGCCAAGAAAACTCCAAATGGAGCCACAAAGAATCAGAGACAACCGAAAAATGACTCAACAACAATAAAGGGAAATCTCCTTACTCATTAGAGCCACCCCAAAATGGACTGGACTATCTCAGGAGGTGGTGGATCCCCATCCCTGAAGGTCTTTATTTGGGGAGAAGTTACTATAAATTCCTGTTTGGTTTGGACTTGACTAAGTCACAATTGAGAAACCTTCCAAATCTTTGATTCCTTGTGGTGAAAAAGACTGGTAGGTGATGGAGGAGCTACAATAGAAATAAAACATAACGGGGTCTTTGACCCCAAGGAACTTACCATGTATTAAACAGGTTAAGATACATACAAAAATAAACTAAATTTCTAAACTTCTGCAATCTGGCTTCTGACCTCATCATTCAACTGAAATTGTGCCCCTCCAAAGTTACCAGTGATCTTTTAACTGCCATATCTAATGGCCTAACTTTCTCAGTTCTTGTCCTTTCTGACCTTTCTGCAGCATTTGACAAGGCTGATCCCCTTCTCCTCCTGGGTACACTCTCCTTTCTGGGCTTTCCGGATGCCATTGTCTCAGTTCTCCGTGTCCTTTGCTGGTCTATGTCATATCCACAGAGTCACCAAGGCTCTGTCCTAGGTCTTCTCCCTTCACTCTATATTACTTCACTTGGTGATCTCATCTGCTCCCCTGGATTTAATTATCATCTCTTTGCTAATGATTCTTAAATCTATTATTATACCCAGCCCTCCTGAGCTATAGTCGTGCATCTGCCTATTGGACATCTTGAACTGGATATCCTGGAGGTATCTCAAACTAAACATATACAAATCAAAACTTGTTATCTTCCAAACCTTCTATTCTTTTAAAAAATACATATTTTATTTTTCCCCAATTACATATAAAGACAATTTTTAACATTTGATTTTTTAAAATGTCGAGTTTCAAGTTTTCTCTCTCCCTCCTTTATCTCCCCTCCCTCCCTAAGGCAGTGAGCAATTTGATATGGGTTACATACGTGCAATCATGTAAAAACATTTGCATATTAGTCATATTGTAAAAGAAGAAACAGACATGTTGTGAAAAAAGAAAAAAATGAAAAAGTAAAGTGAAAAATATCATGCTTTGATCTGCAGTTAGACTCCATCAGTTCTTTCTCTGGATGTGGATAGCATTTTTCATCATGAGTCCTTTGGGATTGTCTTGGATCATTGCATTGCTGAAAATAGCTGTCTTTCACAGTTCTTCGTTGTACAATGTTGCTATTACTGTGTACAATGTTCTCCTGGTTCTGCTCACTTCATTTTCTGTCAGTTCATGTAAGTCTTTCCAGGTTTTCTGAAATCATCCTGCTTGTCATTCCTTATAGCACAATAATATTTCATTATAATCATATACCGCAACTTGTTCAGCCATTCCGTAATTGATGGGAATCCCCTCAATTTACAGTTCTTAGCTACCACAAAACGGAGCTGCTATAAAAATTTTTGTACAAATAGGTCCTTTTCCCCTTTTTTTAAAATCTCTTTAGGATACAGACCTAGTAGTGGTATTGCTGGATCAAAGAGTATGCACAGTTTGATTGCCCTTTGGTCACAGTTCCAAATTGCTCTCCAGATGGTTAGATTATTTCACAACTCCACCAACAGTACATTAGCGTCCCAGTTTTCCCAAATAAAAACATAATTAGATGCCACAGAGTAGATGGCAATGCCTTAACCGAATATGTGTTTTAAAGGGCACTAGGACCTCTTCCATCCTTATCAAGCGGAGTGCTAACGTCCTCTCCTTTTATACAACACGAAACCCTCTCTTCTTCCCAACTTCCCTGTTGTTGTCAAGGTAAACACCATAATCTCAGTTATTCAGACTTGCAACCTTGGAATCATATGCAACTTCTCACTCTTCCTCACCTCAGATATTGTCATTTCTACCTTTACAACTTCTCTTATATACATTCCCTTTATTCCACTCATAGAGCAACAACCATAGTTCAGGCCCTCATCTCCTCTTGCCTGGATTACTAAAGTAGCTTCTGTCTCCCAGGCCAGACGGTCCAAGTTGCCAAGGTGATTTCTCTAAGCCTAGGTCTGACCGTATCACCTCCCCCCTCACCTTTGCTCAATGAGCTCCAGTGTCTTTTTATTACCTCTAGGCTCAAATATCGACTACTCTGTTCGGCATCCAAAGCTCTTCATAGCCTTGTGTTTTCCTACTTTTCCAATTTTCTTTCACTTTACTCCCCTCCCCTGTACAATCCAGCTATACTGACCCACTTGCTATTCTCCTAACATATCACTCCATCTCCTTTTTGCCTTCAAACTGGCTGCCTTCCCCTCCCTCCTGCCCCCCCATCAATGCTCTGCCCACTCATCTTTATGTTTTATGTCCCTGGTTTCCTTCAAAACTCAGGTCAAATCCTACCTTCTGCAGACCTTTCCCTTTCCCCTCAGCCATAATGCCTTCCCCTTTCAGATAGCCTACCGCCTCCGTATATATCTTATATTTACCTAGTTATTTACATGTTTTTTCTTCCAAAAGAATGGAAGCACCTTCAGGGCAGATGGTGTTTTTTGCCCTTTTTTGTATCCCCAGTGCTTAGCACAGTGCCTGGCACATATTAAGTGCTTGTAATACATACTTGTTAATTGACTAAAGCCTGTGAATTATGCATTATGAAATGGAGGTGACCTGGAGGGTTTTTGTTTTTTTTAGTTCTTCAGTTAAAAATCTATTTTGTCTCTTTCTCTCTGCCCCTCTCCCAAAAAAGGGAAAACCATCGTAACAAATATGCATAGTCAAGCAAACTAATTTCCACAGTGGTCATGTCCAATAAACATATGTCTCAGTCTGTGCCCCAAATCCATCATCTCTCTGTCAGTAGGTGAGTGGTTTGTGTCATCCTGGGTCTTCTGGAATTGTGCTGAGTCATTGCTTTGAGCAGAGTTCTTAAGTCTTTAAAAGTTGATCATCTTTCCAATATTGTTGTTATTGCATAACTTGTTCTCCTGATTCTGCTCACTTTACTTTGCACCAGTTCATACATGTCTTCCCAGGTTTCTGTGAAACATTCCCTTCATTATTTCTTACAGCACAATAGTATTATGTTATATTCCTACACTATAACATGTTCATTCCACAGTTGATGGGCATCCCCTCATTTTTCTAGTTCTTTACCACTACAAAAAAGAGCTTCTATAAACATTTTTCTATATACGGAGGTGACCTTGACTTCTCAAAGTCAATGTAAGTGGTACACAAACCCTGGGCAAGTCCTACCGAGCTGGACTCAGAGTTAGAAACTATGGGTCTAATTCTCTTACTTTCTAGATATGGAAACTGAGACCCCAAGAGGTCAAGTGATTTGCCAAGATCTCAGAGCTCATCCAGTGCTTTTTGGTTACACAAATACCTTCACTGGTAGTGGAATCTTCTTCACCACCAAGTTCTTAATAGCCATGAAATAATGGGACCAGCCTCCCTCCCTGTTGCTGAAATTTGCAGAACCCAGATCTGGAGAATCAAATTTTCTAAACATAGCAGACTGACATTATATAGTTTCCTTCACTGGAAACATTTTTTTATTGTCTTTTAATTGTAGTAATGCCTCATGGTCTAATGATAGTTATCTTTATAACCTTTATGCCCACATCTTTTGATATACATGAGAATACTTGAAGTTTGTTATTTAATATTTTAAAATTCCATATAATATAATGTCACTGATAATTTAAATATGAAAGAAGTTTATAAAGAGGTTATTCATAGGCACTCCACACAGGGGAATAAATATATATTAAAACTTAAGTTCAGTTTCTAAATAAACTCAACTTGTCTAGCTTTCATGAATATTTAATTTTCCGTACAGGAAATCTCAATCTACTTAGGTCTTTTCAACATGGGACATGTGGGTGGTTCAGGCTAGGGTTAAAGTATCTTGACAATTATAGCAGAAAGACTATTCTATAAAAGTCCATTATTTTCCTCAGTTAAAACAGAATATTTTTCATGTCAAAACTAAATATAGATAATATTTGTAAGTCACCACAGCACCTGGCATGTAGTAAACATGTAATGAATGTTTATTGAATTACTAAATAAAGGAATGCCATTGACCTGGAGAAATTAGACTATACATCGCATAGTTTTAAGTTAGTTAAAATTCATGTACCTCTCAGTGCCTCAGGTATTTTGTAAGAATTGTATTTATTATTATTATTGTTGCATTTATTTGTTATTAGCATCTCTCTTTGTAGTGGCAAAGAATTGGAAATTGAAGGGATCCCCATCAATTGGGGAATGGCTGAACAGGCTTTGGTATATGATTGTGATAGCATACTACTGTGCTATAAGAAATGATGAGCCAGATGATTTTAGAAAAACATGGAAAGATTCGCATGAAATAATGAAGAGCAGAATGAGCAGAAATGAGAACATTGTATGTAGTAACAACAATATTGTATGAAGAACAACTTTGAGTGAATAAGTGATTTTGTCTATTACAAATACTCAAATTAACTGTAAAGGACATATGAAGAAAGACCTGTCTGCATCCAGAGAAAGAATAGAAGTATGTATAGAATATATATATATATCTATTTGTGTCTAATGGTAGCCATTAGTAGGGCTGGGGGTGGGAGAGGAAAGAAAAAAAAAAGACATTTGCATGATAATTTTGTTGTATATTTGTAAGGAATAGCAAGTTGTACATAGTAGATCTGCAGTTTCATGTACAATCATCTTTTTGTTATACTATTATAGAAATGCTTGTTTTATTCCACAAATTAAAAACAAAATTAAGAATTGCATTTATAATTATCTAAATCACTCACATAGAGAAATACACATTAAAACAACTCTAAGGTACCACCTCACATCTATAAGATTGGCTAACATGACAGAAAAGGAAAATGATAAACGTGGGAAGGGATGTGGAAAAATAGAGACACTAACGCACTGTTGGTGAGGTTGTGAACTGCTCCAACCATTCTGGAGAATAATTTGGAACTATGCCCAAAAGATTATAAAACTGTGTATACCCTTTGAAGTAGCAATACTAGGTAGTCTATATCCCAAAGAGATCAAAGAAAAGAGAAAAGGACCTCTATATACAAAAATTTTTATAGCAGCTCTTTTTGTGATGGCAAAGGACTGGAAATTGAGGGGATGGATGCCCATCAATTGGGGAATGCCTGAACAAGGTGCAGAGTATGATTGCGATTGAAAATAATTGTGCTACGAGAAATGACAAGGGGGATGATTTCAGAAAAACCTGGGAAGATGTGTATGAACTTGTGCAAAATAAAGTGAATAGAACCAATGGCAGTACTGTAAGGATGATTAAATGTGAAAGATTTAGCTACTTTGATCAGTACAATGATCCAAGGCAGTTCTAAAGGT
The DNA here is from genome assembly GCF_011100635.1 of Trichosurus vulpecula. NCBI lineage: Eukaryota > Metazoa > Chordata > Mammalia > Diprotodontia > Phalangeridae > Trichosurus > Trichosurus vulpecula. The sequence continues at coordinate 259,905,176 of NC_050574.1, read as the reverse complement.
CTCGTCATGAAAAATGCTATCCACGTCTAGAGAGAGAGCTGATGAGCTTGGAGTGCAGATTGAAGCATACTTTTTTCGGTTTATTTTTCTTGCTTTTTTGGTTTTTGCAACATGGCTAATATGGAAATATACTTTGTGTGACCTCACAAGTATAACGGGTATCATATTGCTTGCCTTCTCAGTGAGTGGGGGAGGGCTATAGGGAGGGAGAGAATTTAGAATTCTAAATTTTAGAAAATTAATGCTAAAATTCAAAAACCAATTAATTATTTAACTTTTTAAAAAGAATTGTATTTATAAGAGAAAGAAGGGCTTAGTAATGGCAGCATTCATTGCTCCTTCCTTTTAGTGGTGTAGCTTATTCTTTCTCCTAGCTCACTCGTAGTAGTCTTCAAAGGATTCCTGTGTCTTTAGTTTTAGAGTCAGTTAATTGAAAGGGGAAGGGAAAGGGAACAAGCACCTTCTATGTGTCAGACACAGTGCTACACTTAACAAATATTCTTACTTGATCCTCCCAACAGCCCTGTGAGATAGGTGTGTTATCTCTATCTTACAGTTGAGAAGTTAAATGATTTGTTCAGGTCACACAAATAATAAGTGACTGAAGCTGAATTTGAATTCAGGGCTTCCTGACTCTACCTCCAGTGTTCTGTCTACTTTGATACCAGTTGTAATTTTGCATTATCATCTTTGCCCTGGAATCTATAATCAATTTGGATAAAAATGATCATTCTATGGGCCATGTGGATGGACGTATGTGAAGTCATAAGCCAGAAGGAAAAAAAAAAATATCAGGACACTTGGAGGGCTTGATGTATATGATTTTCCTTCTCCATTAGCCCCAAGAATAGAACGTCATTGTAGAACTTGCTACAAACTCAGGGTCGTCTCCACGCTGTGCTGAGGCATTTGTGGAGGACTTTTGATGAGGCATTCTCTTTCTAGGTGAATCAAAAATATTATTCCTTTTTCTTTTCTTTTTTTATAATTAAAAAAAATATTTAGATCACTCGTGTAATAGGCCAGGCCTAACTGAGGCTGATGGAGTGCCTCGGGTTCCAAATCAGAAGAAAAAAAAGGATACAGTTTTAGTTCATCTCATAATTAACAAAAGGAGGTTTACTCAGCCCTGTCAAAGGAAGGATGTGGTACTGCTTTAGCTGAGTGCAGCTTCCCTCTACTGGTGTTGGTGAAGCTACTGTATCAGAAGCCTCCAGAAGAGCTGTAGCTCCTTGTGCTAGGGTCCGTTTGTCCTCAAATGATCAGAAAATTCCTTTAGCAGCCTGAACCTTCACTTCCCTGTGCCAATTAAGCTTCAAGGACAGTTGCAATACCTTTTAAGGAAAAGAGCTAGCTTGCCCAGATAGATAGTATAACTAGTCTAGAAATCTAGGTTATGGAGGTGTGAATCTAAGCAGTTTCCACAATTCAGATCTCTAGCCTTCCCAGTGCCATTTGAGATCGTAGATTTAGAACTGGGAGGGATCTTGGAAACCATCTGGTAAAATCGCCTCGTTTTGCAAATGAAGAAACTGAGGTCCAAGAAAGTCAAGCGATTTGTCCAAGGTCATATAGATAGCAGTCATAAAAGATGGGATTTGAACTCAGGTCCTCTGACTCCAGAGACAGGCTAGTGATTGCCCTATTCTCTTTTGTTTTTAAACATAGATTTAGCAAACGTTAGCCTCTTATATTGGGGTTTTCTGTCCTGTCCCATTTATCTACTTCTTTCTTTTTCCAATACCAATTTTTACAATTATTGCTTCAAAGCCTGACTCTGACCTTGGACTCTACCATTTTGAGCCTGTTTCCCTTGCAATCATTCAACCAATAAACATTTATGAAGTGCCTACTATGTTTCAAGGACTATAAAATGGAGACAACAGGACTTGTCCTGCCTACCTCAAAAAATTGTTGTAAAGGAAATGCTTTGTGGATTTTGAAGCTCTCTATAAATGTGAGTTATCACGGACAGTGATTCTTCTACCTTCCTTTCCCTTTCATCAGGTTGTTTTTCTTGCTTAGACCGGTGTCCTTGGCAGAGACCATGTGACGCTATCTTTGTTCTGAGTAAGATCAAGGATGCTGTGAGCGCTCAATAAATATTTATTATTGAGGATATCTGCAGCCAACAAAGCGTTCTAAAGGATAGGCCTCATCACACTGCTTGAGATCTCCATTTTGCCAGACAATTTGTGGAGAATCAAGTTTAAGGGTACCTTTGGACCCCATGACTGAGCGTAAACTAAAGCAGATCCCAGCTTAGCTGTACCTTTCATCTCAGGCTGAGACCTAAGTAAAATGGATATAGAGTCTGCAGAAACAGACTGGACTCCTTACACATCAGAGCCTAGATTTAGAGCTGAGAGGGGTCTCTCAGGGTCCCTTTGGCAGTGACAAGCACTAAGTCAGCACGGTCATCAAGGCCAGGCCTCTTATTTTACAGAGGAGGAATCTGGAGCTTAGAGAAGTGTCTGACTTGCCCAGGGCCCTCCGATTGGTAAGTGTTTCAAACAGGCTCTGTGACCACATCCGGCCGCACCTCTGACCACCAGCCCTGTCCGGGCTTCACACGGCCGGCCTCGCCGTCGTTGTTTAATAGTTGCTGGCTGTCTTGTTATAATTCCTGTTTGAGCATCTCTTGTGTTTCAGAAGAAATCCATGAGGCAGATAAGGGAAGAGAAAAGCAGGGTAACTAGCCGGAGCGTTGGGCTGGACACGGCTACTTCTCGCCCTGCAGAAAGCAGACACCCATCTGAGGAATGTCATCTGTCTCCTTCTCAAGACCCTTGGACCAGAGAAGGGATGCCGGCACCCTACGGCAGCTTCTCAGGGGTCAGCAGCAGTGACAGTGTTCTGAGGGAATTGGATGACGGACAATACGATCAGGAGGATGGAGTGACACAGGTCACTTGTATGTGAGCCAGGAGACACCTGAATTCAAAGGACCTGTAAATAATCACGGAAATTTAATTCAATGCTGAATTGAGTACGTTACTTCACACGCTCTGATGTAATGCTCGGTGTTTCTCCTTTATGCTGGCTTTGGCTATGCCTCTAAATGCAGAAGAACTATTATTAGTAAATTCTTTCATTAGAGTTGTGTTTATCCTCCTCCTGTCAACTAAGAATATCTGTCAAAGTGAGATGTCATTAGTTTATTATGAAATCATGTCCTTCCATTTTACATCTTTGTGTGAATTATAGCCTTTGATATTTCCTAGTTAGGCTCACCTCAGTCACCTACTGTTCCAGCATAAAAGTCCTTTGGCAAACTAGTCATCATTGCCTCCCCCCCACCCAATACCCTACAAACAGTTCCTAAATTAAAGAATTTCCTAGTAGTTATTTTACTATACATAGAAATTCACCAGTTTATCTTTAGTTGCAGCATATATGTACTTTATAGCAACCCCTACTCATTCAAATATTTCTGTAAAAAAAAGTTCCCTTTGTGTACATCTTTGCTTCTAAAAGAATGCCATATTATTAAATGACTTCATTTATCTGAGGTACTGCTTCTCCAGACATCCAGAAAATAACCACAGCAGAATCATATTCAGTTAAGCTCAGTACAAAAACAACCCACAGTCTCAAAGTAAAGGGGAAGAAAATTTAGAGATGAGTGTATTTTTTTCTTTATTAAAAAATTGAAATGATAAGGTAAGCCTTTGTCGTTAGAATTTAATGACCTTCTCCTTTTCTTCTCTATATCTAAATCAAGAAATCTTTGAAACTTAAATTTTTCAGACTGGAAGTTCAATTAGAGAGGTAGACCAGTACCCAGAACACTTCAGAGGAAATACTTTGACTTGCCAGTTCCAACCACTGACTTTTCTTATAAATTGGTGCATTTGCCATTGTTCAAACTCAACCCTGGATTGGTAAAGATTAAACTCGTGAAAAAGAATTTTCATCCACTTATGGTGGGAAAATGAGACTTGGAAGTTATAGAAGTTAAGGTATTACACACAGAACCTTCAAGAGAATTCCAACCAGCCTTAGCTTTGTGGATTCCTAAGCCTGTTGTTCAGCTTATTGACGGTACTGAATTCTAAAGAAGGCTTAAGTAATAAAGCATCATTCAATTGACATCAGATTTTTGTTTTATTGGGAAAGTATAGCCATTGTATGGATATATGCGTATAAATTTGTATATGCATATATTATATGTAATTATATGTGAAATAGTTGCATATCATATGATATTAAGGAACGGCCCACAATAAAATTGGGCATTATCCATGATGAACTTAACATGAAATTGATCCTTTGTCAGTATCCCACATTTTCAAGAAAAAAGTCTTCCTGCATCATAACCTCCCCAATGAAGCACTCTTCACAAAGCTTAGTATGAAATACTCAATCTTGCTGCATAAAGATAATATTACAAACATTTTAATTTTTTGATGATAATAATATTTACATAGCAAAAGCACTTTACTAATGTTATTTCCTTTTACCTTCATAAGAACCTGAGAGGTAGGTGCTATTATATTATCTCTATTTTACCCCAGATGGGGAAACTGAGGCAGGCCGTGCTCAAATGACTTACCCAAGGTAATAGCAAGTGCCTGAAGTTGGATTTGAACTCAGGTCTTCCTGACTCAAGATCCAGTGCTTTACCCACTGAGCTGCCTAGCATCTCAATTAAATATGCAAGAGCTGATGAACTTTCCTAGGAACCATTCTTTTTTAGGGTCTTCAAAATATCATAAAGTTTTGACATGATTTTTAAAAGTCAATTACCAGGTTTTGATAGTTGTAGCTTTACAACATCTTTTGAATCTATTCCCTTCATTTTATTCCCAGGGTAGCCCCCTAGATCAGGCCCTCATTACCTCTCACCTGGTCTATTGCAGTAATATCCTGGTTAGTCTCCCTACCTCAAATATTGCTCTTCTCCAATCTATTTTCCACGTAACTGCCAAGCTGATATTCCTAAAGCACAGGTCTGACCATGTTGCTCCCCTGCTCAAAAAGTCCCATTGGCTCCCTATTGCCTCTGTTAAGTCATTTCAGTTGTGTCCTACTTTTTGTGACCCCATTTGGGGTTTTCTTGGCAAAGATACTGGAGTGGTTTGCTATTTCTTGCTCCATCTCATTTTACGGATGAAGAAACTGAGGCAAGCAGGGTTGAGTGACTCAACCAGGGCCACACAGCTAGTATGTGTCTAAGGCTGGCTAGCTACTATGGTAATAGAGAAGTTCTGGGTTCAAACTCAGAAGAAGATAGTGAAGTTAAAACAACTACTTCTATTTCGAAGGAAAAAGCAAAATAGTCACAAGCCCAAAAAGAGTTTTTGGAAGAGCTTAGAAAAGGATTTTTAAAATCAAATAAGAGAAGTTGAGGGAAAATTAGGGAAAAAAATAAGAATGCAAGTAAATGAAGAAAATTGTGAAAAGTCAGCCAAATGGAAAAACAGATGCAAAAACTTACAGAAAAAAATAACTCCTTAAAAATTAGAATTGGGCAAGGAGAAGCTAATGACTTCATAAGGCACCAAGAAATAATAAAACAAAATCAAAAGAATGGAAAAATATAAAAGAATGTAAAGCATCTCATTAGAAAAACAACTGACATGGAGAACAGATAGAAGAGAGACAATATAAGAATTGTCGGACTACCTGAAAGTTATAATAGAAAAAAAGTTTAGATACTATACTTCAAGAGATTACTAAGCAAAATTGCCCCGAAGTTTTAGAACAAGAGGGTAAAATAGAAATAGAAAAAAATCCACCAATCACCCTCTGAAAGAGATCCCAAGATGAAAATCCACAGGAATATCATAACTAAATTTTGAAGCTCCCAGGTCAAGGAGAAATACTACAAGCAACTAAAAAATATTTAATACTGCGGGGCTACAGTCAGGATGACACACCATTGGAAGTCCTAAAAAGTAAAGGTGCGATGAATAAAACTGAGTGTAAGAAAACCATTGAACTAATAAATAAAACGAGAAGGAAAGGAAAATGACAAATGCTGAAAGGGATACGGAAAAATTGGGACACTGATGCACTATTGCTGTGAACTAGGGCAACCGTTCTGGAAAACAACTTGGAACTATGCCCAATGGACCATAAAAATGTGCATGCCCTTTGACCCTGCAATATCACTTCTAGGGCTACATCCCAAAGAGATCATACAAAATCATACAAAAATATTTATAGCAGCTTTTTTTGTGCTGGCAAAGAACTGGAAATTGAGGGGATGCCCATTGATTGGGGAATGGCTAAACAAGTGGTGGTATATGAATGTAATGGAATACTATCGTGCTATAAGAAATGATGAGCAGACGGACTTCATAATAACCTGGAAAGACTTAAATGAACTGATGCTGAGTGAAGGGAGCGGAACCAGGAGAACACTGTACACGGTTACAGCCGCATTGTGTGATGACTAACTTGGATAGACTTAGCTCTTCTCAGCAACGCAAGGTTCTAAGACAACCCCAAAAGGCTCATGATGGAAAATGCTATCCACATCCAGAGAAAGAATTACAGAGTCTGAATGCAGATCAAAGTATACTATTTGCTCTTTCTCTTTTTGTTTTGTTTTGTTTCTTCTTTCTCATGGTTCATTCCATTGCTTATAATTCTTCTTTGCAACATGTGACTAATGCAAAAATATGTTTAATGTGAATGTAGAGCCTATATCAGATTGCATGCTGTCTTGGGGATGAGGGAGGGGAGGGAGAGGGAGAAAATTTGGAACTCAAAAGCTTGTGGAACTGAATATTGTAAATTAAAAATAAATAAATTTTTTAAAAAACTATTATGCTATGAGAAATGATGAGAAGGATGGTTTCAGGAAAACCTGGGAAGACTTATATGAACTGATGCAAAGTGAAGTGAGCAAAACCAGGAGAAAATTGCACACAGTAACAGTAATATCATAAGGATGATTAAATCTGAAAGACTTAGCTACATTGATCACAATGATTCAAGACAATTACAAATGACCCATGAGGGAAAATGCTATCTACCTCCAAATAGAGAACTGATGAATTCTGAATGTATATTGAAGCATATTTTTTAAGAACTTTATTTTTCTTGTTTGTATGTATATGTTTTACAATGTGGCTAATAGGAAAATATGATTTGCATGTCTTCACATGTATAATGGGCATCATATTGTTTACCTTCTCAAGAGGATGGGAAAAGGCAAGAAGGAAGGAGAGAATTTGAAACGTAAAATTTTTTAAATGAATATTTAAAAATTTTATGTGTAATTTGGAAATATTTAACAAAATAAATACAAATATATTTCAAAACAAACAAAACAAGGTAGTGAGGGAGGCCTAGAACAGCTGTCAGAGGTTTCATGAATGTTCACTGCTACTCTGGTGTTTCTGTCCTCAGAACACTACCTAGAACATTCTCATTAAATTGTCAGCAAAGGGGAAGAAAACATTGCCTCCCTTTTATAAGTTGTTCCTTCATTCTCCTGTCACTGACTGGTGGAGGTTTCTGCCAGTCAGAATCAGGCCAGTCCAGCATGGAACAAACATTTCAAGTTGCACCTATCTCCGTTCCTCCCCTACTTCTTTCCAGATGTAGGGGACAATAAGTGTGGAAAACTGCATCTCGTGTCAGATGTTTTGGCTTGATGCTCAGCCAACCTGTGACATAGTTAGAAAGAGGAAATGGAAATTTCCCTCCTCCATACCTGCATCTCCACGCACGGAGTACATTTGTTCTTCTTAATTTCTTGAGCTGACTCAGTACAGAAGTCTTGCAAACATCTGTACTCCAGACAAATGGATTCAAAAGGAAATCTATGTCTGCAGTGGTAGACAGATTTTCACACCCTTCCTATACTCTGAGTGTTATTTCTACACTCAGAAGTCTCAGTGACTACAGAAAGGAGCTCTGCTGGCTGGAAAGAGACAGCCAGGACAGGAAGACGGCCAAGAGGAAGCTCCCAGTAGAAACGAGATAAGCAAGGCTGCTTTATTTTATGTTTGTTTGTCATAGAATTATTCAAGTACACAAGAATGGGGAGTCCCAAGATTCACCTCGAAGAACAAAACAATTGGAACTAACTGTATGAGTTTCAATCTTGCCCTAAGTGGGTACTTCCCATGGAGCCACCAGGAGCTGTACATCATTCTAGAATATTGCTCCCAGCCTGAAATTGGCTGAGAATGATGAAGAAAGGTCGGGTGCGACAGGAAATAGAGAGGCAGCTCTTTCTACTACGCCACTTTATTTGATTGCTTCTGGAGCAGGACATTCTTAACTAGGGTCCCCAAGGGAAACCCCAGTGGTTTTGTGGATAGAGTTGAAAGAAGTCCATGAATTTGGATGAGAAAAAAAAAATACTATCTTTTTTTTCACTAACCCTTGGTTTCTTTTATAATCCTAAATGTTTTATTTTACGAACTTAAAAATTTTATTCTGAGGACTCCATATCCTTCATCAGGCTGTGAAAGGAGCTCACATCACACACAAAAATAATTAAATAAAAGTTCAGAACTGCTTTGGAGGGGAAATAAGCACATACCATACCTTATAATTCCTCTATTTTCATGGGAACAGAAATCCTCTTAGGCAGAATTTTTAATGTATTAACAGTAATTTTTCAAATGGAGATTCGCTTCATTTTACTAGATGCTATTATGCTGGGAGGAAGACAGACCAAGTTTTGTTTCTGCTTAAATGGAGAGAAAAGCATTTCTGTCTTCATTCTGTTAATTAATACAAAACTCCAACAAACTCAATTTAGGGATTTAATTGTTTCTTTTTTCTCTCCGAGGCTTAGGACATCTGAGGATTAGGTTGAACATTTCCTTCTGTTTCTACAAACAACAGATCCTCCACCATAGAAAAAGCCCTTTTGAATTTGCTCTTCTAAGAAATAACAAATGACAAAATATGCTTCCTTTTTTAACACGCTACATTATTGATGAGGATTTGGTTTTCCAAAACATTCAGCTGTGCGATGCAGCTGGAGCTGGGTTTTGCCACCAAACAGTTGGCCACTTTATGTGTTTCTTCTATTTCTATAAAGACGTTGCCACAGACTTTCATCTGCCTCACTGGAGAGACGGTACTGAGGAATGTTTATTTTGTTTTATTTTGTTTGTTTAGACTGGGTCTCCCTAACTCATGGAGGCTGGAAATTCAGTGGCCACTCATGGCTTTATCCCACTGCAGATCAGCGTGGAAGCTTTGACCTGCTCCAATTACCATCTTAGCTGGTCAACCCCTCTTCCTGGGAGCTCCCAACATTGATGTCAGTCTCAGTAAAAACCCAAGAATCCTTTTGGTTTATTTGCTTGTTTGGGGAGGGAAGGATCATTAAATTAATTTGTTTGCTTAAAATTTAATTGATGCCTTTTTCACTCACATTTTCCCACCAATATTTTCCAACATATGCCTTTCCCCTTTCCATTACAACAACAAAATGTTAAGCAAAACCAACTGACACAACAGTGGTATCTGACAGCATATGCAACAACCTACACTTGGAGTCAACCACAAATCTCCCAAGAAGGGGGAAGAATGTTTCACCATTTGTCCTCTGGATCAATAGTGGTCGTGGCATTTTAAAAAATTTAACTAACGTTTTGTTTCCGACACTACAATCATTTTCAAATAGACAGTTCCTCCCTTCACATTCGCACCAAATCTTGAAGACTTTCACAATCCCTATTAATTCTAGTGCCTTCTTTCTGTTAATTATTATTTCCTTTTTGTCCTCTATATAGCGTGCTTTTGTACACGTTTATTTATACATTGTCTTCCACATTAGTTTGTAAGTTCCTCAGGGGTGGGGACTGTCTTTTCCCTCCTTTAGTAAACCCAGCACTTAGCACAGTGCCTGCTGGCCCATAGCAGACACTTAATAAATGTTTATCAGTTGATAATAAACAAAAAAATTAAGCAAAATCCAACTGATAAAGCACCCATGTAGAATATTGTCGGCAACATTCCACCCTCGTCATCCTCTACCTCTCTACCAAGAGGAGAGAAGCATTTTTCATCATCTGTCCTTTGGGATCAAGACTGACATTGCAATTACTCTAAGTCCAATAGTCTTTAGTGTCATTTTTAATTACAGTACATAGTAATTATGTATAGTATCCTCTTGAAGCAAACTTCTTCACTATCAGCTCATGCATCTCTGGATTACTTACAGTCATCTTTTCATACAGCACATTGCATTCCTATGATGCAATTCAACAAGCCACCAGCTCAAGTTCTCAAGCTATTGGTTCAAACACCGAACACTGCATGTTATTCACTGTCCCCAAGTTGGAGAAAAAGCAGTAGGGAGCAGGAGTTCAGGAGATTCAAGGTCTGGATGGGCTGTGCAACTTTTTATGGTGTATGAGGAAGGAATGCTTAATTTTCAGCTTGCAAAGAGGGCTGTTGTTTGGGAACACGAGAAGAATGGGAAATAAGAAAATGCCTGAGGAAACACAGCAAAACCCAGGGCAACCATGGAATCTGGAACCAGCCAAAGGGCTTCACTACAATGTGCCCACAAAATCCTGAGAACAGACAAACCAGCTCAAACAAATTCACCCTATTTGAAAATGCAGTTCTTTTTCCTGGACTGATTTAAGATTCAAGGTGAGGCCTGCTACAAAAGTCTTAGCTGAATTAAAAGAAAACAGTTTATCCTTAGATTTTGAAAAAAAAAAAAACATTTCCCTTCCCTTTTACCCTATTCCTAACCCCTTCCAAGCAAAAACTCCACAATACAAAATCCTCACCTATTCATCTTCAGACACCCAGAAAAGTGTCCCAAAGGGAATAACCAGCTTAAGCTACTTTATCATGCATGGTTACCAGAAATGTAAGCTGGCTGTGTGAATTGTTTTTGGTTTTTGAGTAGGTTATATGATCCTTTTGTCCAAGATTAGTACAAAGAAGGGGAAGATGCTCTCTGTATATACACTTTTGTGGAGAACAATTTTCAGGACATTACAAAACATAATAGGCAAGAGTATAAAACTTCAAAAGGTTTCCCAAGTGTAGCTAAAAAATATGGGCAGTGTGTAGTGAGCTTCGAGAATGTTCCCTGGTTTTTATTCATTGTTATAAGAGCTCTGGGTCCTATTTGACTCTTTCTAGGTGATATTGACTTTGATAGGCACACCCTGGGGAAGCTCACAAAAGGAACATGAGCCACTAAGGTAACATGTAGCCTCTCTAACTTTATCTGCGGGATTTAAATGGGAAGACAGGAATCTAAAGCCTCAAGACAAGGTACCAGTCATGGGTCAAAAATGATCTATAGTTCTTTTTCTTATGTCCCTAGCCCTGTGTGTGTGTGTGTGTGTGTGTGTGAGAGAGAGAGAGGGAGGGAGGGAGGGAGAGAGAGAGACAGAGAGAAAGAAAGAAAGAAGAGGGAGGGAGGGTGGGAGGGAAGAAAGGGAGGAGGAAGAGGAAGGAAGGATGGAAAAAAAGAAAGAAAAAAGAAGGTAGGAAGAAAAGGAGGGAAAGAGGGAAGGAAGGAAGGAAGGAAGGAAGGAAGGAAGGAAGGAAGGAAGGAAGGAAGGAAGGAAGGAAGGGAGGGAAGGGAGGAAGGGAAGGAAGAGAGAGGGAGAGCAGGAGGAAGGAAGGAAGGAAGGAAGGAAGGAAGGAAGGAAGGAAGGAAGGAAGGAAGGGAGGGAGAGAGAGAGAGGGAGGGAAGGGAGCGAAGGGAGGGAGTGAGGGAACCCAAGTTATTACTGATAGACTATTCACATGAGAGTACTGTGGTTTGGAATGAAAAAGTCTTGACTTCAAGTTCAAACTCCAACACATCATCGTTATCATCATTATCCCAGGAACACAGGTTTTCCTCAGTTCTGCCTCTGAGAATCCCAACCTTCCTCCAAGCTCAGCTCAGACACCAGCTCCTACATGAAGCCTTTCATGATCCCTTCCCCACTTTGGCTGCTGGTGCCTCCCCTCCAAAATTCCCTCGTGTTTATTTGGAGTATTTTGTTGTAGATACTTGCGTATATACATATCATCTCCCTCAATAGGAATGCAGGTTCCTTGAGGGCAGGGATTTTTCCATTTATGTCTCTGTAACTCCAGTACCTAAAATGGGCAGGTGCTTAAAAAATGCTTGTTGATTAAGAGATGTTCAGCGGCATCACAACAACTCACAATAACATAGCACTTTCTGCACATTACCTCACTCATCCTTCACAACAACCATTAGAGGGAGGGGCTGTTATCATCCCCACTTGACAAATAAGGAAACTAAGATTAAGTGGTTTTCCCAGGGTCACACAAATGATAAGTGTTTATGGAAGGATTTGAAGCCAGATTTTCCCGACTCCAAGAACAGCACTATGCCTGTTTGACTGCACTGTCTCTTTATCGATATATTAGCTGTATAATTATGGTCAAGTCACATAATCCCAGATAATTCTCTAGACCTGAAGTCTATATAAATCTAAGGCCTCTCTTCTAATTAGTGAGTTCCTGCTTATTTCATGAAGAACCCAGGCCATCCAATCTCAATTCTATTTGTGACTTCAAACTTTCTCACCTGGCCCCATGGGCATCCTCCCTTGGAGCCTCCCTCCCTCCCTTTCCATCTCCTTTTTATGTGTTGTTTTTTCCCCTTAGAATGTATTAAAAAATTGTTTTTAGGTGTAATTGGAAAAAACAAAATATATACACTATATATAATTGTTACAAAATATGTATATGTAAAAAGTATATATATATATATATATATTTTTTTTAAGTTTTTGGCAGGGCAATTGGGGTTAAGTGACTTACCCAAGGTCACACAGCTAGTACATGTGTCAAGTGTCTGAGGCAGGATTTGAACTCAGGTCCTCCTGACTCCAGGGCTGGTGCTCTACTCACTGCGCCATCTAGCTGCCCCTAGTATATATATATAATTGAAAAATAAAGTATACATATACACACATATACATACATGGTACATATGTGCATATAAACTTCATACCTATATGTGCATGTATACACATATATATGTATGTTGTGTGTGTGTTTGGACATGGCTAATACAGGAATTCGTTTTGCTCAACTATACATATTTGTACTTGGCTTTATTTTTCTTTTCTTCTCAATGAGTGGAAGAGAGGGAATGGAACGGGAGAGAATTTGTAGTTGCTATTCAGTAGTTTCAGTGGTATCCAGCTCTTCATGACCCCATTTGGGGGTTTTCTTGGCAAAGATATTGGAGCGGTTTGCCATTTCCTTCTCCAGCTCATTTTTACAGATGAGGAACTGAGGCAAACAGGATTAAGTGACTTGCCCAGGGTCACACAGCTAGTAAGTGTCTGAGCCCAGATTTGAACTCACGGAGATGAGTCTTCCTAATTTCAAACCCAGTGCTCCACCCACTGCACCACCTAGCCGCTCTATGAGAATTCGTAACAACATAAAACTTAACTTAGAAAATTTTCAACAAAAAGAATGAATGTTGCCAAATTACGAATAATATGCTCAACCTCAAAGAAGAGATGTTTGAAGACACATTCCCCCACTCCTTTGCAGAAGCATGGGGCAGGTGGGGTGGTCCATAGATGTGGAACATTGCAACTGACATCAGATTTTTTTCTATATTCACCAGTTTTCCTGGTTTTTTAAAAAATTTTTATAAGTGATAGTTGTAAGTTATATGTGTATAAGTTATAATTATAAGTTGTAAGTGATAGTTTTCCAGTTGGGATACAAGGGGAAATATAAATTATGTAAAAAAGGCATCAATAAAGGTCTCGACAAAATACACACACACACAAACATTATACGTAATATAAATCACAATCAATAGAGGTACATCATTGTGATGAGTCCAAACCTCAAGAAATTGTGATTTTCCCAGCAGATATGTTTCTATCCTTTGGTGCAGATCAAAAGTGTTGAATGTTTGGCCAGCAACACTCCTGAATAGCTAAAATATAATTGGGAAATATTTAAAACAAATTAATAAAAATATAATAGAACAGAGACAATGTTAACATATGGTTTTCTAAGTTATACAGGCCAGCAGGGATCCTTATGGACAGTTTAGTGGCCCCATTTCTATTTGAGCTTCACGTCATGGGGTAGATCATGACCTCTCTACAACTAGACAGTGGTCAAGAGTTGCTATAGTAGAAGTTGTCACCCTTCAGCCAATCTGGGGACGAGCCTCTTCAAACTTAGCTGGACTGGTCTTTGGATGACAGATATATAGTCATTCCATCACCAGTATCCATTACACTGGACACTCAGTCTTGAATATAAATAATACAGGTATTTTAAATTCTCAACAAAGTGTTGTAAGTTCATCAATATTCCTTTCATACTATTGAGGCTCCTCCTGACCTAGGATCATAGGATATCAAAGGAAAAGACATTAGAGATCACCTAGTCTAGCCCTCTCATTTTACACGTAAGGATACAGAGGCCCAGAGAGTGAATGTCCAAGATCACACAGATAAATGGCAGTCATGATTTGAACCCTGGTCTTCTGACTCCAAATCAAGTGTCTTTCAACTGAATCATGCTGCTTTCTTTATCAAGTAAATAACCAATCAATCCCAGGCTCAGTCTATTAGAGGCCACACCTTATTCTCTTGGATAAGGAATGGATTTCTCACTTATTAGACCAGTAAGAAAGATGAGTTGACACATGCCTTGTACCTCCACCTCACCTGCATAGGTGAGAATCACAGAGATCCTACAAACGAAGTTTATGATTCTTCTGATTAATATAAGCAAGAGGCAAATGTAGGCATAAGCCCAATCTAGGTTGTTCATTGGTTCCATAGAAATACAGGACTGGGTGAAACCATGTTAACGGGCACAGTTAGCTTCATAGACACAAAGTTATAAGTGCCTATAGAGCAGGGATTATTTCATTTATGTCTTTCTATCCCCAATGCCTAGTACATAGCAGGCACTTAATAGATGCTTATGAATGAATGAAAAAAATAAATGAAAAATTCTTCTCCTAAACAGTCTTACAATGGGATTCTGCAACTTTATGCCAGGATTTGGTTATGATCTCGTTACAGTTTTATTATAAAATTCCTCTAAAATTGGCTTCCAATCCCTCGTTGTTGCAAAGTGGAGACCCTGGGTCTTCAAAAGCTAAATGCCAGCAGCTTGTGCGCTCTAAGATCCTAGCAAGCTGGAGAGTTTTTGCATATAGGCTTGTGATGAACTGTATCCTGCTGTCTGAGGACCAGCCCAAACAAATCAGAGAAGTTTCTGACAAGGTTACCCATAGGGTGACGAATTACTTGATTGCAGTTAAATAATGGAAAACTATTCATTAGTTGATGAAGGATCAATAAGATCACAAATTCATGAAGTACTGAACTAACACAGGCAGCTAGGTGGCATAGCACATAGAGTGCCAACCCTAAAGTCAGGAAGACTCATCCTCCTGAGTTCAAATCTGGCCTCAGACACTTACTAGCTGTGTGACCCTGGACAAGTCACTTAACTTCATTTGCCTCAGTTTCCCTCATCTATAAAATGAGCTAGAGAAGGAAATGGAAACCCCTTCAGTATCTCTGCCAAGAAATGCCCGAATGGGGTCACATAGAGTTGGACACAATTAAAAATGACTGAACAACAAAAAGTTACACAGAGACTAGGCACACATGGATGAATTGTGATCTGCATCAATGAATTCCCAAATCCATTGGACTACTAGAGTATTCTGATTAACTGCAATTACGAATCTCATCCCAGAGAACAGATGACACAATATACTTTCCTCCTCTCAGCAAAAAGGTGAGAGACTAGGAGTACATAATGTTGCATACACTGTCAGAGGTAGTTGTGTTACTGGTCAACTTTGCTTGACCCTTTTTCTTTGGGGTGGGGGGGGAGTCTTCAGGGAGATCACAGTTTCAATGAGAACTAACAGTCAGAAAAAAAACAAAGGGTAGCAATAAAATTTTAGATGATTATGTTGTATCTAAAATTAGTTTTTTTTAAAGTAATCCTAATCCTAAAGGGACAAGAGAGAAGTACTCTGATTGCCTGTTGGCTTTTTTATTTGCTTACATAAACATTCATTATCTATTGCATTTGCCAACAATACCAAGTGGGACCAATGTTGTAGGAGAAGGATGTTCTAAAGCAATGGTACCAGGGAGGAATGATTCTGCTTTGCTATCTGAGTGCAACTGGATGTTCTTAATAAAAATTGAAATTAAAAAAATGAGTTAGAGGAGACTAGGGATTATTTTTAAAAGAGTTCTTTCCAGCTACTGGTACTCAACCTGATGCCTCAAAAGGCAGTATGGTTTAGTAAAAATTGAGCTAGTAGAGTGTAAATTGGCCTAAACTTTTTGCATATCAGTTTGGAATTATGCAAAAAAATTACTAAATTGTCCATACCCTTTGACCCCAAAACACCACTACCAGGCATATATTGGAAGAGTCACAGAAACAAAGGTCCAATATGCCAAAAACATTTATAGCAGCACTCTTTGTGGTAGCAAAGGCCTAGAAACAAAATAGGTGCCCATTAATAGGGGAATGACGGAAAGAAATACTATGTTATATGTAATGACATTATTGGGTCTAAGAAACGATGGACACAAGGAATTCAAAGAAACATAGATTTTTTTGAACCAATGAATAGTAAAATAAAAGCAGCTAGGTGGTGCAGTGGATAGAGAATTCGCCTGGAGTCAGGAAGATTCATCTTCCTAAGTTCAAATCTGGCCTCAGACACTTACTAGCTGTGTGACCCTAGGCAAGTCACTTAACCCTGTCTGCCTCAGTTTCCTCATGTAAAATGAGCTGGAAAAGGAAATGGCAAACCACTCCAGTATCTCTGCCAAGAAAACCCCAAATGAGGTTATGAGATGTTGGACACAACTGAAAACAACTCAGCAATGACAATAAAATAGTAAAATAATCAGAAAAGAAGAATACAATGATTACCAAGATGTAAATTACACTATCACTAGAGGGTTATCTAACTTTGAATTGGCTTTTACCAATGAAGGCCTCCAAGAAGAGGCAAGGTAATAAATAAGCTACTTTCCTATTCTGTTGTCAAAGTTGGTCACTGCATGTATTTTTTTTTTTTTGCCAGAGAGGGTTCACTATGAACAGAGAGTGAAGACTTTCTTTTTCCAGAAATGCCTGTGATTTAAAGGCAAAAGGCACCAATAAAAGATGGTTGTTGTGTAACTATGAGAAAGTTATTTCACCTTTCTGACCCTGTCTCCTTATCCATAAAAATGTTTCTGCTCCCATGATTATTGTTAAAATGCTGTAGAAATGCGAGGCTACAGAGTAGTGGATAGTGCCAGAAGATGTGGGTTCAAATTCTGCTTTTGACACTAGCTAGGAAACCATAAGCATGGCGTCTTATTAGCTTTCTTTTGTATGTTTTCTTTCCCTATTAGATAGTACCCTCCTTGAGGGCAGGGACTATTTTTTGCTATTTGTTTTCCTAGCATTTAGCATACTACTTTGTACATAGCAGGCACTTAATGTTTACTGACAGAAAGATGTGATGAAGGCCTCCCTTTCCTGACCCCTATTCCTCCAAATACCTCAGCTCTCTGAAGCCAGCTGCTATACTCACATCTCCATTCATTCATTCACTCAGTCTTCGAGGCTATAAGCTCCGTGAGGGCAGAGAACATGTCTCATCTAAACTGTCATCTCCCCTAGCATCTCAGAGTCAGATGGGTTTTGGACCCCAGCTCTGCCTGTGTGACATTGGACAAAACACATCATCTTTCTGGGCCTGTTTTCTCATCTGTAAGATGAAGGAGGTAGCTTGGATGACCTCGAAGGTATCTTCTAGCTCTAAATCTATAATCCTAGACTCTTTCCTATTATTACATAAAATAAGTTCTCCCTATCCTGAGTTAGTGATTGTTAAGAATATAAAATATTTTTTAGACCTTTCTTCAGTGTTTCATTAAAAGAAAATGGCAGGATGCCTATGTCTGAGATTAGAAAGTCCAATACCTATCTACCAATAATTAAGAACTTTTCACCTCACCTTTAAAAGTCCCCTCAAAAAAAAAATCACCAACACATCTTCTAAAAAAAAAAAGTCCAGCTTTATTTTTTTTAAAAACACATATTGAACACTGTACATATTGAACGCTGTATTCAAAATAGTTACTTTACATTAATTCAGCACTGAAAAGACAAAATCATCATTAAATAGGTTGATTGCTAAGTGAACAGGTACTTGTGGATACACTTGGCTTTAAGGAGGTTGACATCAGAATTTGTTGTATCCACGGGGCCAAAGAGTTATTCTTAATAGTAGCCAGGATTGGAAAAATAGGTTTTTTGTGTTAGACTGGATGTCACAATGAAATTCTTAAAAACGGGATGCTGCCTATACAGTATGTTACACTGACTTTACAACGCAAACTATACATTTGAGGGTGTTTCATACAAGTGTACAAAATACTATCCAAGGAGAAATTCAAAATCTACAGGTAAAGTCTTTTTCTTACCTGGTATTCTAGCATGATTTCACATATGGGAACACAAATTTAAAACTGTCATTTTTTTCTAAATGTTCTGAATCCTGATTCCCAGGAAACCATTGCTGACATGGCCAAGCTACTTTCAAAAATGCATTTCCTACTCACTGCCTTCCCTTTGGCAGAGAGGATGGGGACTACCAGTATAGTATATCACACATACTAGGACACAGCCCCTATGTCTGTTGGCTTTAACTGTTTTCATCACATGAGAAGGCTCATTTAGGCTAAGGAGAGGTATTTTTTTAAATAGCTTTGATATAAAAACAAAAAAGCATCACCAAAATTTTTTAATGCATATCCTGCCTTGCATCTGGGATCTTAGTCAAAGAAATGTTTTATTGATACTTTTCTTTTTTTCCATCATTGTCAATTTCCAGTAACTCTCCTTTCCCTCCCTAAAGGACCTTCTCTTGTACAAATAAATATAGTAGAGCAATTAAAATCAATACATGGGCCATGTCTGAAAAATATGACTCAATGTGCATCTCTAGTCCAGAATCTCACTGCTGAGAGGTAGAAAGCAGTCTTCACCATGTATTCCCAAGTCAAAATTCACTGTTGCATCGATTAGGATTCTGAAGTCTTTCAAAATCACTTTCCTTTATATTATTGTGGTCAATAGGTAAATTGCTCCCCTGGTACTGCTCATCTGATTCTTCATCAATTCATACAAAATTTTGGTTTTAGATTTTTTTGTTCAAAATATCTCATTCCAATTCTACTTCGTGCCCATCAGATTGGCAAAGCTGACAAAAAAAGAAATGAGATGTTGGAGGGACTATGGGAAAACAGGTGCATTAATACACTGTTGCTGAAGCTGTGAACAGATCCTGTCGTTCTGGAAAACTGCTCTGGAAAGAAATTGAAACAATGCCCCAAAAGTTACTAAACTGTATATCCAGCTGTGTCAGTATTTTTGACCTATGCCCCCAAAGAAACTGAAGAAGGAGGAAAAGGTGCTATATGTACTGAAATATTTATAGCAGTTCTTTTGTGATGATAAGGAACTGGAAGCTAAGGGGGCATTCTTCAACTAGGAAATAGCTGAACAAACTTGGTATACAAATGGAATTAAATATTATTATTGTGCTGTAAGAAATGAGAAAGGGGACATTTTTAGAGAAACCTGGATTTACATGAACTCACACAGAGTGAACAACAGGAGAATAACTGTAACATAATAATGTAAAAGTGACAGCTTGAAAGAACTTTGATCAATACAATAAGCCCTAATTCTAGAGAACTGGTGATGAAGAATACTACCCAGCTCCTGACAAAGAGATGATGGACCAAATTTATGCAAGATAAGACAGACATTTTAGGACAAGGCCAACACAGGAATTTGTTTTGCTTGACTATGCCTATTTGTTAGGGTTTCCCCCCGCTATGATAGGAGAGAAAATTGGCACAGTGAACAGATTGCTAGACCCAAAATCAAGAAAAGCTGAGTCCAAATCCTGCCTCCAACTTTTACTAGCTATGTGATCTTAGACAAGTCACTAACTTGTCTGCCTCAGTTTCTTTATCTGTAAAATGCACCTACTTCCCAGATATGTTGAGGATAAAAATGAGATATTTGTAAAGCACTTTGAAAACCTTAAAGTGCTATAAAAATGCTAGCTATTATTATTATTATTGAAAATTTTTTAACTTTAAAAATGCCTCATTCACCTTTTCTGACAAGACATGTAAAATGTGATCTTATCCAAGCAAAGGCTTGTTTTAAGGGGTGCCAACAATAATACTACATAAAATAACTTGCATACTATATAGATGTTTTTAATGCCTTTAAAGGGCATTTAATTTTTTTTCTATTTCATTACCCTGTATGACATTGAGCAACTCATTTAATGTCCCTGGTCCAGTTTCCTCTCCTTAACATGAGTGGTTTAGACTAGATTCTCTAAGTTCTCTTACAACTCTTAACCCCTTGATGTTTTTTACATCGTTGGGCTCCTTCCACTAACGTGCTACTCTGATGGATGCATCATGGTCCAGAGAAGCAAATACTGGGGTCTTGAAGGCTTGCCAGCCGAGTACTTCTGCCAAGTCCTACACACCAAACTGGAAAGCGTGTGTATCTGGCATCTGAGGACACACATAAAAGGAGTTTACATACAGGCTGATTACTGGGCAATGAATTGCTTTGGCTATAGCAATTCACATCGACAATCTACTAAAGTGTGGATGGGGTTACAAACTGCCTCATTAGACAGAGTGCCCACACTGACAAAATCACAGATCCCCAAAGTACTATTCGATCTGGACCAATCTATGGCAGATTAAATTTTAGTCCACTTCAGTCACAGGTTTCCTTAGGCCAGCAAAACCCTAAAGTACCAATTAATCAAATTTTGCAAATTCCTTTGAAATCTTATTTTTAAACATTCATTTTTCAACCTTTTAAAAAATAGAAGCTTTCTGTGTAATTTTGAGGGTGATTATTTGAGCTTTTATGCTTTGCATCTACCTTGCTCCATACATCTCCTAAGAGAGCCTTCATAGCAGAAGGGAAATGCCAAATGGCAGTGACTGCAATATTAAGCACCAACTTAAAGCATGTTTGGGTCCAACTCAAGGGGATTCCCTCAGGTTAATATGAATCTACTGAGGAAGCACTGATAAAGAATGACTGTATTATGAAGCCTCTGGCATCCTTATAAACTGGCTAGTGACAAGTGCAGGCTGGAAATTTAGCCAGTTAATGGCTGATCTATTTTTCATTTAGAATTGTAAGGCAAGAAAAGTGTTTATAATTAGATCATAATAGGGAATAAGCTACTCCGTGGGAGTAAATTAGGATCTTTGGAAATCCATGAACATTACTACTATTTAGTGTACTACACTACAGCACTACTTACTAAATAAATTCTAATAGCTAAAAAGAATTCACAGGCAATCTCCAATACTCCCAGGAAGCAGTGCCCTCTTTGTCAGATCTGGCTGACTACAATACGGATATTTTGAGAACTGGGATTTTGAGGAGGGATTGAGTAGAAGTAAATCTCTCACTGGGCAGCTAGGTGGCACAGTGTATAGAGCATAGGCCTTAGAATCAGGAAGATGCCATGCCTCTTCATGTGTTCAAATCTGGCCTCAGTTACACTAGCTGTGTAACCCTGGGCAAGTCCCTTAACTGCCTCAGTTCCTCATCTGTAAAATGAGCTGGAGAAGGAAATGGCAAACTGCTCCAGTATCTTTGCCATGAAAACTCCAAATGAGGTCAGAGTTGGACACAACTTAACGTCAGAAAATGACTTAATGGCAACAAAATTCTCATCCATGTGATCACTAGTGCTAAATGTGCTATATATTTATGTCCTCAAATCATACCCAGTTCGAGATGCATCTACCAATAACACAGCTATCACCTAGCTGACAGAAATGTTTCTCTAATAGTAACCTGAGAAATTCAAGACAAATCAACATCAGGATTTCATTCTCTTCCCAAGACTAGGGCTATTTCAAATGCACATTTATTTTCAAAGTCCTATGTGCATTCTTTCAGCTCTCTTCCCCAAGTTTTGCCATGGTGGTGGTCCCTTATCTAAACCAATGACTTAACAGAACTTGCCTGATTTACTTAAGCCAAAGTCAAAATATACCAATACCAGAACTTTTTTTAATATATATGTATATATAAAAAAGCTTGGCCATCCAATGTGAAATGGTATTATTGCATTTACACATATTCATGGCTAAAGATCCACAAAGCAGAATTGAACTTTCTATAAAATAAGGTCTGAATTATGTCATATGACACCCCACACGTCCATAAACACACCCAATATGCTTCAAAGAATGCAACGGATATAAAGGGCACTAACTAATTTGCTTGTATTGAAAAAAGCACATTGTAAGCTGTTAAATGTGAGCTGTTATTAAAAAAAAAAGACCAGATTGTCATTTAAGGGAGCATATAAGGGAGGCTATAATTCAGTGGAAAGAACACTGGACTAAAAGGTTTCAGAATTCTGATCAGTGCAATGACTGCCTAATCATGACTTCAGAAGACAGATTTTAAAGCCTACCTTCTACCTCTTGGCAAAAAGGTGCAGAAAAATACATAATTTCCAAACATGGTCAATTAAAATAAGCAAAAAAAACCCACAAAACGAAAAAGTTCAAAAGGAGGATACAACCAATTCTGTTACTATCCTGTTAAATAACACACTTTTCACAAACTGTAACAATCCATGGTTTAATATATAATGCTCTTTTTATTGTTCTTCGTGTTTCTTAATGATTTAAGTTCAGAACTTTTAAAAAAGCTTATAACAGAAAGGATACTAAACTTGAGAGTCAAAACATTTCAGTCTGAACCTCAGCACTCTCATGTACTGTCTGTATGATCTAGGGTAAACCACTTTCCTGAGCCTTAGTTTCCCCATTAAATAGGAACACCTTCATCTAGCTTACCAACCTTATAGGGTAGTTTGAAAAATGTTTTGTAAACCTTACAGTGCTACCTATCTGTCGTAATCGACAAACATGTATAGGTGTCATTAGCTAATAAAATGATGTTAAGTACTGGCTACATATGGAAGCTATTATTGGCAAACTATCTGGAGGGTAATAGTAATCAGCTGCGGACACAAGGAGTCAGCCTCAAAACCACACTGTGTCACCAGACCTCTTTTTATACTCCAGGAAGTGGCTGGAATCTTTTAACACTCCCAGCATCCCCTACATAATCCTTAAGAGACAATTTCTTACTGCTGTTACTTTCAACATGCTCTGCGGGCTACTATGATGCTAGCTTCTGCACCATCTCCCTCTGATGCTCCATGAATGCAGCAGTTGGCTAGATTATGCCCACAAAGAGACTACCTGTGAATTAGTGTTAACTTGGTGGAATGCAACACATGGTGCCCTGGAGAGAGAAGTCATAGAATCACACTTTAAAGTTAGAAGGGAACTAAGGGAGCAATAGTATAGAAGAGTACTGGATTTGGAGTCAAAAGACCTGAGTTAGGATACTGGCTCTGTTTCTTACCTGTTACCTTACACATATTACTATGTAATGTTAAACTTTGAATCTGTTTCCTCATCTATAAAATTGTGAAAACCTCTAAGACTCTCCTCCAACTCTAAATCCTTCAACATATGAAATCTAATTTAACTTGCTCATTTTATAGTTGAGGAAACCAAGGGCTTATATTTAAAGTTTTAACCTATTACCTGTATGAAACTTAGGAAACGACATGCAAAATATGGGGAGGTATAAATAGGAGCAGAATATGTAAGAAATAAAAAGCAGTGTTGGTGTCAACAGTGGCTAGCACTTCCCATAGCCGTGTCCATTTCAAAGATCCACAAGCAAGAAGAACATGGGGGATCTTTTGAGGGATATAAAGATTATCAAATATTTGGCAAATGAGAATTACGGACAGAATTTGAAGACTGTAGGATTATTCAGTGGGAGTAGGAAGAAAGGGTGATTAATAATCTTCAAGTAAACGAATTAATGGTATCCATGTAAAGCAAGGTAATTAACGGTTCTCAATGTCCACCAGTAATAGAACAAAAAGGGGCAGCATGATGCAGTGGCTAGAAATATGGAGAAGACCCATGTTCAAGAGCTTCCTCTGTGTGACTCCGAGCAAATTACTTAGCCTGGCATGCCCCAGAGACCTACTAAGACTATAAGCTGCAGAGCAATTAATCATCTGCACCAGTACAACAGGGAAGTCTTCTCAATGAGAATTCCTTACACCAATAAAATGATATTTTATTAACAAGAACAGGAAGGATTTAGGTTCAACATAGATTTGACAAGAAGAAAGGCAGTAGGGGCAATCCCTGTGTCAAAGCAGTAGCTAGGAAAAAGCTGAAAAAATGGCAGCAGCAGTTTAGCCTCTAGGATGCTCCCACGGCTCAAGAAATCAGCACCAGCATGGGGCTAATGCTAACTCGTTAGGACTTGGGTAGGTATGATTCCCAGCTCAACACCTACAAAACATCAGGCACAATGTGCGTTCAGTATTATAATTTTCATGCGTTTCTATAAAGATGTGATCTACAAATTGGTTTTATTAACCCCCTCCCCACAAAATTACCAAATCCAAGAACAGTCAAGGATACCTTTCAAAATCAAAAGAAGGCTATTTTTTTTTATCACGAATGAAAATGACTTCAAATTTTAAAAGCTAAATTAATAGGGATAAAGAAGATAGGTAAAAATAACATTCTATCCTCAAAATCCAAAAAGCCTATTACCTACCATCTAAACCCAAGCAAAAAGTGAGTGAATTTCCTTCCTTAGATATCTTCATAATTCCTAATAAACTATAATTCCTACTAAACTATAAAACAAAAGAAACACTGGAAAAATCCTTTAAACCAGAAAATGAAGGATAATAAACATTCTTATAAATAAGTCATTGCCATTTTAAAAGTCCCATTATCATCTCACACAACAGTCACAAACTAGGCCCAAAAAAATCCCTCATTACAACACAACTGTAACTTACTAAGATTTCAAAAGTTATATGAGTTATAGTAACAGTTGTTTATATGACCTTTGTCCTTGGGAAAAAAAAAGCAGCAACTATAGGAAAATATTACTCGTGGGAAGACCATAACACTCTCTTTATAAGAGCAATCTAAAAAGTGATAAAATTCTATTAAATGTTATATCTTAAAAAACAGAAATGGTTTTGAAAATGGACATTTTTCATAAACCTTGGAACCAGTTAGAAATTTAGATTATAATGTTAATATCTTAGCATATGTACTCATCTTTTGTGAATTCAGGATACTTGTGAAAATTTAGTCTTCTGTTCACTCAACTCCATTATTTGTTCTTGCACTTGATAAAAAACATTATGTATACCAAGGGGAGAAATAAAAACAACAGCAAGCACTTAAATAAAGTACTGCAGGAAGATGCACAATTCCAAGTACAGAAAAAGCCCCTCTAGAAGGAAGATTAAAATTTAAACTGGATTCTTCTGGAATAGAAACTAACACTGAAATTTAAGGTGTACAAGTGAAATTACAAGAAGGAAGAATAAGATTCAAGTAAACTTCATCATAAGATTACAGGCATCAAAATCTACATCGTAATTAAGCGCACAATTATGGATTCATCACATCACTTGAGGTTGGACTGAACATTTAAACTAAATATGCTAGGGCAAGAAAACTGATCCTTTATGCCACTAAAGACCTAGACCTTCTATATTGCAGGGTCATTGAGTGGTAGAAGCGGGAGTCAACCTAGGAGATCATCTAGACCATTGTTTACTGACCTTTATTAATCTATTACTATCATGAAGGCAATATCAAGAAATTGTCTGATAGCATAGTGGCTCCACATCTCTCAAAGCACAGGTATGCAGTCTATCGACTTGGTGGAGATAATACTGCTGACTTGGGGAAGTTCTTGATGCAAGGAATCAGAACCCTTTACTACAAAAAGCTATTCAAGCAGTCCCACAAGGGAAAATAGAGGAAGAATAGCTCTCTTCATTTCATTCTGCAGTCTCTTCCTGTCAAAACTAGTTATAGGAGAATGAGCCTGTATCAAGAAAGTATTATGCCAAATCCAGGTTCACTCTGAACAAGGCCTAGCAGAATTTCCAGAAACTTGGGTCTTAACTGCTACTATGAAGATCATCTTTACAACAATGTGGCAAAGCTTTCTTCTTATGTTTGTTATTGTACACCAAGGACTCCCATCAGCAAGTTGGACATGATGCATTACACTCAATAACTGCCACATCAGTTGCCCAAGAATGCTTTGCCGCATTGTTGATTGTTAAAACTATTTTGGATCACATCCTACTTAGCAAAAAGCATAGGGTTGAGCTTCACCCCCTGGCCGAGGCATAAGTCTCCAGAGCAAACTTGACAGTTTCTGATGTGCAGCAAAGGAGATCTCAAAGCATGGAATTTATGCCCCTTATGTTCAACTCCTGGATCTTGCTGGGGTTAATCAGTTGGAGTATGAGCTATACCTGCAATTGTCCTGCTATCACAATAAGTGTTGTCTCACCCCATGGAAGCACACTTATAGGGGTAAATCTTGATGAGCGGTACCAAGCTCTCCGAAAGTCAGCCCATGAGGCTGAAAGCAAGTTAAGACAAAGTCGAGAAACATCAAGAGTCAAGAGCCTTGGGCTTGAGAAGGAAGAAGACATCCTTACAGAATTCCATCGGCAGGAGAATACATTTAGCAAACATCAACAAAAGGAGATGTTGAAGAGTAAGTGGGAACTACTGTGAAAACCAAACTGCAATTAGCCCCAAGACTGACAGAACAAAAGAAAGATGCTCTGATGAAGCATAATATTGACTTACTAGGAGACAATACAACCTGTCCCAAACTAGAACTCTAACTGATAAAACCTTCAGGGAATGCCAAGACATTTGAATCCCCAATGCCTTCTCTCAAATTACCATCCAGGAATATTCACTACTTCACAACCATACCCTTGGAGAGCCAATCCACCCTCCAAGTGACAGGTAGTAAAGAAGGCACACCTTTGAGCCCATTCAACCTTGATGAGTATTTCAGGGAAGGCCCCTCAATTAGCAGACATTCCAGAAGACCAAACCAAACCTTCAGAATGTGAATGCTAAGGACACTGACTGAATCATGGGTATTGAGGACCTCAGAGGTGCTCTGCCCTTCGAAGATCATCCTGAACCCAAAAAGTCACATACTTCTCCAACAACAGCACTCTCCACAGCCTCAATCTCCTCAGAAGCCAAAAAGCCAAGGCCCCACCAAACCGGAAACAATAGTAGAAACCCCAAGCTACATAGAGGCATTGAGCAAATACAATGAGGCTGGAAAACCTCTATATCTAACCACTTTCAATGGCAACCCCTTAGTATTCCCTGACTTGCTTATTTCAGAGGAACTTTGCAAAGATGTCTATCCAGCTCTAGATGGTTTCCCAGCAGGGTTTGTACCAACTGCTATGGTGCTGTTTCATGGGTGGAATTATCAAATGACCATCATTATAAAGCTCTTACAGAAGGCCCCCAGAATATTTAATAAAGGAAAAAAAAAAGCCCCTCTCTAAAAGTTAAAGGAGTTTCCACTTTGTGGAGGAGTACCCCCTAGTGGATTTACTTGGTAGTACTGGATTTTTATAATATAACCAGGACACTGATTGATGTGACTATTCAGTTAACTACTTTGATGTTCTCACTGACATGTTCTAGAAAATTCACTGAACTGGTGGTCAACAGTATTGCAACCAATATAGCTGTACTCAGATTACCTATCAATTATATTCATACTAAAAGTGAAAGCCAACATTAGTATTTCTAACAAAGCTTACACTACATGGCAGAAATAAACTAAGAAGCTTACAGCAGAAACAAGCAGTTGCAAAATTTAAGTATTTCTAATGCTGGAATTTATATACTTAAAATTTTATAGACATTTCCAGCAAAAACACGACAAAAAACAAACAAGCTCAGCTCTTACTATAGGGACAAAACATTTACAACTCTATACTTCCCAGCAGGCCCTTCTATTGCAATGGACCATTCACAATTAATCAAAAGGTCTCAAATTAAATATTGATCATTTGCAAAATTCTGATTAAGAAACACCACCGAATGTTAAATTACAATTATGCCCACTGGTTTAAAGATATTTAGGGGTAAAGGTAAAACAATGAGGTCAACTAAAAAAAGTTATGGTTCCTGATGAGAATTTTTTTTAAAAAGGTAACTATCATTTAGTTCCCATCAACTAAGCACACAGAAAAACTTAAAGAATAACTGTTTTCATGTAGGTTAAAGTATCAGTAAGACTAGTATTGTCTTTTCAAAAAAAAAATTAATTAGCCAAAAGTAAAATAACCCTTACCATTAATGTTCCATTAGACTTAATCTTGTTTCTACAGAATTTAGGAGCAGTTAAGTGGCTCAGAGAAAGACCTGGCTTCAAATCCAGCCTCAGACACTTAATATTTCTATGATCCTGGGCAAGTCACTTAACCCTGTTTGCCTCAGTTTCCTCATCTGTAAAATGAGCTGAGAAGGAAATAGCAAAATACTTCAGTATTCTTGCCAAGAAAACCCCAAATGGGGTCAACCAAGAGTCAGACATGACTGAAATGACTGAACAATAACAAACATAATTTAGGTAAATCTCAGAACAGCACTGAGAAACTTTACTAGTCATGTAAAATGAACACCTTAAACTAGAGAAAAGAAAAGAGAGAAATACTGCACAGAACTAGAAAGAAACACTTGTAGAAACATGAATTATCAGAAGTCATCTATTTTCCCAGGCATAATAGAAGATAAAGAGAAGAGTGAGCCACATGGCAAAATATGACAGTATGGAAAGTGAGAAATTTAATTTTAGCCTCTTGACCTTCATAAGATAATTCAAAGACAAAATGGGACCCAATTTCCCTATCAAATAGGGACTTAAGTTTACAAATTTTCCTCTTAAAACACTTACTATACAAATCAATGGTTTGCCAGGTTCGTTAAACTCTTGTAGTAACTACCTCATAAGTACACATACAGTTTTAGATAAATCAAGTAAACATCAAGAAAAAAATAGGAACTTTCACTTAGGTCTTTCATACTCAGGGTACATAATATAATAAATCAACTTCACAGTACAACACATATGAATGAGATGTTAATATGAATACAAAAAAGCAAGACAAACTATTGCAGGATTTTGTTTGGACTTGGTTGTTTTAGGATCAACTCCAAACATACAGTATATTGAAAGATGGAATAAATAAAAAAAGAGCCTTAGGTATTTCCCCAGAGCTATACTATTGAAAATACTAAGTAAGTATGCTATTAGGTCATCTCTCTTCATCATTGCCTTAGTTCAAAACTATCACCAAGACATGAATCAAGCCACATAAATTCATAAGGATGTCCCTTGCTAAGGTAAATAGCTATACTACATTTATTAACTAGAAGTGTACTTCTTTCCCCCAAAATTTAGCAATGTTACTACTTCAGTTGGTTTACAGTGAGATTAAAAGAAATGTAAAATTCCAAAGCTAATTTTTAATCACATATATAATAAGATATCCTTAAAGATAGAACTACAGGTGGAGCAAAATATTTTCATAGAAAAATGACTAACTACTAGAACATACAACTGTCAGTCAAGTACATCTGAACAAAGACAGATTTGAAAAGGAAAAATCTCTACGCAAACACTCTCTATACCTTATACTATCCCACATTTTGTCATTGTACATTTTATAACAATGTCATATAAAGTTTAGCCTCAAAATGGGAAGAAATAGTGATACAAAAATGAATGCATTTCACTTTTTTTTCCAAACAACCCTAACTTCTACGTTCAAAAATATTTTTCTCTTCTGTGCACTTAAACTGCCTAAAAGCCTGTCTTTAGAAATTTTCTTCATTGTTTGTACACTCTTTTAAGCCCTATATTGTAATGCCTCTATACAATATGATAAAAAGAAGACAAGTGTTTTTAAAAGACTGCATTCAGTTACACCATTCATATTATCAAATCTGAAGTTCTATCCTTAAGGCATTTCATTTTAAAGAGGTCCAACCAGTGCAACACCATTAAGTAACACTCATGGATCCTGTGAATTATTGCAAATAATCTCACATGCACATACAATTCAAATATGAGCTTTTTTTTTGGAAGGGGGAGAAAAATGTGATATTATTTTTCTATCCCTATCTAAATATTGTCTAGATAAACAAAGAGATTAATATTACTACTAAAAATATCCAAACTATTTTAAAGACTGAAGTTTTCCAAAAATTCCATTAGAATAATTCCACCAAACAAAAATAAATGAAAAACTATGCCAGTACATTTTTCCTGTAGTGTAATATGAATGTTAATATGAGGTATAATCTGTAGGCAATTAATACAGATACATATAAGTATAAGCCTTTATACTAATAATTCATGGTAGCCTGGAGAAGTTTGTTGGTTTTTGTTTGTTTTTTTTTGGTGAGGGGATTGAGGGAAAGAGGTAGGAAGAAAGGGATTTCATTGGGAGAAGCATTTATTTGCCTTAGCATCATTACCATGATGTATGCAAAACTTCTTATAGTCCACTATTACAGAAAGGTAAATCCAGAAAAACATACAGCTTTCAAGTATGCTGGCCCAGAATATACTTTGTGTAGCAAAGTAAGATTAATATTTTAGCATTAATAACACTGCACTTGCTTTTACATTTGGATATACACATAATCTTCATAGATGTGTTTCAAAATTCATAAGGAGACCATGAAAACAGCTTTTAAAAAAAGAGCTACAGTGTAGTCTGAACTGTATTATGTGAAATTTCCTATAGTACTCTAAATTTAAGACACAAAATTAAGGGAAAATGTTGCTATTTCATTAGTAAATGGCTTATGTGAAACCTAAAGCTCACTCATCTTTTTTTGATAGATTTGTTTGATGAGGATTGTGATCCAACGATTGTTTAGCAGCAATTTTACAGAATTGTAAATTCTTTTTATTAACAGGCATTATAAACAGATAAAACTAATCTTATTTAAAAACCATGACTGCCACACTGGTGAATATACAGCTCATGAATAACTTAAAAATCTTTCCCATTTTAAAAGGCAACACACAGCATACAAAACTATACTAAACAAAGAAGCCATAATATGGATACATGATTGAAGTGTCTAAAATGATATATACAGTACATAATTAATGTTAATTATGTGTTCAGTACATTTTTATGTATGATTCCCATCATGCTTCACTTTCCCCAGACACTGAATTCTGTACTTCCTCTTCCAAAATTGGTACAATCAGGTTATCCTTAGACATCAAATTATATTTCATCACAAATTTAGTAAATCGGTGACACAAAAATGTTTCATTCTGTGGAATGGAGAAAAAAAAATTTAATTTGTAATCCAAAAACAAAACCAACAGAAATGTATACCACCACCACCACAAAACTATCACCACTGATTAAGTAGCCATCAGCAACACAGAGTAACATACTTACCTCATATTCATCAAATATTTGCCGATGATGAAAATAAGCATGTGAAAATATTCTGTAAATCCTACGGCATACTGATCCTAATTTGGCTACAGATGATTCCTTTATGCTAACTCTACAAAAATAAGAGAAAACAGAAATCATGAAATCACAGAGCTAGAATGGGGCACAGAGTCCATCTGCCTAGCATTTCCCTAACTTTAGTCCACAGAACTCTAGTGTTTTGTATGATGTAAATAGGGGTTCTGTGAGTAAATATCTACGTTAATATTATACTCTCAAAACATTACATATGAAAATTTTCCACTGAACATACAGCGAACGTTCACCATAATAGGTTTTACTCCTAAACAGGATTAATTTTATTCCAAAATTTCTCTAATCCTCCTTTATGTAGAAGATATTCCATATATCCCAACCCCTATGACTAGATTCCATGGTCCAGATCTATGATCTCATCATTGTGAGGGAAGCTTTTGATAAAGAAAATCAGGCTAGGAAAACAGACTGGCAACAGATCTGACATATACAGCCCTCAAGAGATGCCTGTAGCCCAGAGAGGTTAAGTAAATTGCCCCGGGTCGCCCTCAGTCCCCTCATTTTACAGAAGAAGAAGGCAGGATCCAGAGAGGTGAAGTAATGGGCTTCACATCACAAATATAATTCATAACAATAATGATTAGAAGTCATTTCTTTTGATTTGTCAATCCAGTTATCTTTTTACTTCACCCAATTACTACTACTCAGAATTTAGCCTTACAAGATACTGTTAAAAGTTTAAGATATTAATATAATTAATAAAAATGAATTAACAGTTTAGAACTCCATTTAGGACTTTAATACTTTGTCCACTTTTTCAGTAATTAGTAACAATGAAAAGATATTAGTTTCATCTTTTTTCTTTTAAGGAAAAAAACACATTTTCATGACTTTAAAAACTGGCATGATAAATCTGAACTACCACTTTTATTTCAGACACAAAAGTAAAGAAAGTATCTTTTTAGTGAATTTCCAGATTGTAGACTTTATGTATTTTATATTAACTCCTTACAAATAATTATACTATGTTTTAAAAACCATTACTAAAACCACCTAATTGAAAACAAATATAATAAAGGCTTGCTGTTATAGAGTGGAACATAATCTCTCTCAAATTCTTCATTTTTACTGTAATATCTAATGATCCTTTTACACTCAGAACCAGAAATGGAACTTCTCAGATCTTAAAATTCTATAGGTATAGCCAAGATTTAAAATGCAGAGTCAGCAACCAAAATGGTATATCAAAATAATTAGCCCTTCTTCTACTGGCATGGTTTCAAGAGCAGCTAACATGGGGTATAGTAGCAGAGATATGCTACTGAAAATTATTCTGGATGTTGATCACATGTTGCCAACACCACTTCTACTTTGTAATTATTTCCTTTGGTTTAAACATGTGATTGAATCTCAAAACCTGAATAACTTGAAACACATCATACCAGAAATATTACTGAGTAAAAAATGTACTGTATTAAAAAAACAACCTGATACTCATAAAAATATTAAAAAGCTTTTTGAAATAATATAGAAGAGTTAAATAGCACCATATTTAAGAGTTTTACCTGCTAGGAAAATATTTATTGCTATTCAGAAGACATGCAGCACCATCAAGCGTGTGCCTAGTGTAGTCTATAGCAGGACACTACAAAAGAAAAAGTATAAAACTGCATCACCAAAAACTTTACCTCTAGTATTGCTTATATTTATATGGCAAGTACCAAAAGCCAAGCCTCTTCCCATTCTAAAGAACAGAGCATATGCAAAGGAAAAGTCTAGGATAATTCAGATAGAAACAATGCCTAGCAAATAGTGGGTGCATGATAAAAATCTGTTGAATTCTTGGTGGCAGAATCAGACTGGAATATGCAAACGAACTATTATTTTAATAAGCAAGACTTTAATATGTTAGTGTTAGATCTTCCCAAGACATAGGAACCCCCTCCTTGTTCTTCCCCACCCCTACTTTCCTACCTCAATCTGGTCCTCAAGACTAGTCCTTAAAGAATTTCAGAGGTAAAAGGAATCTTAAGAGAACACCTTAACCAATCTCTTCATTTCACTGATGAAAAGGAAGGCCCAGAGATAAGAAGTGACTTACCCAAGATCACAAGTAGATACACAAGAGCAAGAATTAAGATCTCCTAACTCCTAGTTCAATGTTCTTTTCAATCTATCACACTGCCTGGGGCATCTCTCTCCAAACTAAACATATTCTCCCCATCCCCATCACTTTACTATCATATCCACAGATACTCTCTAACAGGCCCCTGGAACCCCAACCCTAGACACCATCTACTGAATTCTACTTCCTGCCCCACCCTACCAGCCATTATTGGATTTTAATGGGCTGTGGCTAGCACAAGAGATTCTTTATATTGCAACCTAAGAAGCCCTTCTGCTTAGTACACATCACATTAAAAACACTGAAACTACTGCCAATAAAACTTCTGAGACAGAATGAGGTAGCATGGTGATTTGGGGGAAAGTGCTGAAATTGGAGTCACAGGATCCAAGTTCAATCTCAGTTGCCTTTCTACTTGGGTGAGTCACTTAACATCTCTGGGCCTCAGTTTCCTCATATCTAAGATAAGAATGAGACTAGAAGCCTTCTGAGTTCACTTCCAGCTCAGATCTATGACCCTAGGGTTCTCCAGTCTCCTAGAGGGCAGATATGAAAAAACAAAAAGTAAAGTGGGGGAAGGACAGCCTAGCAGATACTCAAGTAAGCAAACCGTAAGGAAAAGACTAAAACTAGGTTAAAAGAAATAGCAATGATAATTGTGGTTCTACCCAGTGGAGATAGTATTTTTAAGAGCAAAATGTACTTTTAAAACTATTCAGAAACCACCAGCTGTTTAAATGCTGCTTTAGTATGGCACCACGGTAAGCAGCTATCTTTGTGTGCCTATTCACATACAAAGGAATATTAATTTCTTCGAAAATCCACAAGCTCTATATGCCTAGTAAAGTATCATACCCACTGTTTGTTCAAATAATACATTTTTCCAAATATACTGTCATCTTTCATAGTTAAAATTGATGCAATAATAATGTGTAAGTATGAATGTGACTAAACTCATAAAATTAGCATTCTTTTCCACAATGCACATATAAACTGTCCTTTGGCAATAAAGTCACTATTTGCAACTTGAGTACCATTTGTTCCTCTGGCTCATCATCTCAGATCTAACTAATGCCTTTGCTTCAGAACAGTTAACATTATCCATGTGGCTCCAGCTTTCTCTGCCACTGTTCTTCACTAGCAGACCCTATCCACAGCTACTCCACAACATATGATGATGCTCTTCAAACTACCCTTTAAGTGCCTCTTCACATACTGTTTAAAATTACCCTTTACCAAATAGTAACTGCAGAGAACTCTTGCTTTCACCTATTTTCCACACATTTCAATTCAGAAGGGCAGCAAGTGGAGTTCTAGTACTGACAGATTAGTCATTTACGGAACCTCTGTAGTAGTGATCTCATCTTACCAGGTAATATAAAGCTATGAAAATATTAAAGCAGCTAGTCATGGCACCTCTAGAATATCCAACAAGTTGAACACGTCCATTCTGAAGACCCTTAATCTAGTGTGAAATTTAAACTGACTCTGAACTGTCTTTTCTGGCTACCAAAGAACACACTAACCCCCCGATTTTGTTTCTAATTTTTTGTCAATCACTGCCCACCAGAATGACTAAATGGCAAAATTCAGTGAAAGCTTATTGTCTGCTGTGTGTAGGATTATCTAGATATGGGCTGGTTATTACTTGATCTCTGTTTTCTTTAGGTTTATCATCAATTCAAAGGATGTGATATCGACACTATGAAAGAAATTAAGTCGTCTTAAAAAGAAGTACTCAATAAACTAAGTGCTTCAAACACTGTATTTTAGAGAATTTTTTCCCTCTTCAAAACAAATATAGATGTAAAACAAGGTAGTCCCTTGCTTTATGATTCTCAAAGATGACAAACAACATTACTGACAGACTGACAACTCTAAATTTACCCCTCAAAGTCTGCCTGTCAAAAAGATGCAATGAACAATTATCAGTGCCTACCAACTACAAATGAAGGTGAAGATTCTGAAGACTTTTCATTGCAAAAATCCAGTATTGATATGGAAGATTTCAATGTAGGTACTAGCAATGCTACATGGAGAAAAAGCAGTAATCTCATGATATTACAAAAATCAAAAGAAGTAGTTCACTCGTATTTAATAAGTATGTAAAGTATCAAATAGTAATCACTTTATTCTTACAAAAGGAAGATCTTATGAGTTGTGAGTCATCTATCGTGTCACTTTTTTTAGTAGGTTCTATAAGATGATTTAGATTACTGTAGTATACAAAAAGTAGAACTATCATTTACTACATATATAAGTGTCACTACCTACACAGCTCTAGACTATTTATTACAGTTCAAATGACAATTACAAAGAAGTCTACAAAAAACTGATAATCTTGATAGATGAAAGAATTCCAAGTATCAGCAGAATATAAGCTCCTTGAGGGCAAAGACTGTAATTTTTGTTTTTGTATTCCTAGTACTAGCACTGTGCTTCAAACCTCTTAAATGCTTAATAAATATTTGTTCAATTGAGTGTAAGCAGTTACATTTAGAGATGTATCTAACTTCTTACTACTTATACAACTTTACTGCCCATCTATTTAAGTAAAGGAGCTATATTATAAACCTATACCAAATCATTCTAATTC
This sequence comes from Trichosurus vulpecula, assembly GCF_011100635.1. Lineage (NCBI taxonomy): Eukaryota > Metazoa > Chordata > Mammalia > Diprotodontia > Phalangeridae > Trichosurus > Trichosurus vulpecula. The sequence goes on along the minus strand of NC_050574.1, from coordinate 259,868,993 downwards.
TTTCAAAATAAACTCTCACCTCTTTTGGAGTTTTATGAGCTGCACAAAGAAAAATCCATTGTTCAGTTGCCGTCATCTGAGTACATGTATCTGGATGGCATTCACTCTGTCAAAATATCTGTACTTAGTCTCAATATATAAACATAATAAAAAGGCACAACACTTAAAGTTTATGTAAGATTCCAAGAGAAAGCAATTTAAAATTGTGAATAACCCTCTGTAAATACAGTAGGTAACAAAAATACAGAGAAAAGGTATAAACAGTTTCACAAAGATTATAGTTGAAACATAAAAACTAAAAAGTTTTTAAACAAAAAAATTACCTGAAGTTTGACAGCAAGTCCATTTAGCTCTAGGCAGAATTGCCTGAAAATGAAAATATATAAATGAAAACACTAGTCTTCTTTTCCAAAGATAATGTTATTTATACTTTTAACAACAGAATAACACAATCACCACCACTACAGTTCAAATAGCACTTTTCTTCCAAGGAATCTTCACATATCTCATTTTTTCTTAACTGTAAGTAGGTATATGAAATTCCCATATTACAAAAGTTGAAAATAAGGTATACAGAAGTAAATAAATTTCTATATACTCAACTAAGATCTAAAATATTTCCTTTTACCTATTTAGTTACAGTTTAAAACAGTTGAAAATAACAATTACAGTCCTTCTTAAGCCTGATAAAGCCATGACCTTGAATATTCCTTCCCACTCTAAACTATCATAAAAGAAAATTCACCAAGACAATCACAGTATCATTTTCTACATACACTAGTAGATGAAGAATTGTTATTTAAGTAATAATAAGACCCAAAGATATCCTCTTTTCAGTTGCCCAAAACACTGATTATTCCTAGAAGAGAAAAACCCAGCTATTTAGTTTTATTTCACTGCCTCAAAAAAGATGTTGACTTTGCCATCAAAAAATTTTAAAAAAAAAAGGCTTTGGTTCCCTAAAAACGTCATCCTAGTATTATAGAAACTAAAAGAAAAACCCTTAAAAGAAAAATGCAACATTGTTTAAAAAAAAATCACCCAGTGAGAAAAGCCTAAATCTCGTTAATACCATATAAGAACACCATTAAATAAACAGCAGCAAGAAGACTTTTTAGTTTACTTTAAGTTAGGAATACTACCATAATGATAATACTGGTCAACTCAAGAAGATAAAGGAAAGGAAACAATCAAATATTCAGTTGATCTTAACCCTATTTCCTTTCCAGATTCCTAAAAATAATAATAGTAGTAGTAGCACTATCCTTGGCATTTAAAGAAAAGGCACATATCTAATACAGTATTTGTATTATGTACTTTGACTTGTATTTCCACTAGTAGTTATGGGTTCTACCCAACAGCCAGCCTCTCACCAGGTTCCCCTTATGACCAAATAGTCAAGACTAAATAAAGTATGAGTTGCAATCTATGGCTAAGGAATATAGTGAATTTAACTGGTCTTTACTAGAATAGGAACTTGTAACTTAAACTTCATCAACATCATGTAAAAACATTGTTTTGTTTTGTTTTTGCAGGGGGAAAGGCAGGGCAATTGAGGTTAGGTGACTTGCCCAAGGTCACACAGCTAATAAGTGTGTCAAGAGTCTGAGGCCAAAATAAAATAAAATTAAAATTTAAAAAAAAAAAGAGTCTGAGGCCACATTTGAACTCAGGTCCTCTTGACTCCAAGGCAAGTGCTCTACCCACTGCGCCACCTAGCTGCCCCTTAAAAACAACATTGTTAAATGACTGCCAACAATGTCTCGATGTACCAAATTCAAACAAAAAGCTACTACCCCTGAAACTTTTTTCTTAAGACACACTAAAGAGACATTCTCTGAACAGTCAGAATATTGAAAAAACATTGTTTAGTATTGTTTTTAAAAAGAGTAACAAAAGAATAGTAGCACTTGGCTAATAGACCATGGATAAGAATTCTATTTTGAATCACCCATTTAACAAAGAAAAAAAAATCTAGAGTTCTATTAGACCTAAAGTGAGAATCCTACAAACAGGTGGCTTCCTTTTTTCTTAGGAACACTGGCAATTAAATAAGTAAAATAGCCTTGTTTGATATTGACTTACCATTGTGCTACAACTATGTGGATCAGTGAGAAGTTGACCGAAATTTAATTAAGGAGTATAGCAAAATTTAACTAAGGAATATAGGAAAACGTTCTTAGTATAAAAAGATCACAACAGTGTCTGAATTAACCTATATTTTTCAATAACTCTGAAAATTACTAAGATAGAGTCATTTTTTTGAAGGAGGAAAATGGGGAAATGTGCAGTAACATAACTTAACCAAGAAAACCAGGTACAGAATACTGAAATGCCTTAGTCTACTGAAATGTCAGTATTTTGAAGTCAGAAAAAAGAATCTTATGGGCAAAAAAAAATCATCATGGGCAAAGAAAGCATCTATTTTGCTAGTCACAACATGAGTCAACTGAAAGACTATTTTTTAAAAAATCCCTCACACCACTTTCTAATTTTAACTCCTAACCCAAACTCCCCAGCCCAAACTCCAACCCGAATTTAAAAGCCGGTAATTCTAGAATTAAGGCAAGCAACCTCATGACACAGAGATGATCATACTGCCGCCCCCAAAATTGCTTCAATAGCTGTCACTCTCCTCATCCAAAGAACACTGTAGAAGATTTGAGAATAAATTCCTTACGCCAAAATTCTATCCAAATTTGGGTTAAAGGTCTATAAACTCTTAGAGTCCACAAAGTGAAAGAATGATGAAGAACGGCAAGGGCACACTATTAAAAAGTTAATAGATACTTGAAGAAAAAAAAGGATAAAGAAACTACAAATATCCTTATGAAGTATAATAACAACTGAAACAATGTATTAAAAAAAAGCATCAAGTCTAAAAATTTAGTAGTATGTTAGAGCAGGTCCTCGAGCAAATTAACTCTCCCTGAAGCCAAGTTCACTTGTTCTGAACAATACTGACAGAGTAAACACCAAAGGTGAGAAGATTATAGCACTAAAAGGCATAAAAATTTTGCCATTTGTTTGTTTAAGTTTCTAATTACACAGGTAAATTATACTTATGTATGATAGTTAACAATGAATCAGTATTACTGAAGTGCATTTAGTAGAAGGTGGGCAAATAAAAACACTGATAGTAATTTCCTACCTTAAATGTTCATATTTCCATACACCTTCATCTTGGCCTTCAGGTGGTTCAAGAATTTTGTCAATATTGGAACAGTCTGCCCTTATGTTCTGTTGAATATACTATGAACAAAAAGTCCTAAAAGTTATTTAAATTAAATACAGCATAATACATTACCTATGTCAAATTTTATTTTTAAACATATATAATTTTTTTTTGCCATTTCAGAAATTCAAAAATGCTTTGCTTTTATATGAGAAATGAAGTATATGGTCCACAATCAATAATAACCCAAAGTTAGTAACTGCCATGCAAAGAAACTAATTCTTGAATATGTTTTAAATGCTCTATTATCAAGGAAGTTAAGTTCTAATATAGGGAGGACACTGTATTTATCAGAACTGGGAATGAAACTGAAAATCATTTTCAATTAAATATGAATTTTAGTAGAGGGCAGTAAGAAATTACAAAGTATCTAAAGTCACTGTTAGACACTTCAATTAAAATTTAAAAAGACAAACTCTATTCAAATGAAATAAGAAAGCTCAAGACTAATTTGGTATAACATAGTCAGTCTAAGTTTAGGATTTGCAGATACCCTTAAACTTGAAGGATAGTCTTGAATTTAACACAGAACACCTATATTACTTCAAGTAATTTAACTGGACAAGTAACACACCACTCTTCGTGATTCCATGTTCTCCCTTCCTTCAATCCATATTTCATACTATTACCAGACTTGTCTTCTTAAACCATCACTTTCATCATCATAACCCTGCTAAAAATTTTTCAGTGATTCCATAATTCCTACCTAGTTAAACTTTTCTGTCCAGTTCTCAAAATCCTCCAAATCCTGATTCCCCTATACCTATCCAACTTCATTTCTCACTGCTTCTTAACACTTTGCTCTAATTAGGCTGGCCTTGAAAAAAAACAAAACTACGTTTATTCTTGCTTCTATGACTTTGTTTATCTAGCTCCACTTTCCTCTCCCACCACCATCATCCCAGTCCCATACCTGTAATGTCCTCCCTCCTCCCATCCTCCTACACAAATTCTACCCATTTTTCAAGGCCTAAATCAAGTTCTACATCTTCTCTGAAGCCTCTCCTAATGGTGTCAACTCTCAAAGAAATCCCTTTCTTCTTAAGTATTAAGTACTATGGTACTATGGTCTATTACAACACATTTTAGCAAACACACACACACACTTTTGTGTTAATTTTTTTTTCTTCCACTAAACTGTAAGCTTCTTGAAGGTCAGGATAAAGTATAAAAATTTTGAAATTCTGAAGCTGAGGGAAAAAAAGATCAAAGACCTGAAATATATGCAATGCTTCTTCCTCCTTTCCTTCCCCCCCCACAAAAAAATACAGAGAATTTGTTTGATCAAAATGTATAAATGCAAAATGCATAATGTATAAATTGATTTGCTCATAACAATATTATGTCTGATATAAAGAAATTTACTAACTGAATTAACTGTAAGATGTCATGAACTTGTTACAAATGTAGCTAAGCTGCTGAAGTTTAAAGAATCTGATAGCCCAGTTTCTGACAGTGTATGACAAGAGAATAAATTTGTTTTTAGACTGGTCTCCTTATCTCACTCAGGTTGGCAGTGCAGTGGCTTCTCACAGGTCTGATCCCAATACTGATCAGCAGAGAGGTTTTAACTTGCTCTTTTTCTGACATGGGCCAGTTCACTCCCCCTTAGGCAGCCTGGTGGCCCTCTGCTCCCAGGGGACTCACTATAGTAGTGCTGGTCTTGATACCCACTAAGGCTTTAGCCCTACCACACCTCAAAACTCCCAAACTCAAGCAATCTCCCAGTGTCAGTCTCCCCAGCAGCAGACATATACCACCACATCCAATGAATAAAGAAACCATTAATATAAGATAGACATATCCTATTTTTTTTTCTTAGAGGTCAAGTACTGCAATTTTTCATCTTTATACCTCTAGTACCTAGAACAGTACCAAATAAATATTTGTAAAGCTGAAATGAGTGGTAAAACAAATAAAAAATCAAGGGGAAAAATATCACCAGAAAAAATAAGACTTTAATGATTTTCTAAACTGTCACTTTCATCAGCTTCTGTTTCTTTTATTGCTTCATTTGTATCACCTTCATAGAATTCTGAAAATAAAAAGATCGCCCAAAATGCAAAAAAAAAATCTCTTTCACCTAAGTTTATTTCTTGATTTGGTTTATTTCTAAACACAGACCATTTTCCTTCCAATGCTCCTAAAGATAGAGGGAGCTGAAGCAAGGAAAAAAAATTAAAGAATCAGAGCCTTGCTACTCAAGTGTCTCATTTCCATGTTGAAGAAGATACACACCTGAAAGAATTCCAAATGGAATATCTGGACAAATCCCTGAAGATGTTCTGCATTTTGTAATATTTGTAGTTCTGCCTGTGCTATTTCTTTTGTGATCTTGTCAAATGCAGTGGTAGTGCTATTACCACTAACATTTTTGCCTTTGAGCACTGGATGCAAGAACATAAATTTGCTGGTGCCAAAATACTTCCTATATCTTAACAAAAGCATTAATTTTGCTTCTTCTATGCTTATAAGCAGAGATATGCCTAAGTTCTTCAAAACATTCAATCTAGTCACTTTGTAAAAAAATTTATCCTTATACTTATGGTTATTTTAAAATATTTATATATTACTTTTTTCTTGAAGATCTTTTTTTTAATTAAACTCTGTAAAATACCATTTCACGCCACCAAGTTATACTAGTTTTATTTTCCTGTCAATGTCCAATCTACTTCTACTTCTTTGAGCCTTAGTGAGGGCAAGAACATTGCAGGTCACCATGTCAAAAGCAAAAAAACAGAAATCTACAATATGGGGTCACTTTTAAATCATCCTATTTTCTACCATGAAAACAGCTGACCTCCCAGAGATAAAGATGCACTTTGCTCTTGAATTCTAGTTATCTGTGTGTAGAAACTAAAATGGGAGGCAGCTAGGTGGCACAGTGAGTACAGCACTGGTCCTGGAGTCAGGATGACCTGAGTTCAAATCCGATCTCAGATACGTGACACACTTACTAGCTGTGTGACCTTGGGCAAGTCACTTAACCCCAATTGCCTCCCTCAACCCCCCAAAAATAAACTAAAATGATTTAAGACCGTAGATAATTTTACATTAAAAATTATTTCCATTACAGAGTTTTTTATAAATCATAGGTGATACAAGGCCAAGTAGCAATAAGCTGAACCATATTCTCTTTCTAAAAATAATTTACAAACCAAAAATGTTCTTAGTGGGGAAAAATGGATAGTATGTGGGAGAAGGGGCAGGGGTAGTGCTAATATAAATTGTCCCTTTTTTTTCCTTAAGCCTACAAAACATGGCAGGCTGATGCCTTAAACTTCTAAATGTAGTAAGTGACATTTCTATAGCACTTTAAATGTTTATAGTGCTATTGTATGCATCATCTCATTTAACCCTCACAATAGCCATCTTATACTATAGCTACTACAGGTATTATCCCCATTTTGGAGGAAAAACTTAAAGTGACTTGGCCAGGGTCTCAGAGTTGCCCATAGGGCCTACTAAACTGCCAACAATACCTGTGGCTCAATAAATGTTTACTGGTTTAATGAGACATAAATACATAGCTATTGAGCAAGACAACTCATTAGTGACCACTCCTTCCCTCTACTCTTAATATGAGTTTCTAAAAACATAACACATGCAGTTAAGAGTTCTTAAACTTGAGTGTGTCATAGATACCTTCCTTTGGCAATGTGTGAAAACTACGGACATCTCAGAATTTTTTAAATGAATAAGGTAAAATACATAAAACTACACAAGAAACCAATTATACTGAAATAGTTATCAAAATACTAAAACAAAAAAAAGTTCAGGGACCCCAGGCAAAGAACCCTTTAGTTACCTGAGTTAAAGTTTCACAACAGCCACGAATGGAACAGGTATTATACACATAAAGAATGAACTATAATTGTACTTTTTATACTGGAAGTTTCAATTAAGTCAATAAAAGCAAATGGCTTTCTGACCATAGGACATAAATATGAAGAACAGAAGGAATGCCCTCTTGAATAAAGAGATCTCTAGATCATAGAACTTTTACTTCTAGAAGCTTGGCTCAATTCTAAATCAAATCTTTAATGGACTTCACCAGAAATTCATAACCAACTGAGTACACAGACATCCTTACTATATTTTCATTCTTCTTTTATAAACTGAAGCAGCTAGCTAGTGCAGTGGCTAAAGCGCTGGGTAGAGTTAGGAAGATCTGAGTTCAAATCCAACTTTAGACACTTATTAGCTCTGTGTTCCAGCCATCATTTAAGGGCTGCCTCAATTTCCTGATCTGTAAAATGGAGATACTTAGCACCTACCTCTCAGGGTTTCATGCCACAGAATGAGATAGTATTTGTAAAGCCCTTTGCTATATCAATGCTAGCTGTTATCACTGTTGTTATTGTTTCTATTGCTATAACCAAAGATATCTCTGGGAATTAGCTAGGTATATAATCATTTTTACATGGATGCAGATGGGTTTTAACCAAAATATACATTCTATGAACTTTGGAAGAATTACCATATGTTTATACAGGAAAATAAAACTAGTTTTTTAACAAGTGGTCAATGATAAAAGCTCAAACAAAATGTAAATAAATTCTAACGTACTTACACATCCAGTGCATGACATAACTATTTAGATTCTATACCTTAGTATATATAATCTTTTCAACTCCAACAAAGAGACTAAGAATTTTAGCCTAATTTTGGGTACTCCTAATAGGTATAATACAACTTTTATCTACTTTATTATTTTTACTTTCATGTTATTTTTTGTCATTTTCATGATGTCTCCCTCATTAGATATGAGCTCTTCAAGGGCAGGACCTATCTTTTAACTTTTTTTGTATCCTCAGCATAATGCCTAGCACATAGTAGGTGCTTAATAAATGTTTTTTGCTGGATTGACTGACTCATGGTTCAGTCTGACATCTTGAAATAACACAGTGGCTAACAAAAATTTAAAATGAGTATACCTTCCATAAGAGTTACATGAATGTTATTTGAATGAATTTTGGTTTGTGGGTAAAGTAGAATTTACAAAGACAGGTTGAGATACGCTAATTAATCTGCAATAAGAGACAACAAAGAAAAAGGTTCAGAGGGAATTAATCTGCAATAAGAGACAACAAAGAAAAAAGTTCAGAGGGAATATGGAAAAAACAGGATGATTCTGTCACTGTTTAATAACATTTACTTTTAAATACTGTAAATAACGGAAATTTTCAGTATAATACACAATTTTTTGTTTTTGTGTATTTGTACTCAAGTTTGCAATTTTAAAAAGAGAAAAAAGTACCCAAAAAAAACCCTTTAAGATAGCATTTCACAACCAACGTAATTAAAATAGCCCAAACTGGCAAATTTTGAGGTTAGTGGGACTCTCATATTAACAATTACATTGTTGGTGGAGCTATAAATTAATGAAAATTTTTTGGAGATTCTGGCAGTACACAATAATAAAAATGACCAAACCCTCTGACCTAATGATTCCATTTCTGAGAAGACAGTCTATAGATGTTATCAAAATGAAAAAGAATATCTATCTATATAAAAATATCCATAACTAATCTGTCACAACCAACAAACAAACCCAAAACCAAAAAAACTTGAAAATGATATGTACAATGGTTGGAAAACTGACATTACAAATTATAGAATATTAATGTAATGGAGTATTACTGGGCTATAAAAAATTAGAATGAATATAAAGTAATAAAGACATGTGAAGTGATAAAATATGAACTTAGCATAAGAAAAGACCAACATTGACAACAACCATAAGTTAAGAACTGATATATAGATTCAGAAAAGGACGCAAAATAAAAATTAGCATAATTTGGTTAAAATGTACATAACTATTTTCCAATCAAAATGTTAATAGTTCTATTTTTATCTTTTTATTTGAAGATTTATTTCATATTTATTCCACTGTTTATTTTGTATTTTTAGATACAATTACTATTGGTAAAGGGAGTTTCCTCATTTGGGAGTTCCCTAAACCAATGAAATAACAGATTCAGTCCTTACTCCTGTTACTGTTTATAATAAAAATGTTAAAGAAAGATATGATATATATCTCAATAGAGAGGTTCGCAGGTCACAAAGTTGTTAGTATCCTAGAAGAAAATACTTCCTACCTGTTGAACAGCTAATGTGCTGTCCATTTCATCAAAGGATTCATCAGGCCAATTATAGAAATCCTATGAGAAAATAAAAATTAAGCATGGTCATTTCAACTTCTTCAACTTTCAATATCTATCACACTAGAGAGGGAAAAAAGGTCTTTATAATATGGAAATTAGAAAAACAATTTTAAGAATTTATACAATGCTTTCAAATAAACAGGATGATTTTTGCTTTATCTTAAAGTAAATTGTATTCTTTCTTCCCAAATTCCTAAACACAAATTGGAAGAAAAATCTTACTGATTTAGTAGTTAAAATAAAATATTTAATATATGGAAGTTTAACACTTCAAGAAGTTATCTTGGAAATATTTCCAGAGAATAATACTTGTATGACCATTCAAATCAACTACAAATCCAGCTAATTGAGCATATTGGTTTTCCCTGATCAAAGCTACCTAGTTAATAGGTAAATTTATTGCTATACAAATACAAAGTAGAAGGATCCTATAAGACGGCATTATTCCAATTTCTAAAGCAAACAATCAACTCCATTAAAATGCAATGATCATCTAATTGTAATGAAACTGAATTACTCTGATACTCAAGTGGATCTAATTTAATATTAATAGTTTTCTTAATAATTAGGGGAAGTGACAAGAAATAAAGACAACACATCACCTTATGGTAATTTCAACTGTAATATCATCTCCTAGAAATCACTAGTAACACAAAAAAAGCTGTGTTGCAATAATTCTTCCTATGTAAGTTAGCATAAAACATTCATTCACTCAATAGGGTTTTGCTAATCACCTACCATATACAAAATACTTAATAGGCACTGGGAATGCAAAGGCCCAAAATGAAACCATTCTTGTTCTAAAAAAGCTTACATACCATTTTGAGGAAAGAACATGCACATAGATAAGTCAATACAAAATGTATGTAGAATAAATACAAGGCAATTATAATGCTGTTTTTTTATCCTTCAAAATATTAAAAAAGGTGATATAAAATATACATGCTTAAAATTTTATTTACCTGACAAAAATAATAATCTTTAGAATTTACACAGAGACTACATAATATGGCACAAAAGAACGCTAATCTTAAATATTATTCACCTTCACTATATTTACTATGAAGCATGTCCAGAATCAAGATTAATGAAGTTTCTCTCATTCCAATCAATATACCTAACTTTCTCAAAACAAAATTAGGTGGAAATAAGAGCAGAGATTTTTTTAGTTTTGTCATCTGAATCAGAAATTCAGAGAATGATCAATTTTCACAGAAGAAAATTCATTTGTCTCATGTCTGACAGGTCAGGCTGGAAATGACAAAAGCTTAAGTAGCCATTTCTTATGTCAGATTTTTTTTTGGATGGTTACTTTTTATTTTATAACATGGACTTATAAGCATGTCTTTTGTGGAGGGAAAACAACTACAATTCTTCATAAGTTTCCTAATATATTCTTTCTCACATAAATATGAATAATACACATTAGATTTCACCATATTACTAAGGCAACATTTTCTGAACCAAAAGTATCACCTGAATAAATGAGAAGACACCAATGGAATATAAAACATCAAGATAAAAAAATTGTCAAAATTCATAAATTAAGAAAGCTAATTCAGCAGAAAGGTAATGTGGAACCAGTAGTAACACTCCCATGGAAAAATAAAAAATAGTTGATAAAATTACATTTACACAGCAGAAAGTTCATAACAGAAAAATGTTTTAATCTGTTACTAACTAGGAAGATAACTATAGAACTACCAGGAAAAACATAACAGTCATTAAAGTGGTTCTTTTAAAACACTTTCAAAATAGGTTAAATATCCTGCGTCCAGTTAAGTGTTGGACATAATACAACTTTGGCAATATGCTTCATTCTTCTGCAAAAATTTTTATTTCCACTGTCTAACATTTCTTCTGATTTCTTTAAAAACTGTTCTAGAGCTGGGGGTTCTTTAGTTTTTGAGGGGACAGAGATCCCTTTGGCTGAAAGGCCTATGGACGTTCTCAGAATGATGTTTTACAGGATTATAAAGGAAACCAGTTATACTGAAATAGTTATTTACATAAACATATGACTATAAATAGATTCCCTGTATCTAGTGTAAGGGTTAGAGGCTTAGAAGTTGTATGTCTAGCTGACAGTCTATGAACCAGTTAGGTACTTTCTTTAAAAAACCGCAATACCTCTTAGCCAAACTACAAAAGAAAATACAAAAATTAAAAATCACTGATTCACCCCAATATAGTGCTCTGTTAGAAGTTAGCAAAATTAGACAAGTCATTCCATAACCTGCGGAAGGGCTAACCCGGAAAAGAGCTGACACTGCTTTCTAACAAGTCACAGCGTTTTGGAAGAAAAACTTGCTGGACCAGAAAGGCGCACAAGGGCATCATCGTGAACTTGTCAAAGGCAGAGAGAGCCCAGACAGACCTAGCCACCTTTTAGATCTAGAGATGGATCCCGGGCTCAGCCGAAAAAGCTGGCCACCCCAGGCTGGGATGAAGTTGGGAAAAGAAAGGAAGAGGAGGGGGTTGAGGAGGAGGGGGAGAGAACAGCAGTGTTTACATACACGCATATACACACACACACACACACACACACACACACAGGCCCCCCCCCACCCACTCGCGGGGGGGGGGGGTCCTCTGGGTCCTCCGGGGGGGAGGGGAAGCCGGGACCGCCAACAGCTGCTCCTGACAGTCTCCAGACAGACTACCGGAGGCCCCCCCTCCGAGCCCGGCCTCACCCCTCCCCCCGACCCCCAGCAGCCTCCCTTCCGGAGCCGCCCGGGACTGACCGCCGCCGGAGGACCGGCCGGTGGCTGCGGAAGCAGTAGGCCGGACAGCAGCCCCCTCGGGTCGGCTTGCCCGGCCCGGCCCGCCCGCCCTCTGTCCGGGCGCTGCCTCGGAGGAGAGCCGCAATCCCCTTCCCAGGACTGTCAGTCTGGAGTCCCGCCCGGCCCAGAAAAGCTCTCCGGCCTCGAAGAGGCCCGAGCTGGTACCTGAGCCTTGGTGCCGGGCCTGTTTCTCCTCAACACTGCCGTCCCCTCCGCCATGACCATAGTGCCAGAGTCTGGGCGGCTAGTGCCGGTACCCGGATGTTGGGGGACGGCTCCCGGCTCGGAGGGAGGGGGCGGGGGAGAGGACAGGAGGCGAGGCGCCCTGGAGCGGGGGGAGGAGAGCCAGCCGACGGAACAGCCGCCCTACCCCGCGGCGGGGGCAGGCGGGAAGGCAGCAGTCGGAACAGCTTTTCTCTGAGCAAGTGGGAGAAGAACCGGAAAAGGGGAAGGACTGGGAACAACTATGGTGCGGGGACCTGGGATCTGGGGAGGAACCACGAGATAAGGAAAACCTTGGGGGGAAAGAGTAAGGTCCCTGCTGCGTCGGCGAGGGGGTGGGAAGGAGACGGGAACAGCGGGAGGGAGGCCACGGGAGGAAGGGCTCCGCTAGCGGGAGGGGAGAGAGGGGGACGTGGAAGAGCAGCAGAGCCTCCCCGCCCCACGAACCTGGGAAAGCTGCGGCTTGGGGGCCGTCTCGGGAAGCCCGGCTCGTGGGTGGGAGTGTCCTGGGCGCCCCAAGCCCTGGAGAGGGGGGAGGGTCCCTGTGCTGCATGAAATGGTTTGAGAAAGCGTGTGCATATTGCCACGTCGTCTGCAATAGAAGAGCCATTGGGGATGGCTAGAGAACGACAGACACACACGGAGAAATGGAGAATGCCAAAGAGGACTCCTCGTGGTGAGGGGCCTAGAGGACGTATCGTATTCGAATCCTTTGTAGGAACCCGGCGTGTTATACCCTGGAGAAGGGAAGACTCGAAAGGGACAGAGCTGACTGAACATTTTAAGGGCCCTATCTTATGGAAGCTTTATACTATGTGACCCCAAAGGGCAGAATTAGGACCCATAGATAGAAATCGCAGATGTAGATTTAGGCTCCTTCCCCCCCAAGACTAGGAATCAGAAGACCTTGGTTCAAACTTCCTTTCTGACCCTTAATGGTTGTTGCACTGTAAGCAAGTATCCCTTCTGTCTGGGTCTCATCTGTAAAATGGAGAAACTAATAATCCTCGTACGTTGTGAAGCTCAAATGAGATGGGTGTAAACCAGTTTTGCAAACGTTAGATAACTACGCTCCCTGATTGAATGCAAGTTCCCTGTGAGCAGGGACTTTAAATTTTTGTCCCCACTTAGTATGTTAATAAATGCTTGATTGATTGGTTTACAATCTCCCAAAAATGTAATGTGCTGCCTCAGGCAGTAGTTGATTTCCCCCTCCCCTCCCCTCCACTTGTTGTCCTCTGAGATGCCTTTCAATTCTGACATTCTGATTCTGTAGATAGAATTGGAAAAAAAGATAAGACCCTGGGGAATAAGAGCAAAATGCCAAGATGCCTTAGGAGTTCCAAAGGTTGAAATGTGTTGTTGTGTTTGTCCTTTGTTTTCGAAGACTTTTGATTTGAGTGAGGGAGGGCTGTGCAAGGTCACCAGCCTCACTTTCTCCTCCAGAGCCATCTGGGTCCAGTGGCCTGATATTCATCAAGATGATCGGAGATGACCCAGAATGCAGTGGGGGACCCTGGCCCTTTTAGCATAAGGCCTTTTCAGGTTCTCACTTTGAGTAAGGTAACGGCCATTCGGTGAATAGATGTCTTTAAGAAGTGAGTCAAGGGATGGCTCTTTTAATTAGTAAAAAAAAAAAAATCAAACTGGGAGGGGTACTATTAACATTCACTCTGAGCCAGGAGGGCCCAAAATATAGCCTTTAAGTGGAACTTGGGCAGGGACCTAATGAGGTCCAATCTATGAGCTTCAGAGTGAACTGGGTCAGAAAGGAGAAAGAAAGAAAAAAAAGGAAGGAAGGAAAGAAAAGGTAGGAACGTAGGAATCTAGCCAGTAAACGCTGAGGAACATTTTGTACCATTTTATATCATTTTTGTAATTTCAATAAGACCCAGAGCCTGAACTAATCAAACAGAGGAAGAGTCTGGACCTAACAGCTTCTTTGTTCTCTGAGTGACTCAGAAAATGCCTCTTCTTATGTCAACATGCCCAGATGAAGCATTCCTTCCTGTCCATGGCCATTAAGAACCTTGACCCCAGATACTATCTTGCCCACCCTTAATCCCATTCTCTTGGTTCCTGGAGTCTGACCTCATCCCAGTCCCATCAAGCACCTCCTTAGACTCCTCCCAAGACCCTCCCTAAACCCCTCCTCCCATCACCCCAGGACCACCCCTCAAAACAATGTTGCTATTATTGTATAATGTTCTCTTGGTTCTGCTCATTTCACTCTTCCTCATTCCATGCAAGTCTATCCATGTTTTGTTTTGTTTTCTAAAATCATCTGGCTCATCACTTCTTATAGCCCAGTAGTATTCCATCATAATCATGTACCACACCTTGTTTAGCCATTCCCCAGCCTCAAGGCCACAGGTGGCCATCTAGGTCCACAAATGCAGCCCTTCGACTAAATCCAAACTTCACAGAATAAAAGCATTTGTTCTGTAAAACTTGGATTCAGTCAGAGGGCCACACTCCTGCTTTAGAACATATAAATTCTTTTTCTTTTTCCCTGACCACCTTGGGAAACAGCACTAGTAGTAGTATTGCTGGGTCAAAGGGTATACACAGTCTTAGAACTTTTTGGGCATAATTTTCAGTTGCTCTCCACAATGTTTGGATTGGTTCACAGTTCCACCAACAGGGAATTAGTGGCCCAGTTTTTCCACATCCCCTCCAACATTTGTTGCTTCCTCCTTTTGTCATTTTAGCCAATCTGATAGGTGTAAAATGATATCTCAAGGTTGTTTTAATTTGCGTTTCTCTAATGAATAATGATTTAGAGCATTTTTTTTCACATGACTATAAATTGTTTTGATTTCTTCTTCAGAAAACTGCCTTTCATATCCTTTGACCATTTATCAATTAGGTAATGGCTCATGTTCTTAATAGATTTGACAAAGCTCTTTATATCTTTGAGATATGAGACTTTTATCTGAAAAACTGTCTACCCCCTTCGCCCCCCCCCCCCCCCCCGGCCACTTTTCTGCTTTCCTTCTGATCTTGATCTTGGCTACATTGGTTTTCTTTGTACAAAACCTTTTTAATTTAATGTAATTAAAATTATCCATTTTACACCTCCCAATGTTCTCTGTCTCTTGTTTGTTCATAAATTGTTCCCCTGTCCATCAGTCTGATAAGTAATATGTTCAAATTTTCCTATAATATCTCCCTTTATATCTAGGTCATGTTTCTGTCTTGACCTTATCTTAATAAATGGTGTAATATATTGGTCTATGCCCAGTTTCTGCCAAACTGCTCTCCAACTTTCCCAACAATTTTTATTAAATAATTAACTCTTATCCCCCCAAATCAAGTCTTTACACTTGTCAAACACAAGGTTACTATAGTTATTTCCTGCTGTAAATTATATTGGCATTGCCTACCCATGAACAATAAATATTACTTCAATTATTTAGATCTAAGTTTATTTGTATTAAAAGTGTTTTATGTTTATGTTCATATAGTTCCTGTGTCTGTTTTGGGAGGTATACACTCAGGTATTTTTTACTG
Source organism: Trichosurus vulpecula (assembly GCF_011100635.1). Classification (NCBI taxonomy): domain Eukaryota; kingdom Metazoa; phylum Chordata; class Mammalia; order Diprotodontia; family Phalangeridae; genus Trichosurus; species Trichosurus vulpecula. The sequence continues at coordinate 259,853,073 of NC_050574.1, read as the reverse complement.
TCTAGGTATTTTAATGTTGGGCTCCTATCTCCACTTCTAATTCAGAGCTAGGGCCCTCAGCCACACTGTGCCACAAATGATCTTGCTTCCAGTGATCCCTCTGGTGGCTGGAAACTATAGCTATCCTCTGCTCTCCCGCAAGTGCCCGATGCCAACAGGGTACCTGCCCCTTGCTATTGCACTCACCAGGTATGTGGTAGCTTCTCCCCAAAGGCACAGCATGTAATGTGTCTGGTCAGCACAACTATGCTTGGCATCCCTTGAGAGTGGAAGGTCCTTCGGTCTTCTCCTACTCAGCCGTCAGACCCCCCACACACACACTGTGAAATGACAGTTTGTAAGACTGAGGTTGCCTTTCAACCCAGCTGCCCCCAGGGTTTGTGGTGTGTTGATTCTGCAAAGTTGACCTGGAGGTGTTTTACACTTCACTCAGGCCAAACCTCTGCCTCTGGAGGTCAGGTCTTTTCTGGGGTCTTCTCAAATCCGTGTTTATTTCTGCTGCTCTGAGGCGATGTTCTGTCTTTTTTTGTGGAGGAAATTTAGAGAGCCAAATGTTTTCTGACCCACTCCACCATCTTCCCAGAATCCTCTCTTACCCCAACCTTTCTTCTAAACTAGCCAAGAAATAATGACAGTCTTAAGAATATTGATGATATTTTCACATATTAGAAGTAAACAGTTACTGAGTCCCTTGTGAATGGTCTTTAATGTTTATATTTCTCCCAGATCTTATATGTTGAATTTTCCATTGAGTGCTGGTCTTTTTGTCACAAACACCTATAAGTCTTTCAGTTCGTTAAATATCCTTTCTTTTTTCCTTTCAGGATTGTGCTCAGCTTTGCTGAGTTAAGTTATTTTTGGTCACAACCCCAGCTCTTTTGCTCTTTGAAATATAATATTCCAAACCTACAGTCTTTTAGTGTAGAAAATGCTAGGTCTCGTGTAATCTTCATTGTAGCTCTGCACCATTTAAATTGTTTTTTTTTTTCTTGTTGCTTGTGATATTTTCTCCTTAACCTGGGAGCTTTGAAACTTTGCTATGATGTTCCTGTAAGTTTTCATCCTGGGATCTCTTTCAGGTGGTAATCAGTGGATTTTTTTTCTATTTCTACTTTACCCACTTGTTCTAGAACTTCAGGGTAGTTTTCCTTAATAATTTCTTGTAATATTGTATCAAGATTCTTCTTTGATTGTAACTTTCAGGTAATCTAACAATGTTTATGTTGTCTCTCCTATCTCTTCTCCAGATTAGTTGTTTCTCTAATGAAATACTTCACATTCTCTCCTATTTTTTCATTCTTTTTATTTTGTTTTATTATTTCTTGGTGTCTTTTAAAGTCATTCACTTCCCTTTTGCCCAGTTCTAGTTTTTAAAGAGTCATTTTCTTCCTTAAGTTCTTGGATCTCTTTTTCCAATTGGATGACTCTCTTTTCATAACTTTCTTGATTTTCTTGGATTGCTCTTTTTTTCCCCTAACTTTTCCTCAGTCTCTCTTACGTGATTTTTTGAAGTCCTTTTTAAGTTCTTCCAAGAACTCTTTTGGGTCCTGTGACTATTTGATGTTTCTATCTGAGGTAGGAGTGTTTTTTTTTTACTTCACTATTTTCCTTTGAATATGAACCCAGATCTTCTCTATCCATATTGTAGCCATCTATGGTCTGGTTCTTTCTCTTTTGCTTATTCATTTTTATTTTGTTTTGTTTTATTTTCAGTAGCTTATTATTGTAATCAGGTTCTAGACCCAAGTTATGGTTTCCGGGGCCTCACGTCCTTCTTACTATTTATTTTCTGAAGGCTGGGTCTTGATTGTAGCTCTGCCCTATTTAAATTGTTTTTTTTTTCTTATTGCTTGTAATATTTTCTCCTTTACCTAGGAGCTTTGAAACTTTGCTATGATATTCCCGTAAATTTTTATGCTGGGATTTCTTTCAGGTGATAATCAGTGGATTTGTTTTTCTACTTCTACTTTACCCTCTTGTTCTAGAACTTCAGGGCAATTTTCCTTAATAATTTCTTATAATATTGTATTAAGATTCTTTCTTTCATTGGGTCCAAGAACCCAACCTGGGGCATTTCTCTCCACTCCTAAACCATAGCAGGGCCCCCAGCCATAGTTGCCCCACAAATACTCTTGCTCCCTGCAGAGCTGAAAACTTCAGCTCTTCCCTCTGCCCTGAAATTGAAACCAGGGGTTCAGCTCTGCTGACAGTACCCATAGCTAACAGAGTCTCTGCCCCTCTGCTACAGCACTCATCAGTATGTGCTATCTCATTCTCTCTTACAGCTGAAACCTTGGACTGAGTCTGTTCTGCACAGTTGTACCTGTGTTAACAACAATGCTACATGCTGCTACTGTGGCTGTGTAAGACCAATAACACCAGCACACAGGAGGGCTGCTAGCACAGATTCTTTGATCTGCTTTTCTAAGGAAAGCAACTTTAAGGGGTCTACAATCTCACTTTAATTAAACATACACATATCATTCACTTAGTTCAGGGGGAAAAAGTTAGCACCCTGAACTTCAGAGCAATTACAAACAGAAATTACAAGCAGAAATTATAAAGAGAGGAAAATTACACAAATCAACAGAAAAACTTCTGTCTGGCCGTAGCAATACATACACAGTTACCAGAGAGAGAAGCACTAACATCTGGGTTTTCAAAGCTGGGGGGATCCTTAACAGCTACCCAGAGTCTCCTCTGGCCAAATCACATGACAGTCTTCCAGTGAGTGAGCCCCCAAAGCAAAACCTCTCCCCCCACTGTTCTGAGAGTTCTAGCTTAAATGCTACCCTCAGAGTATATATCAGGGTCCAAGGGCTTCACACCTCTCCAGACCTAATTAGCAAAAGGTTAGGGGCCTTACTACAAACGAAGGCAAGACTCAATCAAAGACATTTTGATTGCCTTAGTGCTGAGAAGCACTCCAAAAGAAAAAACAGTAAAAAGTCCCACTGTGCTTGCCCTTACAGCCTGGTGCCCTGAGACAGTGGAGGGGCTTTCAATCTTCCCCTACTCAGCCATTCCAGCCTCACATCACCCTAGAAATGAAAGCTCCTGAGGCCAGGCTACTTCCCACACACCTGCCCCCAGGGCTTATTTGTTGATTCAGCTTTCATCACAGTCAGCCTAGAGGTGTTTTTGTACTTCAATCAGGCCAAACCTCTGTCCCTGAAGTTGAGTTTTCCTAAGGTCCTCTCAAGTTGTCTTAGGAAGACAACTCTACTCCAACTTCTGTTTATTTTTGCTGCTCTGTTCTCCACTTTGAGGCGATGTTCTAGTCTTGTTTGTGGAGGAAATTTGGAGAGCCTGGAATCTTCTGACCTATTCATCTTCTCATCAAGAAGCCTTTCTTGATTCCCCTTAAGTATTAGTTCCTTCTCTCTGAAATGATCCCCAATATATCTTGTTTGCACTTTGTCTCCCCCGTTAGACTGTAAATTCTTTGAGAGCAAAAACTGTCTGCCTTTCTTTGTATCCTCAAGGATTAATACAGTGCCTGGCACCTAGAAGGGGCTAAGTAAGTGCTTCTTGACTTGACTCGCTTACTTTAATTCTACATGGCATTTTTTTAGGCCTAATCCAATTTTACTTCCTTCCCTATAACATTTGACACTCTCATCACCATCTGTTACCCCTTCTAGCTCTGAGATAGCTGCCATGTGATAGAAGTTGAACTGGATTTGGAATAAAGTTCTTACATTGTCTCTTCTTCTACCCCCCTACCCCTTCCCTACTGACTGTATGACCTTGAATAAGTTACTTTGTATATACTTCTATTTCTTCATCTGTGAAATAGGAGGGATTTGACTAGATCAGAGGTTTTCAAACTTTTTGGTCTCAAGGCCCCCTTTATATCTTTAAAAATTACTGAGGACCCCAAAGAGCTTTTGTTTATCTTGGGTTTTGGTAAATGTTTATCAACTGGCTCTCTGAAAAGGAAGACATACTTTTAAGTTTAATCTGCATTATTAAAATTCTCTCTATCATTTTCTTAAGTATAAATAATTATTATAAGTATAATTATAATATATATATAAGTATAAGTATAAGTATAAATAATTAACAAATTAATCAAGCCCTGATCTGCAGCATTTATGAGGTATAAGTGCTCGCACTGAAAACCTAACATTAGCTTTCAGTAACAGCTCCATCATATCCCAGGATATCTATTGATATTTGCCATGTTTGAAATTAAAACTATGAATTATTTAAATATTAATTCAATGTATATAATTTCAAAAATTACATTTTAGCATAAATAACATTTTTATGAAAAATAACTTTCCCAGAATAAAAAATTTAGTGAGAAAAGTGGCATTGTTTTATATATATTTTTTCCTAAATCTCTTTAATGTCTGACCTAATTGAGGACAGCTGTATTCTCATATCCACTTCTGTATTTGCTCTGTTATATGTTTTTTTAGTGGAAGTATAAGAAGAAAATCTGGGCTCATGCAGATACGTAGTTGGAAAAGGGAGGAGGAGTATTTTAATAGGCAAATGACATCAATATTATTATGAAAATAATTTTGACCTTGAAGATCCCCTAAAAGGGTCTCAGAGACCCTCCACACTGACGATCGTCAAGCTCTATTACAAGTCTAATATACCCATCCCATACCATTCCCCTCAGAGTATACGGAGGAGCACCAGGTCTGAAGTAGCATTAGGAAATAACACTTAGCCTATAAAATGGGGTGAGGGGGGGACGACAATAAAGATAAAAGTCTTCTGATGTAAATCCTGGCCTTGTTCACAGCAGTAACCTTGTTCCTAAGGATGAAATGTTTCTAGCCTATACTCTTCACATTTATGCTGATAAGCTTTCAGGGTTAGTTTTGAAAAACAGCATCAGCAATACCTCAGAAATGCCTTGACCGCCTGACCACTTGGAGTAGAGAAATGGCCTGCTATTTTTAGAGATAATGTAGGAACTTGTTTAGAACTCAAGAAGGCTAGGTTCTGGTCCTAGTTTTGATAGTGACTTGGAACAATTCACTAGACCATATGAGTCTCCGACCTCCATTTGTGAGGAGGATAATAGCACGCTTCCTTTTCTGTCCTTTGTGGAGCGGGCATTTTCAAGGATAAAATGGGACAATGGAAGTAAGTTGGCAGGTTATAATAAAAGATACATTAAAAAATGTCAAATAGAGGAAATATCGAGTACCAGATTGAGAGCTGGCCTCTGGGTCAGGATGGCCTGGGTTCATTTTACATCACCTCTTACACATAATTAACTTCTCAATGCCTCACGCAACTAAGATGATAAATTACAGAAGAGTTACCTATCACCATGACAAGAAGTTGTTCTCCTCCCTTCCACTCACCCTTGCCCCCCAGCTCCCTAAATCAACACAAGACTAGTTCAGAAAAAGTTGCCACCAAAAAGTTAATTTTTAGAACCATTTATTTTGCCTTTGGTGGCAGTGCTGTCATGTTGGGCTTGAAAACAGGAGACCAGGATTAGCGTCCCAGAAATGCCATAAACAGGTGGCGTGACCTTGGGCAAATTACTTGACTTTTATGAACTGAATTCGATTTCTTCATATGTTAAATAAGGATAATACTTATTATTATCCTTGGATTTTCTCATTTGAAAGATTGTTGTAAGAATCAAATTTAGTATCTAAATTTAGCTAAATTTCAGCCTCATTTTGACCCTGCCTTCACGGTTTCATCCTACATAATCTCTTTTTCCATCCATACGCTCAAAGCCTCAACTGCCTTATCTCCTACTCATTTGTCAGCTCCCTGCAATCTGCCTTCTATCTTATCCGCTTTTCTGAAATCACCATACTTTCTCAGTCCTCACCCTACTTGACTTCTCTGCAGCATTTGACCTTCTCACTTCTTCCTGGTTACTCTCCCCTCCTTTGGTTTCGGTGAAGCTTCTCTCCTGGTTCTCCTACTACATGTCTTAGCACTCTTCAATTTCCTTCACTCTATCTTCTGTCCTCTAAGGATAGGTGTTCCCCAAGACTTTATCTTGGATGATTTTTTTTTCCCTCTACACTCTGAATTATCCCATCAAATACCACAGGTTCAGTTGTCAAGGATTCCCAATATTTAGCCAGACCCAGTGTTTCTTCTGAGTTTATTCCTAAATTATTAACTACCTGCAGTCCATTTCCACCTAGATGTCACTGGGGAAGTGCAAAAGCAACATGTCCAGAAGAGAAATCATTATTTTTCTTTCTGAACCTGTTTCTCTTCCAGGCTTCTCTATTTCTTTCAAGGATAATGTCCTACTCCTAGTCTCCCAAGGTCAAAAACTTAAATAGTTATCTCTGACTCTTCATTCTTCTTCACCTGCCCCCCCCCCCCCATATCCAAACAGTCGCTAAGTTGTCAACTCATCTCCCTGAAGTCCCTCATATCGATCCACTTCTGTTTGGGCCCTCATGACTGGACTATTACAGCAACCATCTGATTAGTCTTCTGGCTTCCCTCTCCCTCTCCAGTGTAGAATCCATCCTCCATACAGCTACTAAAATAACCTTCTCAGGTATAAGTATGACAATGTCACTCCCCTATTCAAAAAACTTGAATAGCTCCTTGTTGCCTCTAGTATCAAATATGAACTCTTTAGCTTAGCATGCTCAATCTGGTTCCAGTCTACCTTTCCAGCCTTATATTATACTCCTTCATGCATTTTACATCCCAAATAATTGAGCTATTAGCTAACCGTTTCCCAAACTCAGCCTTCACACAGGCTTTCTGCCATGCTGGCAAGTCACCTTTCTCTTCTCTAATCCTTGTCTTCAAAGCACAACTCAAGAACCACCTCCTGCATGAAGTCTTTCTTCATCCACCCAGCTGTTACCTCAAATTAAATGTCTTTATTTATATGTGTGCAAGTCAAATTCCTCTTTGTAATTGCACTAGAATGTAAGCTCCTTAAGGGCAAATGCTTCATTTTTATTTTATATCCCCAGTGCATAGCAATGTCTGGCACATACATAGTCTGTATGACATTAAATTCCCTTTGCGTTTTCATAGAATGTGATTGATAACAGCTCATATCTTACATGGTAATTTAACATTTGCAAAGTTCTTTCTCCATAACAAGCCTTTAAGATAGGTGGTACAAGTGTTATTTTGCCCACTTTACATGTAGATGAAGAAACTGAGATTGAAGTTAAATGATTGACCCCTGATTACACAGCAATAAAAGTGTTTGAGGTGGGGATTCAAATCTAGGCCTCCTGACCCTGAGTCCAACACTCTTTATCTGTACAATAGTCTTACATGATGAGAACATATTATTTACAAATTAATCCCTGTACAAAAGTGATAATCAAAGTTATCACTGTTTTTGTTGATAAAGATTCTCAAACTTCTTAAGGCATCTGATTACTTTCATTCTCCTTTATTTTAGCCCTTAATCCTACTCCAGAGGGAAGGAACTAGATGCTAAACACTATAAGGAATTTAGTTGTAATAAAGGCAATTACAAGCATGAACAAGGATCTCATTACATTTTAAGAATCTCTTTCCCTTAAACAAAGATTAGTCTTCAGGATAACAGACTTAAAATACCACTATTCTAAATGTGACCTATGAGCCAAGGAAAATGAAAAAGCAAAGAGAAAATAGCCTAGTCTAATAACAAGACCTGGATTTTTCTCGAAAGATTTTCAGAGTTGAATGGAATCTTCACTGGCCATCTAGTACAACTTAGACCTGAAAAAAAAAGCCCTTCAATAACCAACCTCTTTGTCTCTCTCACTCTCTGCCTCTGTCTATTTCTGTCTCTCTGTCTTTCTCCCCCCTCCAAGTTCTCTCCTTCCCTTTCTTCTATTCCCTTTCACTCTCTCCCTCTCTTACTCCCTCCACCCTCTCATTTTTGCATGTAGTCTGCAAATTTGATAAATGATTCCAGTCTTAGTTCTGACGTTCTGACCCTGACTTACTGCATGACCTTTCTATGTCACAATTTCTCCCTTTTACACAAATATTTCAAGAACAGTCGTCATAAGGATTGTTGGACAAGGGGAGTGGATAAGATAATGTCCAGAAAGTACTTTGTGAGTTAATGATCCTAGCTTTACTATAAAAATGTAAGTTTGATATTTATTTCTTTCCTAAAAAAAGTTTATCTTCAAAAATTATATTCTACCCTTGGAAATCACAAAGGAAAAGCAGATACATTTAGTTAGAGTAGGTAAATATGTTTGAGCAGAATATAATGCAAAGGAAGACACTACAGAAATGACTATCTTGTAGTGTTTCAGTTTATTTTTTATTAACATTAGTTCACTAATTAACACAGGTTAGCTATTAATACTAGACCCCTTAGGATATTCTAGAATACCCTTAAGTTCCCTGCAATGTCTGAATACCAACCTGTAGACACTGGAAGTATATTGAATAGAGCTGAACATCTTTATGCCTGATAAGCATTGTCATTTTGATCTTTGATCACTAGGAAAATGGGTAGTATCACGTAACATAATAAGTAAACATATCTTATGAATACATACTAATTTTCACAAATACGCATTCTAGTTTTTTAAATATGTGTAGATCCTGCTGTGAATTAGTAGAATGATTTTGAAAAGCAGTTTGTACAATTGTACAAATAAAGTGGCTAAAATATCCATACTCTGATCCAGAGAGTCTGCTGCTAGAAATGTACCTCAAGGAAGTCATTGATAAAAATAAAGTACACTTTACACTCAAATAGTTATAGCAGTATTTTTGTGGTAGCAAAGAACTAGCAACAAAATAGATGCTCATCAAGTGGGGAATGGATAATAATTAAAATGGATAGTGGTATGTGAATGTAATAATATTATTGTGCTGTAAGAAATGACAAATATGAATATAACAAACATGGAAAAACTTGCATGAACTGATGTGAAGTGAAGTAAGCAGAGCCAAGAAACTATACACAATGACTTGTTCAGTTGTGTCCAACTCTTCATGAGTTTCCTCGGCAAAGATACTGGAGTGATTTGCCATTTCTTTCTCCAGCTCATTTTTTTTTTTTGGCAAGGCAGATGAGGTTAAGTGACTTGCCCAGGGTCATAAAACTAGTAAGTGTCTGAGGCCAGATATGAACTTAGGTCTATCCTGACTCCAGGCCCTGCCTTCTATCCACTGAGCCATTTGGCTGCTCCAAATACACAGTGATTACAACCATGTAAATGAATAGAACCACCACAAAATAATAATAAAAAAATGAATGTTGCAAAATTAAAAAGTACAAGCATGGCCCCAAAGAAAAGATATAAGAAGGTACTCTGACCCCACTTCTTTCCAGAGGTAAGAGGTCTGCAGATGTGGAACATTGCTTATGGTTTCAGATTTTTTAGGTGTTTTGATTGGTTAATTTTTTTCTTCACCTTTTTGTTTTCTTTTTAAAATTTTTTGGTTCTATGAGGTGGCTTTTTGGAAGGGGCAATAGGGTGTAGTGAGAAATTTTAAATGTATGTAAACCCCATTGAGGTTAATAAAATACAAATTCACTTAAAAGTATAACTGAATTGATAGTAGATTTTTGGTGCCATGTCTCTTCTCAATAAACAGATAGATAATAATAATACAACTGCTACCCTATGGAGATCCTAAGTGGGTTTTCATTTAATTTTTAAAAGGCATTTGGAAACTTCTGTCCAGACCTAGGCTTGCATCCATGTAGGGAACCCTCCACCCCTGTAGAAACTCTCTCCTATGATACACATCAGCAAATCATCTATAACATACTCTTCTAATGCATATTGATGAGGCAGCATAGCACAATGGATGGAGTAATGGCATCAGAATCTAGGAGACCTAGTTTCAAATCCTGTCTCTGGCGTGGAGGACCTATGTGACCATGGACTAATCATATAATATCTCTGAGACTCAGTCAGCTCTTATCATCATTATCATTGTCTCTTGATTTCAGGATCAAGAGATATTACTTGTAAAGCACTTAGCACAGGGCCTGGCACGTAGTAAGCACTTATTAAATGGTTTTTCCCTTCCTTTCTCCTTCCCTCTCTAAAACTATAAATTATAGACAGTTGCTATCTGGCTTGGTTGAAGGATTTTGCACACTGATGAAATCACAGTTCTTTCATACAGTGCTTCATATACGTTAGTATGTGTATGTATACACATGCACACAAACACACACACACATATTCAAATATTCAATTAGATCTGTAAGCTCTTCATTTAGAGTATAAGCTCCTTGAGTGCAGGGACTGTCTTTTGCCTCTTTTTTGTATCCCCAAGGACTTACCAGAGTGTGTGGCACATAGTAGGTGCTTAATAAATGTCTATTAAATGTATTGATTGATCTGGGGTCTTATTGATGTGATTATTTACTCCAATGATTAGTTGTATTGAACTACTTTATTTTTCTTTTGTAGTCTGTGTTACAGGAGATGGCTTATTTTGTAGAAGTGGAGAAAGTTATATACATAAATATAATATAAAAATAATAGCTAGCATTTATATAGTGCTTTAAGGTTTGCGAAGCACTTTACAAATAATTTTTTAATTTTATTTTTACAATAACCCTGGGAAATGTTTACAATGTCCCAAGAAGCAATGAGCTCCCTTTCTCTGGACCTCTTCAATCTAAGGCTGGAAAACCCTTGGGGATATGATGTTGAAGAAGGAATTCCTATTCAGATAAAGGTTGAACTAGATAACCTCTGAAGTCCTTCTAATTCTGGTATTCTGTTAGTCTATGAAGTCAACTAGGTGGTGCAGTGAATGGACTGCCAGATCTGGAATCAGGAAGACTATCTTCCTGAGTTCAAATCTGGCCTCAGACATTTACTAGCTTTGTGACCCGGGGGAAGTCACTTAGCCCCATTTGCCTCAGTTTCCTTATCTGTAAAATAAATGAACTGGAGAGGGAAATGGCCAACTACTCCAGGATCTTTGCCAGGAAAACCTCAAACGGGGTCACAAAGAATCAGACATGACTGAAATGACTGAACAACAAAAATTAATCTATGAATGAATGATTAATCTCTCATTCTCTTGACTCTCCCAGGGGTGTTTGTTAATCAATCAACAAGTATTATATGCCAGGCACTGGGGATACAAATAATAAAACTTTCTACTCATACAGAGCTTATATTCTAATGGGAGAGGCAAATATACACTCATATATCTATGCACACATGCATAATATATATTAGCATAAATACAAAGTGAGTAAATACAAATATATACTAAGTAGTTAAATACAAATCATTTTGGAATGAGGACACTCAGTTGTGGGGGTCAAGAAAGGTTTGATGGAGAAGATGGGGCTTAAAAGAAGAGAGGGACTCTGAAGCAGATGTCAAGAGAGGAATGTATTCCAGGCACGTGGTAAGGCCATTGCAAAGGCAGAGAGACAAAAGATTGAGTGTCTTTTGTAAGGAATAGGGAGAAGGCCAGTTTGGCTGGATGGTAGAATTTAGAAAGAGGAATTATGTCCAAGAAAATAGAGGACTTCCAAGTATTCCTGATGAAAAGACCAGAAGGAGCTGAATAGAAACTTTGAAATAAAAAAAAAAAGCACAAAATAGCGAAAACCCCAATAACCACATATGCCTACTTTTCCATCTATGTAAAATCTTTATAAAAATAATGTACACATATATTAAGGACATCTTTAATGAGGGTCTTAGAAGGGAACAGGCAGCCTTTTATAAGCAATATTCCACAGTAGGTATATCATAAAATTGACTGGAAAATGTAGAGAATAAAAAGATGCTACTATGTTCATTGGTTGTTGACTATGAAAGAACATTTCAAGGTTCTTTTGTAATAACATGATCCTCAGGCATATAATAAAACCATATGTAAGGGTTTGTCATTTCAGACGTCCTCTGTTTCAGACCCTGAATGGCTACACCTTTAAATGATATCTACCTTTCAAACTTTGGGCAGTTACTTGTTTTGAAGCTTGCAACTCATGGAGTATGTGTGGGAATGGGCCAACAAGGACCATCTCATGTACCATATTCTAGAGCTATCTTGGAAAATTCCATATTTTTCACAGACATATTTGGCCCAATGCAGAATAAATTGGTGCCTGGTACAACATAGCAAAATTTGGATGGTCCTTTGATCTTTTCCCCATGAGAGTGGCAGAGGGACAGGATGCTGCATCAGTTAAAAAGAAAAAAAAAGTTTTCTATTTACTATCTATAAAATGAGCTGGACAAGGAAATGGCAAACCACTCCAGCATCTTTGCCAAGGAAACCCCAAATAGTGACACATGACTGAAGATGGCTGAACAAAGACAATATTTACTATCTTGCTCTGAATACCTAAGAGGTGTGGTGAGTAACTCTCCCACTCAGTGTGTGGGGAAGAGACTGTCCTTCCCTTGACACCCAGTCACAATGCTTCCATGACCACATGGCAGCTAAAGTATATGTCTTACCTGGGGTAAACCTGAAACTGGAGGCCTAACTTCTCTTTCTTCTTTGTGTTTCTTTGCTTGATTATAAGTGACCAAGTACTAAAATTAAAATGGACACTTCCAACCTTGAAGGAACCTTGTAAATGTAAGAGGCCTGAAGATCCTGCATCCTCAATCCATCCTCTCTCCATCCACTACAACACCTCATGGAGAGGAAGACAACCACCAACCAGCAGACGAGCCCAATCTCTTGCCTTGCTTGTCAGAAGACAGAAACCTAAAGAGAATTCTTTGGACAGTGCAAATGAAATACTCTACAGTCACACAAATTACTTCATATTCTGATATTTGTCTCAGGCTCCTGGGCAAACATTAGAGTAATTATAAGTTGCTGTGTCTTGGTCAATATTCACCATGACTCTTCTGTGGTTTTTAGAATGTCTTAAATGTGAAGGAAAAAGAGAATTTTATCTCCTTTCTCTCCTCATAAACAATTGCATCTTCCCACAGAAGCACATAGCTGTAGCAAATGTTTTGCCCAGCAGAGAGCAGGCCCAGAGAACTGAGCTTCAGGAAGAAGATCCAAGGAGTGGGAGGAACAACCAGCCCAAAATAAATGTCATATCAAATAGGAGCAGTATGAGAACACCAAGCAAACAGGAAAGCTTAAGTCAGAAAGTCCCTACAAGTCCTGCCTCTGACACTGAATGCTGGTAGTGGCCTGCAATCTCTCCAACATGTCATTTTCCTTTTTTTGTCAACTTTACCAATCTGATAGGTATAAGGTAGAGCCTGAGAATTGCTTTAATGTGAATAAATGTTAGCAATCATCATGATCTTTCTGGCTATTTGTGATTTGAAGAATTTTTCACATGAATGTCCTTAGCTTGGATTTCTTCTTTTGGAATGTCTGTCCATATCTTTTGACCATTTACCAGCTGGGGAATGACTCTTTATAAATTTGAATCATTTCCTTATATATTCTTTTATTGCAAAGATTTTTTTCTTGTTTCTCTTCTAATTTTAACTACATTGGTTTTGTTTGTATACATTTTTACAATTTTATGTAATCAGAATTATTCATTTTATCTTCTGAGACCCTTTTATGTATATCCTTTGTTTGGTCCTGAACTCTTTCTCTATCATAGATCTAAAAGGTAATTTTTTCCTTGTTTCTTTAGTTTGTTTATGTATCACTCATTATGTTCAAGTAATGAATTTGGAGCTCATCTTGATATATGATGTGAGATATTGGTCTACATCTCATTCCTAGTAAACTACATTCTAATTTTCCTGGCAATTTTTGTCAAATAATGATTTTTTTTTATTTTAGGGCTGAGGCCTTTGGGTATGTCAAATACTAGGCCAGGCTGTTTACTTCTCTACACGGTGTTAGTCAACAAGAATTTATTAAACACTATGTACAAAGTACTGCGCTAAGCACTGGGGATACAAAACATGGCTCCTTATCCTTAAGGAACTCACATTCTAATGGGGAGACTACATTCAAAAAACTACATATAAGATATATACAGTGTAAAATGAAAGAAAATCCAAGAAAGAAGCTACTAGTAGTTGGGAGGATGGGAAGGATGAGGGTTGATGACCAGAAAAGACCTGCTATAGAAAGTGACACTTGAACTGTGCCTTGATACAAGCCAGGGAAATAAAAAGTCAGAGTTGAGGAGAGAGAGCATTCCAGGCATGGGGAACTTCCACTGAAAAACCAAGGAGTTGAGATGCAGGATCTGTCTTGTTCAAAGAACAGAAAGGCCAGTTTCATTCCACTGTAGAGTGAGTGGAGGGGAGTATAGTGTAAGATAGAAAGTGTAGGAAGGAGTCAGGTAGTAAAGGGTTTTGAATTTTAAATAGAGAATTTTGTTTGATCCTGGGGGTGATAGGAAGCCACTGGATTTTATTGAATAGCAAGGTAACAGGCTTCAGACCTGTGCTTTATGAAAATGGCTTTGGCAGCAAGGTGGGAGATAGATTGGAGTAGGAAGAGGCCAAAGAAAAGACTAATGAGAGTCCAGCTATGAGATGTTGAAGGCTTACACCAGAATGGTGGCTGTATGAGTGGAGTGAAGGGAAGATAAACAAATAATGTAGTCAAGACTTGGTAACAAATTGGATATGTGGAGTGAATTTTCGAGAGGAGTTGAGGGTGACACCAGGGTGTAAACCTGGGTGACTGGGAAAATGAAGCTGTCCTCAAAAGTTATAGGAAATTTTGGAAGGGGGGAGAGTTTGTGGGGGGAAGAAAATTAGATCTATTTCAAATTCTGTTGAATTTGAGATGGAATAGAATATTTGTTTCAATATGAATAATAGGCAATTGCTGATTGAAGACTGGAATTCAGGGAAGTCTGAGAGATTAAGGATGGATATATAAAATTGGGAATCATCTGCATCAAGATGATAATCAGACCCATCAGAGCTGATGAGATCACCAAGGAGATAGTATAGAGGGGAAAGAAAAGAAGGGTCAAGACAGAGCTTTAGGGTTAGTGGGGATGACATGGATGAAGAACCAGCTGTTGGAGAGATAGGAGAGCCTGGAGAGAGCAATGTCATGAAAATCTAGAGGAAGTATTCACAAGAAGGTGATTAACAGTGTTAAAGACTGAAGAGATGATAATAAGGATAAAATTGAGAAAAAAGGCTATTAGATGTGGTAATTAAAGATCATTAGTAACTTTAAAGAGGCCATTTTCATTGAATGATGTCAGAAGTGTACCTAATGAATTCCATTGATAAAACAAATTTTAACCAGTACCAAATAGTTTTGATGATTACTGTTTTGCATCATAGTTTGAGATCTGATACCACTAGCCCCACTTCTTTCCCACTTTTTTAAAAATTATTTCTCTTGATTCTTGATCTTTTGTTCTGAGGAATTTCCTTTTTTTTTTCTAGCTCTATGAAGTAATCCTTTGGCAAATCTGATTGGTATGGCACTGTAGTGGATAGTATTGTCCTTTTTATTATATTAATATGACCTACCCAAGAATAATTTCTCCAATTATTTAGGTCTATATCTATATTTGTCATCTCTGGGATGAAAATGAGATATTATAATTACAGAGTTCTACTTCATTTTAATGTTCTCTTGTTGACACTTTTATACCTGATGTGTATATTTTCCTGGTTGTGTTTACATCAATTTATATCTTCCCATGTTTCTTTGAAATCTTCAGATTTATTATCTAAAAAGTAGGAATATAACTATCTGCCTCCCAGGATTGTTATGAGGACAGAGCAGTGTGCACTTTAAAGCGCTATATTAAAGTGAGTTTTATTATACTAGTGAATAGAGTTAGCTGGAATTCAATGTTAGTCTTTCCCAAACCCCCTAAACTTTTTTTTTGGTTTCTTCTCTCTTGGATTTTTACAGGTTTACTGAGTTGAACTAGATTCCCTACTTTTTCTTTTTCTTGAGGGGGGAAGGCAGGGCAATTGGGGTTAAGTGACTTGCCCAAGGTCACACAGCTGGCAGTGTGTCAAGTGTCTGAAGTCGAATTTGAACTCAGGTCCTCCTGACTCCAGGGCTGGTGCTCTACTCACTGTACCGCCTAGCTGTCCCTAGATCCCCTACTTTTTGTTCTCTCAGCTTATTTTATAGAGGTGTTGGTCACTGAGAAGCTTTTGTATTATCTTTTTATCCACTAAACAATTATTATCCCCACTCCAATCCCCCTCTCATTGCTCTGTGCAATTCTTATGTAAAACTATCAGTGGTAGAGTAGGTGGTATTCTATATTAGTAGGAGTTTCCTCAAAAAAAAAAACCAAGAAGTTTCTTCAGCAGAAATTCTTTATACTGAAGAAATCACAAGTGTTGTCCAAAAAAAGAAAAAAATCAACCAGACCTAAACCTAAATGAATACAAGGAGGAGGTGGAGAGGGGTGACACTATAGCTTGGAGGGAGATCAGGAAATGCCTCAAAAAAGCTCCTAAACTACAGAGCTGGAAGAGATCTAAGAGACCTGGTCCAATCTTTTCATTTTTTGGATAATAGTCCTCCCAGAGGAATGAAATGGGTTTACTACCACAACAACTTCAGCAATATTTTGGTATATAGGACTTTCCTTTCTATACCTAACTGATTTGGGGTCTACATCTGGCAGTGTGATTGCTAGATATAAGTAGTTTAGTGACTTGGCTCACTGGATTCCAATGTGTTTTCTAGAATGGTTGGATGAGTTTCTAGCTCCATTAATTGTGTATGACTGTGCCTATATTCCTACAGTTTTTTCGAACATTAACTAGCTTACTCTTTTATCTTTGCCAATTTGCTGGCTGTGGGGAGAAACCTTAAGTGTTTTAATTTACATTTTTAATTAATGATTTGGAACAATTTTTTATACAGCCAACTTCCAATTCTTGGGGGAGGGGGTAAGTTTATATTCTTTGCATATCCTATTTAGAGCCCTTGTTGAGGACAAGACTAAATCCAGCAAAAGAATTCTCTGTCCTTATCCATGCATTTTACCCTCATCCATCCTAGGGAAATTTCTCGAATTGGTGGCAAGTAACAGGACAGCAGTAGATTAGGAGGGCCTTCCATTTATTCACAAAGTAACAGATGAGGACGCTAGGCTGGAAGTTAGTAGAATTAGCTCTAATTTTAGCTCTGTTCACTGTGTAACCTTGGGGCAAACAATCTAACTTCTCTGGGACATGATGAGAAGCAGCCAGGTATGGTGGATAGAGAGCTAGTTTGACTCAGAAATTCCCCACAAATTCTGCCTGTAACACACTGCACACTGATAGAGGGTGTACTTTTATCATTTCCATGTGAATGAAACTAGATTTCAGTCCCAAAAGGAAATAGTCAAAATGATTATTCACTTTAAGTAGCACTATGGTTTACAAAGCATCTGTCTCATATTTGCCTAGTAGGTAGAGCAAGTATTTTAAAAGTAGATTTTATTGCTATCTTTTGTTTGTGCATAGCTTAGATTTTCCGTATCTATCCCCACCCTGCTACCAGTCATCCCATATAGTTGAGAATTTTTTTAAAAAGAAACAGAAGGGAAAAAAATAATTCAGTAAAACCAATCAATACTTTGAAAACAATCTGCAGTCTTTTGTAATGCCCCACACTTGCAGATGCCCTGGGGAGAGAGCAAGTGTTTTCACATTTCTATTTTTTGGGACCAAGCTTATTCTTTATAATTTCACAATATTCATTTTCAATTGTTTTGTAGTTGTTTTTCCTTTTACATTTTATCTACATCTTAGATGAGGAAACAGGCTTAGCAAGATCAAGGGCTTGCCCATGGTACAGGGTCAGCGGTGTCCATGTACCCACCAATTTGGAGGTAAAATATTTGCTAAAGAAAAAAACAGGTGGGAGGCTAGAGAAAATATGCATAAAGTTATTAAAATTAAGATTATGAAATAAGGTGAAATTAAACCAAGTGATGTAATCAGCTCTGTCTTACAAACGATTTCATTATATGTTATGAACAAATTGGACTAAACTCATTCCTAAGTAGTTTGGTGCTCCTACTCTGCATTTTTATGCATTAAATCAAAAGTCCCATAATCACTACCATATATCTTATTTCATAGCTGGTGCTCAAGGTTTAATAACACTGCAACATGCTACATGATGTTCTGAACCACCCTGTTATCTACAAAAGTAAAGCAGGATGAGCAATGTCTTCTATCAGTAGATTTTCCTATAGGCAAAGGTTACATCAAACTCCCTTAAAACCTAATGAAATAAATGAGAAATTACTTGACAAGTTTTCCCTTTATTTTTGTTATTCTATAATGCTAGAAGACAACATAAGAAATGATTTGTCATATCCTGTTCCTAATGACATATAGGTAAATTGGTTGCCCCAGTTCTGTCCTAAGTGCCGAGATAAAATTGGAGTCTACAAGGGAGACAAAGTCAAGAAACAGGAGAAATTTCCATCATTTCTGGTACTAAAACCTGTTCAGCAGGCCATGATAGTGACTTGCTGCTATACTCCACTTTGATCCTCCCTCCTACAGTAATTACAGAATAAATCACAGAATCTACCTCTCTGGCAATAGCCTTTTTGAAAAGTACATTATGTACTTCAAACAACACTTTGCCCCATTTTTAAAAATACGTTCATTCTGCTGATTGTACCTCACATTTGCTTAAAATTAATCCTCCAGATTATTTGTGGCAGGTTAACTTTTTTATGCCTTCTCCACCTGTAAAATTTGGTAAATATTAAGTGCCAGACATTGTGCTATGAGCTGAGAATACAAAAAGAGGCGAAAGGAGTCCTTGCCCTCAAGAGCTCACAACCTAATGGAAGAGACAAGCAGCAAAGAAATTTATACAAACTATATACAGGATAGATAGGCTATAATATAGAAAGGCACTGGAATTAAAAGAGGTTATGAAAAGCTTTCTGTAAAGATGGGATTTTAGTTGAGACTTAAAGGAAGCCGGGGAAGTCAAAAGGTGAAAATGAGAGAATTCCAGACATGGAGGACAGAAAATGACGAGAGCTGAGAAATTTAGTGTCTTGCTTGTGGAACAGTCAGCAGGCCAGTGTCACTAGATCGGAGTATGTGGCAGAGTAAGGTATAAGAAGACTTGGAAAGGTAGGAGGTGGGTAGCTTATAAAGAGCTTTGAATACTGGAGGATTTTGTTTAATCCTGGAGGCAACAGGGAGCCGCTGGAGTTTATCGAGTGGAGTGACGTGGTCAGACCTGCACTTTAGGAAAATTACTTTACTGGCTGAATAGAGGAGGGATTGTAGTGGGGAGACTGGAGGCAGGTTGACCGTGAGGTGATAAGGACCAGTACCAGTGGTGGTGATGTCAGAGGAGAAAAGGAGGCATATTCAAGAGATGATGCAAAGGTGAAATTGACAGGCCTTGGCAAAAGAGATATGGAGAGAGGGTGACAGTGAAGAGCTGAAAACGATATCTAGGTTTAGAACCTGAGGGACTGGAAGGATGGTGTTGCCTTCAATAAGAATAGGAAAGGCAGAAGCAGGGGAAGACTTAGAGGGAAAGATGAGGTAGGTTTTGAAAACAAATTTGAGATGCCTACTGGACATTCAGTTTGAGATGTCTGAGAGACAGTTGGAGATTGGAGGTTAGCAGAGGAGGATGAATTGAAAGAGATTTAAGAATCATAAGTATAGAGATGATAATTAAATCCATGGAAGCTGGTGAGATGACCAAATTAAGTAGTACAGAGAGAGAAGAGAAGGCCCAGGACAGAACCCTGTGAACCACATAGCTAGAACATACAATCTGGATTAGGATACAGCAGGAGACTGAATAGTCAGAAAGGTAGGAAAACCAGGAGAGTGATGCCTCAAAAACCTGGAGAATAATGCAGAGTATCAAGGAGAGGGTGAACAATAGTTTCAAAGGGTATGGACAAGCTAAGAA
Organism: Trichosurus vulpecula; assembly: GCF_011100635.1. Taxonomy (NCBI): domain Eukaryota; kingdom Metazoa; phylum Chordata; class Mammalia; order Diprotodontia; family Phalangeridae; genus Trichosurus; species Trichosurus vulpecula. The sequence goes on along the minus strand of NC_050574.1, from coordinate 259,833,306 downwards.
TGAGGAAAAGATTAAGATTGCCTATTCTCTACTCCAACTTTTAAAAATAAGATGAACCACATTTAAATACTTTTACCTCTTCAGAGACACTTAAATTCAAGGTATTAACAAGACTTAAAATAATTTAGAGTTTGTATGGACAAATGTTCTAAGTGGAAAACCTATTCATTACAATTGAAATGACCCCTTAAACATTTTTATCTGGTATTTTTTTTCTTCCTTTTCAGAAGCAAAATGAAAATACCAGCATACTGTTCTATAACTGAGGGTTACCTCTATTAGTCTTCTGTCAAGCAGTCCTGTGAAAATTTTTCCTAATCTGCTCTACTCAAGCAACTTTCTTCTCCCCATATACAAGCACCAAAAAAGAACAGGATTAAAGATATCAAACCTCTATGCCTATCTAATGAAAAACTTACGTGTTTGCAACCAGATTTTTAAGATCTGGATAGAATTATGTGAATAAGTTACCACTAGACCTGATTTTTTTTTTTTTTTAGCAAATGAGGGGGAAGTACTAAAGGGCCTATGAAATTGGTTATAAAAATGAGCCCCTTGCACTTTTGGATGGAAACACTTACAAGGAAAAAGTTGACATACTATCACGGAAGTACCAAAATTTCATTTCAAATTAAATCATTTTTACTGACACCCAGGAAACATCTTTTTTTCTCTAAGCTGCCATCCTTCTTATTGGAATGTGGTTGATTCAGATGATTTTTATTCACAGGATCAAGCACTGCATTCCAATCCTGGTTAGTCATCTTGCAGTTAGTTGGCATTGGTTAGATGTGCCTCTCAGCACAAATTCCTTAACACCACTAAAAGCAAATACCTTAATAAGTCAACTTCCATGAATAGGACAGAACGTCTAGCATGCTAACCCAATTGTCATGTCGAAAGCACAGCAGCAGTACACAGATCCCACCAAAACAGTGGCTAATGTGGCTGGTTCCCACCTTAGCCCCACTAAATACCACCTCACCAAGAAATCATTTTCCTCTTGGTTAGCCCACCATCCTGTGCAACACAAATTATTCCATAATTGGCAGTCAAGTTCACAGAATAGCAGTTGACATTTACATAGTGCTTGACGGTTTGCAAAGCACCTTACATGTTATTGTAAACATTCCTCACAGCCCTGTGAAGTTTGTTATCCTCATTTTAGCTGGAGACTGAGGTTAAATGACCTACCCAGGGCCATACAGCTAGTGTCTGAGCAAGGATTTGAACTCAGCTCTTCCCAATTCCAATCACAGTGTTCTATCCACTACACTGCTTAGCTGCCCCACAAAAGAACGGTATTTATGAAATTTATTAGATTTATGAATCTAATGGTAGTTTCAGTATGTTGGAACTATAGGATTGCTCCTTAAGAGCCTGAAATAATTGTACTCAATCCACCAAAAATTTAAACCATCAATTCCTAGCAGATAATTTTCTGGTCTTTAGTTTGAACTAAAACCTTTGCAATGAAAACTTTCTTCAGTAAAAACAAGTTAGCAGTAAAGATCTACTTACCTAAGCAGATCCTATTTCAACAATTTAAACTTGCTATTTTTAGAAAACTAAAATATTACTACTTAAGACTTGTTTACAAAATCACAAAGAGGAATGTTACTGTTTATTCTTGTTTTTAATTAGATACAATTGTAACAAAGCTAAAGGCAAAGCCCTAATCTTTAAGTCTTTTAACTCTAATACTCTGTAAAGGTATGAGATTAAAATAACTTCAGAGAATTCTTAACACATGAAATAGTTTACCATTCATTTTTACATCTTTTTATTTGGAAATGTTCATATCGATGCAGAGAAATTAGATTTTAGAGACACAAGAGATCCATTTATTATAAAACAAGAGACCTGGAAATTATTTACATGATGAAACAATAGATTTCAGAACTTCAGCGGAATGGGCAACTTTCATGACGCCACATTATTAGTGATTTCAGTCCACGTATTTCCCCAGAATGTCACTATCTCTAAATAAGAAATAGTCCTGCAAATGAAAAAAGGAGCATGTTAGTTAATTCTACTAGCAACAACTACTTAACTCATTTAAAGTTATATATATTAAACAAACCTTGTCTTCTATAACTACTTTGGTTCCACCATATTCTGGAAGAAGAACTTTATCTCCCACTTTCACACTAACTGGTTGAATTTCTCCACTCTACAAAATGGAAAAAAGAAAAACGTTAGCAAATATATCTTATTTGCCCAACTCTTACATGAAAGTTATTAAACCAATATATGAAGATACTTTTGTGGCTAGCATATTTTGATTTTACAAGATCTGTGATTTCAAAACTAGTTCTTTAAACCTAAAAGACAAAGGATTTATCTTTAGTATAAGAGCTATGCACTTTAGTCACACAAAACATTTAAATTTCAGCTCTCGATGACCTTTATACCACAAGTTAAACATTAAGTTCTTCTCTGAAGTACCCAGACCACAAGTCATTTCTTTCTATAACATGACTTAAGAGCTTCAGAACAGTTAAAAATTCTGGCAACAATTTTAATCTACATTCTTATTAAAATTCAAGAAACCTACTTTATGTAAAAGTACCAATAAAAGACGGGATATGGGCTGAATTCACTACTTTAGTTATTTAGCTATAACAGCCTGAAATAAGGTTAAGAGAACAAAGGAGAAGGAAATTAAGGGTGCTATCTTCTGATCAAACAGAAAGCAAGATAGATGGATTTCAGTAGGGAACAATAAGGTTGTGAAACACAACTCTCTGTCCTTCTGAAAAGCTTGCTAGCACTTTCTTTGTAATCCCAGTTCTATCCCTGGGATCTTGGGCAAATAAAACTTGTCAGATTGTTTTCTAATCTATAAAATAAAGGGGTTCAATTACATGATTAATTTAATTGGATGGTAGTCTAGTTCTTGGAGTCAGGAAGACCTAAGTTCAAATACAACCTCTTTCTGCCTTTCTTCAAATGTAAAATGTGGATAAAAGTTCCCATCTCCCGGGGTTGTGGTGAGGATGAAATGCGCTAATATCTGTAAGATATTTAACAGTGTCAGGCACATTTAAAGTACTTAATAAATGTGTATTCCCTTCCCATAAATTTGCCCTAAAATCTGAGATTCAATGATGTTTCAATACTTAGACTATTTGGACTTCAATTAAAAAACAAAAATCTAGAAATTCTAAGGACAGCTTGGAATAATAAACTAATACAAAAAGCATAATTATATGCAGGTCACATGGCAATGGAATCCCTCCTCAGGAGACTTGCAGTCTCACTAGTTGTAATCCAAGTGCAAATCACAATGTCTATGAACCTCAATTCAGGCTGTTTATAAGGGTGTAATAGTTATCTTGTTTGTTCTATGATAGGAAAACTCATCACTCCCTTACACTACCTTAATTATTTTTATTAGTTTATTATGAAATTATATGGAAAAAATACACTACCTTTGAAATAATTGTAGTATAAAATCATTACTTACAGACAATTTTCCTAGAAGAGTTGTGGTTCTCCAAGGAAATGTTAGTGAACAAGCATTTATTAAGAGTTTATTATGTGCTGAACACTGAGACTAGACAGGCAAACCCCCAGATCCCAAGGAACAGTCTTTAATGGGGAAAGAACACTCGAAAATTGTTCCAACAAGAACTATGTTAGTGAGGGTTGGGTGAAGAGACTGAGAAAGGCCTCCTCCAAAAGGGGAGATTTGAGCTGAGTCTTGAAGGAACAAGGAGGTAAGGGAGAGCAGTCTACTCACAGGATCCAGTGAAAAAGAAATGGATGCCTAATTTTTATCAAGACCAGTAATGAGAAACTTAATCACAACCTCCTGGAATTACTTCCTATGCAGTGACAATCTACACATATGTACTTTTCATTAAAGAAAACTGTACAGAGTCTGTTAGGGTTTTTTGTGGTCATTCATTTGGGTGACTTGAGGAAGACTGGAACATAATGAGCTAAGTAACAATACCGGAACTAGCTGTCCCTTCACTGTTTGAGCATTATAAATTAAGTTAGGCTAAAGAAGCTATCTTTTATTTCTCTCACAGTAGTCTGGATTTACCTTTCCTTTAGATCCTGATCCAACAGCTACCACCGTTGCATGTAATACTTTTCCTTGAGATTTTTCTGGAAGCATAATACCTCCTTTGGTAACAGTCTCAGCTGCACTCCTTTCAACCAAAACTCGGTCAAGGAGGGGAAGAAACTTTCTAAAAGCTTGCCCTGCCTGTTGAGAGAGAAATTTGAGATATTTTTCTTTAAAAAACAACCACCACTGTGTTTTATAGTTCCCTCATCACCACTCTCAAGTTTTATTCATCTGACCGAGAGCACGCTGTCCCCCCCAAACCACAGGTCAGAATGGCTACCAGAATGACCTCCAGTTTACGCAAGGTCAAAGCTTTTCATTTCTCTTCAGGCTGATAGGGGGAAGAGCGGGGGCGCTCTAGGGGTACAATCTGCACCCCATCCCGCCCCGCCCCCGCCGGACAAGGGCGCCGCGGGCTTGCACTTGGCTGCAGCCTCCGGCCAGAACCAGCACCGCCCACCTCCAGCGGCCCGGGCACGTGTGCTGAGCCGGGGCCACCAGATTCACAGAGCGTAGAAAGTCGACCCCCCCCTTCCGCGAGGCGGGAAGGAAATGGGGGTTGGGCTGCACGTGACCCCTGAGCTGGGGGCTCCCCAAACCCAGTTATTTTCCTAAAACACTTTATTTTTCTCTCTGCCTCAGTTTCCTCACCTGTAAAACCAGGGGATCGATCTCCCAGGGTTGTTGAGGCTGAAAATAGAGAGAATCTAAACACAGCCCTTTGCAAAGCTTGGGGCGATAAACATGTACTAATTACTGTCATAACCCTCCCAAATGTCTTGGTGCAGTTTACAGCTTCCGCGGCTTAAAGATGCACTAAGACTTCCCAGGACATCTAGCATCGTTATTATTATGACAGTGATTGCATCGGTAAAAGGACCTGGCTACTAATGGTTCAAATATCTGTTAACGACCAGTCGGCCGGCCAGGCTGCCAACCTGCCCTGGGGGCCCGGCCCCGGGAAAGGAGGACGAAAGGCCTCGGTGAGGGCCGTGGCTCCCGCATTTCAAGGAGGCCGCTAGGGCCGCACTCACCATAGCTTCCGTAGCTGTTCCTCAAGCTCAGTCCGTTCCCTCCGTCCCTCCCCTGGCGCCGGTAGACTCGCAGCCCCCTCCGTGAAACACGTGAACGTCGTAAGAGGAAGACTAGCTGCCGCGCAGGCGTGCCCCCACCCCCTATCTTGTCCAAACCTTTGCTGCCTTGGGGGGGAGGGGGGAGGGAAAGGCCTCTACGCGAACTGCTATTCGTCCTTCAGGCCGCTACTCAGACCCACCCACGGGAAGGGGAAACAGGAGAAGATCTTTCTGGGCTTTTCTACACGGCGGGACTCGGTAAAATAAATCCCTTCGCGCCCCCAGGAAATGACGCAAATTCACCCTTGACCCACAGCTATAGTGGCGCGTTCCAGAAAGTTCTGGAAAAATGGGGGTCCCAGGAACGAGCCTAAAACATTCCCTGCCTCTCTAGCTCCTCCCTAGCCTGGCCCACGAGTGTAGGGAGGGGCGGAGCCCGGGTATGGCTCATGCAGATTGCGGGGCCCATAGGGGGCGGTTGGTAGGGGGTGGAGGCGCCATCCGCACATGTGGTGCAGTAGGGGGGGCGGGGCCTGGTACTCTTTGCCGTGTGCGCCCCATACGTGTATCACTCGTTGCTGCCGATCTGCACCGTGCGTTTGTCCGCCTGCCCCTGCAGGTATACTGGGGTCTCCCTCGCGCTTCCCTTTCCCATCCCTGGCCTGCCCGTCCTGGTTCCTTGTTTCCTCGCTGGCGAGTCTAGCGCGTGGATGGCGGAAGAGAGCCCTTCCCTGCACGCGCCGGCCTCCCCGGGCCTCTCTTTAAATGCTCTTCCCTCCAAGCTGGGGGGCGCTGCTTCAGCGAGCGGGAGGGCCTGGATCTGGCTGCGGAAAATGGCGGCGGCCGTCGGGGAGGCACGACCCTGGCCGGGGAGGAGGAGGGCCGGGGTGGGGTCGGGTCGGTGGAGGCTGGGGGAGCCTGCGGCTCTCCTCTACTCCAAGCATCAGGCTGCAGGCTGGCGCGTTGCGGGGCTAGGCCCGGCGGTGCTTCTAGACATTTTTTTTTTCCTTCCGAGGGGCACCGGGGCTTTCGCCCCGGGGTCATGGGGTGGGAGTGGGGCACGGGCCACGGTCGGATCTGCAGAGGAACGATTCTGGCGGGGGCGGGGGGGGGGGGGTCCTTGATTGTCCGGGGGCAAAAGGGGGTAGTCGGCAGCAGGAGTCCGTGCAGCTCTGCACTTCCGACAGCAGGGGGAGGAACGATGGGATTCTTGACCTTGTACCATGTGTCCTGATGGAAAGACATGGCCGGGCGTGGGGAGCTGGCGGGCCCCTTGCTCCCGTTGTCTCAAATGTATCTCACACTGATACTGTTTCAGCAGTTCTGATACCAGGAGACCTTTCCTCTCCTTGGGCGTTTAGCTGTGTCAGGGATTTTCCCTCTGACCCCTGTCCATGGCATTAAATATCATTGTCTTCACCTGGAGTCTTCTCTTGTGTTCCTCTCACCTTTAATTCATTCTTGAAGCCTGTTGGAAGCGCTTTACCAGCTAGTGCAGACATGAAAGATTAACTCTGGATTTTACCTGGAGGCCGAAAGAGGAGTGCAGCTTAAGTGGGTGGGTCTGCGTGGTGCCTGGGAGCTGAGGGCCCTGTCAGGGGCCAAGGCTAGTGTGTGCCTTTAGATGTAGCAGTAGTCAGTCGGGTTCTCACTGGTACTAGTGGCAGTAGTAGAGAAATGCTTTCAGAAGATGGGGAGGCTCTTGTGCAGTGAGTGCCTACCGCTTCATATTCAACAAGTGTCACGGTCGAGCCACAGGGAATCTAGAGCATTCGAACTGATTTAATGGTTTCATTTTTTTCCAGAAATGCTCCGGCTGTCTACAGTCTTTCGTCAGATAAGGCCAGTGTCTAGGGCACTGGCCCCCCAACTGACATGTGGTTATGCTAAAGACGTCAAATTTGGAGCAGATGCCCGAGCCTTAATGCTTCAAGGTGTAGATCTTTTAGCTGATGCGGTTGCTGTTACTATGGGGCCAAAGGTATCAGTCTCCTTTCCCACCCTTCCACCCCTTAAAACTGTCTTGGATTGAATAAGAATTATAAAAATTTTTGTATTGTCTAAGGAGCTGTGAGTAAGGTTTTATGTTAAGTGGGTAATTTCAAGTAAGCACATTTTCCTGAGTTAAATCAGTAAGGCCCAAAGCTCCCTCAGCCGATTTAATTAGGTGGCTTCCTCTTGATTCTTAGTTTTCTTATTTTCATCATTTTATTAAACTGGATAGGAGTCATTTGCATTACCTCGTAACATATAGAGAGGCAATTTATAACTCCAGGAAAAACTAACCTGTTTGCCTGCCTACTGTTTAAACTTTGGCTCAAATCCTAACAGCCTGAATTCTCAGGGTTAGGGAGTGAGGGGGAGAAGTTTAATAGACATTTGTTTGCAGGCTCTATCATTTAAAGAAAACTGTTTTGCTTCTTTGTATTTTTTTAGCCTTTTGTTAACCTTGATATAATTTTGAGTGTGTGGTGCTGGCTTCAGGAGATACAGAGTTGGGTGAGAGGAAGGACAGGTTATAGGCAAAATACTTAGGGAAATTGTTTTTAGTTTACAGGAAATCACAATTTTTAAAAGATAATTGTAATCATAAGCAGTTACTCAAGTAGGTAGAGTTGTTATCTTGGGGGGAGACTTTGATTTTATTGTTTAATATGTCCCAACTAAAATTTGGAAATTGAATTTAGTACTAGTGTCTAGAGGTCCATATAATCATAAGTGAGATTATCTCCCATTCATGGGGAAGAGGGGCATGGCATCATAGCATTTTTCACTTCTTTTGCAGATCATTTCCATCAGTGTTCTACCATACAAAAGCCCTTGGACATGGTAGCTATTCATAGAAGAGTTCAGTTCTGGTGTTAGTTAAATGCAATAAAGAATATACTCTTATGATTCCTCTACATTAAACAGATCATGAAAGACCAATGTTCTCTCAGTCATGCAAAGACTCTCACTTAGGCATGGGTGATATATAACACTGAGATAGCTGGAAGGGACCTTAAAAGTCATCTAGTCCAGCACTTATTAAACTGTGGGTTGAGACTCACAGTTTAAGAAGGATTGAAGGGGTCAAAAGTGGAAAAAGTTTTAAGAAGCCCTGAATTCCAAACCCCTTGTTTAACAGATGAAGAAACTGAAGCATAGAAAAGTGAAGTGACATTCCCAAGTGATTCCAAATACATAGGCCAGAGGAGCCAAACCGGGAGCCTGCAAAACTCCAGTGTGGTTCAAACCAGATTAAAATGTAATTGGGAAATAGTTAATAAAATAAACAAAAATACAACGTAGATAATATTCATTTGTAGGTTTCTAAGTATGCTAGTTATTTCTTTTTATTTAAGTTTGATCCTGATGGTATTGGCCGTAAGTGGCAAAGTTAAAATAGCTCTTAATTTGCATCAGTTCAGGAATCTTCTGCTTCTTTGAACTCTGTTTTTAACTGTGGATTAATGTTCTATTACATTCACATTTCAGACAGTCCCTTGATATTTCTGGAGCTGAGTTTCTTCTCCTTTAAAATGAGAATATTGAACTAGACGGATGATCTGGGTTCATAGTTTTAGACCTAGAAGGAACCTTTGAGGCCATCTAGTTCACTTGATTGGACAAAGAAATCTCCTAAAGAGCTAAGATTTGAGCTCAGATCTCAGATAAATCCTGGGGCACTTACTACTCCCCCAGTTTTAAGGATAGAAAGTAAGGGATTGTTTTCTTTCCTTTAGGCTAATAGTTAGGATTGATATGATCTATTTATATTTCAAAGGGATAAAATGTGAATGGTTTGGATAGACACCTAATAATTACTAAATACACACTTGATACCACCTAGTGGTACTGTCCAAGATTTGTGCCCTTGTGAAGCTTCAGAGGAAAGGTCAGTTTGATTATATGTTGAAGCTTTGCCAAATCTGTCCTTGGGAACAATGATTTGGGATTGAATTATTAGTGAGGCAGTATGATAATAGACTTTCTGGTGGAGTATCCAGTACCTTGGAGTGTTTCCAAGTGGATCTACTTTGACATCTTTCCCTTGTGATACTGCTCTTTATAGTTCACATAAGATATTTCTGTTTCTGTTTGGACCTACTGTTGGAGGGAATGCGCATGATTGTCTCATTCAATATTCTTGTGTTTGTAGGGAAGAACTGTGATCATTGAACAGAGTTGGGGAAGTCCCAAGGTGACAAAAGATGGTGTGACTGTTGCAAAAGCAATTGACTTGAAGGACAAATATAAAAACATTGGTGCCAGGTTAGTTCAGGATGTTGCCAATAACACAAATGAAGAGGCTGGGGATGGCACTACCACAGCCACGGTCCTTGCACGATCCATTGCTAAGGAAGGCTTTGAGAAGATTAGCAAAGGAGCAAATCCAGTGGAGATCAGGAGAGGTAAGACTTCATATAATTGTTGCACAATTTAAATATTAATGAGTTGTCTTTTTAGGAAAATAACCATTGGCTAATTCACTTGAATGTTCATTTTTATTTTATCTGCAATTCTGTTTTGATTTTTAACTCTGGCTATATTACATCAGGGCTAAAGTAATAAAAATAGATGTAATAATTGGTAACTTTTGAATTGACAGTCCTTGAAATAAGTAGGGAAGCAAGCTTAAAAAGGAAAGCAAAGCTGCCAATATTGGTGATAATTGGTCAGTGTGACTTAGGATTTTTGTCAGTCTTCTTTGTAGAATGATTTTTTTTTAATCACTTTTGTCAATGCATAAGTATTAAAGCAATTGTAAAACTTCTACTCAGGTTTTTTTGTTGTTGTTTTTGGAGGGGGCAAGGCAATTGGGATTAAGTGACTTGCCCAAGGTCACACAGCTAATAAGTGTGTCAAGTGTCTGAGGTCAGATTTGAACTCAGGGCCTCCTGACTCCAGGGCTGGGGCTCTACTCACTGCGCCACCTAGCTGCCCCTCTACTCAAATTTTAAAACACCTATTGGCTACAACTTATTTTCTATGTGACTTTTTTTTTTTTTTGACTTTGAACTCTTTGGGGCATATACCTAAATCCTGGGGTCTCTGCATTAAAGGCTATAGACATTTTAGTTACTTTGTATAATTTCAAATGGTTGAACCAATTCATGTAGCCACCAAAAGTATATTGCTGTGCCTGTTTTTCCATAATCCCTCCACCATTGTGACTATTATTTTTTGTCATTTTTTTCTGGTTTGCTGGATACAAGATGAAGTTTCTGGGTTTTATTTTCATTTCTTAGGTACTTGGATCAATCATTCATATTAAAGTTTGAGAATTGTTTATATACTTTAAACACTCATCCACTGAGTCCTTTATTACATATCTTGTTGAAAGTTCCCTTGGTGCCTTAAGACTAGCACAGAAGCAACATGTAGACTTCTTAAAGACTTTAATTCTTACCAGCTTCATGAAACTAGTTGTTGGCTCAAAATAAATATTATGATAACAAACTATTACTCTGGATTCAGGTGTGATGTTGGCTGTTGATGCTGTCATTACTGAGCTTAAGAAGCAGTCTAAACCTGTCACAACCCCTGAAGAAATTGCTCAGGTAGGCATTCTTAGTTAGCTGGCTTGTGGTCAACTATAATCTATTAAAAGTGAAAGCAAAAATAAGTTGCTATCGTTTTACTTTATGTTGGTCAAGCTAAGAACACTCACTGTAAACTATACTTTGAAATTTTATTATACTCCCATTTTCGTGTATTTCTAATTCAGGGCGATGTGATAGATTCACATTTAACTTGAGGTTGATTTTGGTATTTAGGGTTATTTTGACTGAAGTAATAAATTAGCCTCTCTAATGGCAAAGAAAAAAAATTAATTTTAAGTAAATGGAGGCACATTGTACTGTAGGGTTTAGTTTAGGGAATAAGTCTCCAGATAACTTTGCCTTAGTGATTCATTTCATAGTGACAATACATTTATGATTTTTCTGTTGGTTTTTGTATTTTAATGGTAGGTGGTATAAAAACAGGAATGATGTTGTCAGGGCCAATTGTGGATTGATTGCTGACAATAAAACTTTGCATTTGAAATTCTTACTTGATTCATTTTAGGTTGCTACAATTTCTGCAAATGGAGACAGAGACATTGGCAACATAATATCTGATGCAATGAAAAAGGTTGGGCGAAAAGGTGTCATCACAGTAAAGGCAAGTTATGAGAGTCTTTATTGGGTTGGGTCAAAATTAAAATTCTCAACACATTGAATAGATGGTTGATTAGTTTGATTCAGTAGTGTCCCTAACACATAGTAGGTACTTAATAAATACTTGTTTGATAGCCTAATGCTGCCAAGACAAAGTTATTTGGAAAGTAGTCTTTAGTTTACAGTAGTGCAAATAATGTTAGCCATCATATTCCAAGATTTATCTTAGCTCACCCTCAGTGACACATGCGCATATTTTTGAGTGTCTGAGTAATGGTGATGGCTGTGTACTGAAAGAGCTACACATTTAGTCTCCTTTGTGACCAATGGCATGCAAGGTAACAGATGGTTCAGACTGACTTTAATACAGTTGTTCTGGTAAGAGGAAAAAGTTGTCATTTTTTGTCATCCCAATAACTCCTTTTGAGTATCAAAAACATGCCTCTTAAGAATTCTGTTCCAGTTAGGCTTGTTAAAAGGAGCACTTTGTGAATGCTTTGAAAAATGGTACATCAAGTGGATAACTTATTCTAAATTTAGTCATCAAAAGGAAATAAGAATTCTAAAATTATGGATATAAATTTATATATTTTAAAAATGTGTAATGACCAGAAACAACCTATTTTCTATCTTTTTTGTGTGTGTTAGCTTCTGAATTCTGCGTTTGTATTCATGCATTCTTGTGGTAAAATTATATTGTGTCATAATGGTTCAAAATCTCAGACAATGCTACCTAGGAATATTTTTTGTACTGTTGTGTTTCACCTTTTAAGAATGTTCTGAAGCTATAACCCTGTTAGAATCCTTGGATTGAAGGGCATAACTGTATTATGGGGGGGGTGGTTGTAAATTGATAACCAAAAAAACTGTACTAATCTACTGCTCTACCACTAGTTGTAATGGGTGTATTTTTTTTGTATATTAAGTCCATTGTTTCTTCCCTATCTCTGTCTTTTCTCTCCCTTCTTTTTCCCTATCCTCCCTTTTTCTTTCATCCCCTTCTATTTCTCACCTCCCCTTTTCCTTCTATCACCTTCCCTTTTCCCTCCTTCCTTACATCTTCTGATTTTTAATTTTTATGTTGTTTAGATTTTTTCCCCCAATTTTGTTTACTCTCCTAATTTTTGTATGTTTGTTTTCCACTATATTCATACTTGATGTTCTCATCGTTTCAGGATGGAAAAACATTGAATGATGAATTGGAAATTATTGAAGGCATGAAGTTTGACAGAGGCTATATCTCTCCTTATTTTATTAATACAGCTAAAGGTAAATAACGTGTGATCACCGACATTTTAAAGGCGTGTATGGGCTGTATAATCTGAACTATGCCATATGTTGTACATTGGCTGTGACATTTCTGGAGGAGTATTTTTGCATTTGGGGAATGAGGAAGGGGGCAGATACTAATTGTTAAGTAGCAGGCGAAGTCATTTTAATTAGAGGAAAGATGGGATTGGAGTAAGAGGAAAGGGTCAAGAAAATGGCAGAATAAATGGAGGAGATAAACCGAGGAGCTAAAAAGTGAATTCTCTTTACAAGCAGACTAAAATAAATTATTTAGCAGTCTTCCTAGGGGCATTTGTCCGAGTTAGAGCATAAACTGTAACTTGTTTAACATAATTTATTACATATCAAATTTATGGGGATAATAGATAGTCACATTAGATAAGTAGTAAAATAAGTTGCTTTGCTTACATTAATATTCTTTACATTATGTAGGTCAGAAATGTGAATTCCAAGATGCCTATGTTCTCTTAAGTGAAAAAAAGATCTCTAGTGTCCAATCTATTGTACCTGCACTCGAAATTGCAAATGCCCACCGTAAGCCTTTAGTCATAATTGCTGAAGATGTCGATGGAGAAGCACTAAGTACACTGGTTTTGAACAGGTAATTTGAAGACTCTACAAATTGAGAGAGCCATTAACCCAGCTGTACTGCAGGTTGGGTCTGCCCAAAGTCCTAAGTCCTATTGCAAATTTTTATGCTTTTTTTCTACTGAAAATGCATAGGCACAGAAATAGTGGTATTAACTTTAACTGCAAGAAAGCCTGATTTTATGTGGTGTCTAGTTAGAGGTTCACTCGGGATCTTGCCAAATGTTTCCCCATTAATTTCAAGGCAGCCATTTTAATGGTTAATAAAATATTCTTTGTAAATTGCTTTAACATTTTTATATGTAGAACATGAAAAAGAAGACTTGGGTGGGAAGGTAGTTGAGTATAGTAGAAATAATACTGGTGTTTGAGGGCCTGTGTTCTAAGAAGTTACCTGGAAACTGAAACTCGTGACTGCTCACTTTTTGTTAATAAATGTTGTATTAAGAGCTTTTTAACTAACAAAGTTGTGATAGTATAGGGGGCAGAGAGCCTTGGAGTCAACAGGTTATTTAACCTTGGTTCCTTGGGCAGCTCTTTTTAAAAAAAAGAAAAAAAACAACTTCATTGATCTCTAATTTTATGAAATTAGAGGTTTAGACCAAAAAAAAAGGTTTTCATTCTATATTATGTTAACATTTTGAGCATCGCATTCTGGACTAGAATTTGGACATGCTAAACATGTAGAAAATTAATTCGGATGGAACAGGCAAATACATTATGTACCTTGATGTCACATATAGTCAGCATGATCAGCATGATCCTGGTCCTAAAAATGGTCTTGGGTCTTCAGGATTTCAAGGATAAGAATCTCCTGGATTTGCTGGCCTCATAGCTTTGTTTTTAATACCTTGTGGGAGCCGCTAGATGGCATAGTGAGTAGGGCACCGGCCCTGGAGTCAGGAGGACCTGAGTTCAAATGTGGCCTGAGACACTTTACACACTTACTAGCTGTGTGACCTTGGGCAAGTCACTTAACCCCAATTGCCCTGCCTTCCCTCTTGGCTAGCAGCCTTTATTATTGAGAAGAGAAAGAGGCAATGAAATTATCTGAAGAATGCAAACTGAGTTTCTTTACTGGTAGTCCTAAAATAAGTTTTGTAATGTTTCTGTGTTTGTAGACTAAAAGTTGGGCTGCAGGTTGTTGCTGTAAAAGCTCCAGGATTTGGTGACAACAGGAAGAACCAGCTGAAGGACATGGCTATTGCTACTGGTGGTACAGTAAGTAAAGTAGCTTCATACCAATAAGAACTAGGGATATAGGCACCCACAAAATATGTGCAGTGTGATATAGTAGCACAACTGGATTACTGCAGTGCCTCGTACATGATGGTATTTAATTAAATTGGACTTGGAGTCTGAAGACCTAAATTTGATAAAGATCGGGACAGACTGCTTCTTGGTGGCGAGATGCCTAGTTACATAATATTAAATTCTTTTTAGTCTGGACTTGGAACATCACTGGGTTCTTTTGTAGGTTAAAGATTAATATGTTCCGAATGAGCTTGATGTGATAAGACAAAAGTTCTGCTTAATGAAATTATTACTTTAATATCCAGCATATTTCATAACTTTTACAGGTGTTTGGAGAAGAGGGATTGACTCTGAATCTTGAGGATATTCAAGCTCATGACTTTGGAAAAGTTGGAGAAGTCATTGTGACAAAAGATGATGCCATGCTTTTGAAAGGAAAGGGTGAAAAATCCCAAGTTGAAAAACGTGTTCAAGAAATCATTGAACAATTAGAGATTACTACTAGTGACTATGAAAAAGAAAAGTTAAATGAACGTTTGGCCAAACTTTCTGATGGGGTAGCTGTAATAAAGGTAAGACATACGTGATGACCTTATTCAACCAAGGAAGTAGTTTGGACTGTTTCGTTTCTGATGGCAAGTCTCCTTTCACTGTTAGGTTAAATTGTTTGTGACAATTTATGCAACATAGGGAAAAGTCTAAACGGGAAATTGGTTAAAGACTCATTTAGTACAGGTTAATCAAGAGTTGGATAATGAAGTATCTTAGTAGAAATATAAGAAGTTGACTTCATAAATATTATGATTTTTTTCTTTGTGCTTTTTAATAAGGTAATGTTTAACACTGAGTTTTCTTGTACTTTTAGGTTGGTGGAACAAGTGATGTAGAAGTGAATGAAAAGAAAGACCGGGTTACTGATGCACTTAATGCAACACGTGCTGCTGTTGAAGAAGGCATAGTTCTGGGAGGTGGTTGTGCATTGCTTCGATGCATTCCTGCCTTAGAAACATTATCTCCAGCTAATGAAGATCAAAAAATTGGTAAAGAATATCCTTATACATTTGTACTTGAACTGGTGTTAATATGCTATTTCTGTTAATAGAAGGCAGAAAAAGTCCAGATTAGGGATGACTAATATTCATTACATGATTATGGTTCTAATAGTCTTACGGTTGGAAAGGTCCTCAGAAGTCATTTAATCCAACATGATACATAAACAGGGAACCTACATCAGAATAGGCATCACTGTCTCCTGACACCATTTCATTTTGGGGGGAATTTTATCCTGTCTTCAGTTGTGCTACAGCAACTTTACCCAAAATAGCTACTTATTATACTCTACCTATGTTGAAATCTTGTTGCATCCTATTTATCATGCTAGCATGTTAAGCATCTCTTGGGTCATTTATAAAAAATATCAAAAGACTTTGAGGTGCTTTGCTGAAATCTAGGTATATTGTTAATTGGCATTCTCCTGGTCTTCTAGTCCAAAAAAAAGGAAGTGTGTGTGACTGGTTTTGGGGGAGAGGGTTTTGGAAAGGTATGATCTAGTTGTATTTTCAGATGTGTACTTTGTTGTATTATAATGGGATATATATAGAGGTGGCATAGTGAATAGAATACAGGACTTGAGTCAATACCTGCTTTTGAATAGCCTCAGACACTAGCATTGTGAGCCAAGCAAGTCACTTAATCTTGGCTTGAGTTTCTTTATCTGTAAAATGATTATTAATATAGCACTTACATCTCAGGATTGTTGGGAGTAAAAAAAAAATGAAATAGTATACTTAAAGTACTTTGCAAACTTATAAGTGCTGTATGTTAGCTATAATGATATTTGCTCTCATGAACTAAACTCAATAGATGATCTTTCTAAATGTTTTTTCCTTCTATAGGAATAGAAATAATTAAGAAGGCATTGAAAATCCCTGCAATGACCATTGCTAAGAATGCGGGTGTTGAAGGCTCATTGATAGTTGAGAAAATTATACAAAGCTCCTCAGAGATAGGTTATGATGCCATGCTTGGAAATTTTGTGAATATGGTTGAAAAAGGAATAATTGACCCAACTAAGGTAAATATTTAAACTTTATTTTTACCATATTTCTCAAGAAATAGAGTAAATTCAAAGCTGTATAGAGAATGATTGTCCTGGCTGGTGTTAAGAATATTTAGTTAGGGAAAATTAATAATTTGATTTTTCCCCCCCTTAGGTTGTAAGAACGGCGTTGTTGGATGCTGCTGGTGTAGCTTCTCTGCTAACTACAGCAGAGGTGGTTGTTACTGAAATTCCTAAAGAAGAGAAAGAACCTGGCATGGGAGGGATGGGTGGCATGGGCGGAGGCATGGGAGGCGGCATGTTCTAATTTCCTAGAATAATGCTCTATCATGATCTGTGATGCAAGCAAGACTCAAGGCAGTGTTCTTCACTAACTTCAGAGAAGTCAGTTGGAGAGAGGACTGAAGTAAAGGCTGATGTTCAAGAAAATCATTATAACCATCAGTTACTGGTTTCAGTTGACAAAATATGTAATGGTTTACTGCTGTCATTATCCATGATAAAGATAATTTATTTTGTATTTTTTGAATAAAGACATTTGTACATTCCTAATACTGGGTGCAAGATCCATGTACCAATGTTCTGCTTTCAACTTAAACCAGCTGAGGCATTTTTACTATTATTCTGTTAAATCAGAATTTTAGTGTTTGCCATCACTAGAAGGAAAGTTCAGAAGCAGCCTTTCTGTGCAGATGAAGATTAATTGTGTACAAAGTAGAGAACTATCCAATTATGTGATGACCTTTGTGTAATAAAATTGTTTAAAGTTAATAACTGTATTATCTTATTTCTGTGTACTGGTGGAACTTAAACCATAAGAAAATAAAAACCCAATGACCAGATGTTGAAGTCTAAAAATTTGACTGAAATACTGGTTTCATCTAAACGATGCCAAATACAAATGGAAAAGGTGAAATTTCATACTACCCAAGACTGGATATGGTACAAGGTGGTACAGAAGAACAAGTCCTATATTTGGAGTCAGAACCTGGGGATTCAAATAATGATTCCTCTACTTCTGTCATTGGGTCCTTTAGTTACTAGGGGATAGTTAGCTCATTATGTGAGCCATAAATACCGGGTTCAAGGTTCTCTGCAGCATGGCCCAAATACCTATAGTTTTTATTGTTTTGGTTTTTTTTGGGGGGGGGGGGAAGGCAGGGCAACTGGGGTTAAGTGACTTGCCCAAGGTCACACGGCTAGTATGTCAAGTGTCTGCAGACACATTTGAACTCCGGTCCTCCTGACTCCAGGGCCAGTGTTCTCACTGTGCTACCTAGCTGCCCCTCAAATACCTAGTTTTCATGCTATTCTAGCCACTACTGTCCAATGCAACACTATTCTCAACTCTTCCCCAGACTCACTTCCCTTCTTAGATGTATTACTATAGCTCACTCCCTCATGATGTATTTGTAGGTAAGCGGGCCCCTTGGCTTTGCCCCTGAGCAATTCATTTCAATGATTTGGCCCTCAGTTTTTGAAGTAAGGAGGAAGGGCCCTCCCTCGTTTTTTTTAAAATAAGGGAGGGAACAATATCTAGCTCCTCAAATATAACTTACGCAGTGCCTTTCCCAGTCAGAAAATTAGTCTTTCTTAAAGCGCTTACATTTTACTTGACCTTGTCTGCAAATACTTGTTGGTCCCTTCCTCTTCCTGTATGTACTAAGTTTCTTAGGGGTAAGGAAGTTAACCTATTTGATTCTGTGCCTTACAATATGATCACTGAAATAATTATAAAATGTACAGTTACTAACAACCTCATTTTAAACCATGGCAATGATTCAGAAGCCAGACCATCTCACATAATGGCATCTATAAAGCTCTCTGTGGTTTGCAGAGCACATTCATAAATGTCTAACTCATTTCATCCTGAAAACAACTGGGATGTAGGTGTCTCTGTTTTAATGATGGGACTGAGGAAAAGTTAAGTCATTTGTCCAGGGTCACATAGCTAGGAGGTGTCTCAAGGCCAGATTTGAACTTGCTTTTCTAACTTCTGGCCCAGTGCTCTCTGCTATTGCATAAAGAGTTTTTGTAGTGATGATGGTCATGTAATTGTGGTTTAGGGCAGAATGAGAGCATTTTCTCTTCTATAAATGTAGAGTAGTATGCTATTTTCCTCTACTGCACTAAAAAAGCAGCTTTAGTTCTTTTTCTACAACTTAGCTTGGCAAATTACTGAAGCTCAGCCACATTTGCTCACCTGTAAGCTGGGGATTGGGGATGGTATCTTAATCTAAAGGAAAATGTTGGGTCAATTTGTTGAAGTCTAGAAACTTGATCCAGTGCTGGTTTCACCTAAATACTGCCAAAACGATATTCAAAGAGGACAACATTAATAGTACATTTTCTAAAACTGATTTTTAGGTTTAAGAGCTATGAAAAATTGTTTTGCTATGCTGATACAGTCTAGAACCTTATATAGAGAGACTGGAATGATAAGAGTTGTTAGATATGAGGGTACCTTAATAAATCCCAAGCCATCAGAAATGAGTTTTTTAGTTTGTTCTTGTACTATAAATGTACATTTATAAAAATAAAGGAATAAGGATTTTAATAACTATACAAAAAAGTAAACAAATTGCTTTAACTTTATTAAGTTACCTCTTCAGTGCTTACATTGATTTGTTTAAAAAAATATCTGTTAAAGTTGAAAATACATTATTGAAAGTGAATACACACTATAAATAAAAATACGGGAATGCAAACTGCCAGAAAGGTCAACCAAACCATCTGCATCTGTTGTCAACTGTAGTAGATGCAATTTGGCACTCAACTGTGTTGAAAGAGCAGCCAAACAGGCACCTAGGGGAAGGGTATAAGCTTCTAGGAAAGTATCTTAAAGCTCTGGACCACTGACCAAAAAATAAAAAATCAGGCTAATAAAATCACTGTGGAAATACATAAAAGTATGCTGCATACCCTCATAAGCAATATTTTTAGGTCACCAAGTTTTTACCTTAATGATGCACTGATGATTACCAAACATCCCAGGCCATCAAGGTAGGCCCTATGACAATAAGTTACAAATATTTTGGATTTAATAACTTAAACTTGATATATCATGAATATATTACACAGAGCAGAAATACAACTAACATTTCAGGTAAAGTACTAATTACAATTGCTTTTTTCATTTACAAACTGGAAATTGCGCTGGGAAAAGTGGTATCAGTATTCTAGCAATAATAACTACATTTCATTATTATAAGTACAGAACATGCTAATGTACAAATTACCTTGAATTGCACTTGATTGAAGCAAATAATTCTATGTACATCTAGTTGCATATTTTGTGTGCATTTTTTCAATGGTATCATTTTTGCACCCTAAGCTAAGTTTAACAACTGCTTTCTGTCTTTTGAATGCACAGTGATGAAAACACTTTCAAAAGTGGACTAGATTAAAATCATAATTATAAGTAGACAGCACCAGTTCTTTTTTTCATTTATGTGTGATGAACTTCATGTAGCATCAATTCCCGAGGTATATTAGTTTCTGGACCATATAGTTTGGATGCTCTTCTTTCAAAAGCAGCTACCATCTGCTTCACAACTTCATCAAAAAATAGTGTGGCAAGCTGAGAGTGTAGAAGTGAACGAAACTCAAAAGAAATCTGGAAAGAAGTCAAATTGTTTTAGGTGAAATCCAATGATGTATAGAAAATCAATAAGCATTTAAGTGCATACTATGTGATTGGCACTGCTAGACAGTGAGTATCCAAAAACAAATATTAAACTCTGTCCTCAAGAAGTTCACATTATTAGGGGAAGCAACATGTTCAAGTGAGTACATGTACAAAATAAATACAGGATAGATTTGGTTTGGGGATAGAGCTAGCAGCTAGGGAGGGGGTGAGAAAAGGTCTCTTGTAGGAGGATGCTTGAGCAGAGCTTTGAAGGAAGCTAGGGATTCTAAGGATCGAAAAGAGCAGGAAGCACATTCTAGACATGAGGCGTGCAAAGGCAAAGAGGGAATGGAATTTCATGTCTAAGGACTAGCATGTAGCTATTTGGGCTGGACTGTACAGAGTCCTGCATGAATGTAAATAATGGGAAATAAATGTGGAAAGACCAGGTAAAGTCCAACTGTGGGAAGCTTTAAATACTCAACAGGAGTTCATGTTGATCCTATGGTTCCAAGGCGCCATGGACAAGAGTTTTTGTGGCAAGGTGAATGAAAAGCATCACTTTGGCAGCCAGGAGAAGGATGGACTGAATAGAGGGGACACAAAAGGCAGGAAAAACCAATTAAAAGGTTTTTGCAATTGCCTGAGCCCAAAGTGACGAGGGCCTGAACTAGAGCCCCGTGAGTGAAGTGGATTGAGCCAAGAGAAATTGTCAAGTGGAATCAACAAGAACTGGCAACTGAATAGTTTTAGAACCATTGTCCTAAGGAAAACCAAAATCTCTGGCTGACCCAAAATGTAGGAAAGGGTCATATGGGTGTCTGGGTCAGATTCTTAGCCAACTTCACATTAGAAGGAAGAATGTTTCCTGCAAGGAATTCACCTGCAATTATTGAGCAGTACCACATGGCTGCTGCTGTTAGTTTAGGTTAGGCTGAATTCTGACACGTGAAGACAAGGAGTTTGCCTAATTACAAGCCAGGAATCACGAGGAAGATTCAGAAAACTTCAGGTCACATCGTGTAACACTCCAGCCTGTCCTGTTCCCTCTTTTCAGCTCTTTTCCCAGAATGAAAGAAGGGAGTGGAGTGCTGAGAGCATGGTAGCCCATACTTCTTCACCTCATCCAACAAGCATAGCATGAAAGGTTTATATCAAATGCTTGGCTGAAATCAAAGTATATTCTATTTACATTATTATTCTGGACTATAAACTTTATTTTTAGTAACTTTGTCAAAAAAGGAAATGAGGTTAGTCTGACCCCGTTCTTGATGAAGCTATGTTGTCTCAGGAAGCTCACCACTTTCATTTCTAAGCATCCATATACCAAACCTAACCCATCACTAATGTGTTCCAGAATCTGACCAGGAATACAAGTCTTCTCATTTTTGAAACCAAGACATTTGCTCTTCTTCAGTCCTGGGACACCTTTCATTTTCTAAGATGTTTTGAAGATCACTGGGAGCAACTAAGTAATATCTGCCAGCTGTAGGTCATGCCTGGTGACCTGAGGCCAACTAGATGCTACCTCATTGTCCCCTCACACATACTGGGTTTCTATTGGCCTCTAATCACTTTTGTACTTAGAGGAAAAAAAACCAGATGCAAAATAAATGTTAAGCAGCTCTACTTTATCACTGGCATTAGTAATCATCCTGTCCATCCTAACCAGAAGGATCTGTTCTGTGATCCTCCTCTTGCTCCCATGTATTTTTTAAAAATCAAAATCAAAAACTATGCTTTAACATTTGTCCTTAATATTATTTATCATAAACCTTAGTTCATTCTGGGTTTAGTGTTCCTGACACAATTCTTATTGTTGTTCAGTTGTTTCAGTCGGGCCTGGCTCTGTGACCCTATTTGGGGTTTTCTTGGAAAAGATACTGGAGTGGTTTGCCATTTCCTTCTCCAGCTCATTTGACAGATGAGGAAACTTAGGCCAACAAGGTTAAGTGACTTGCCCAAGGTCACACAGCTAGAACGTGTTTGAGGCTGGATTTGAACTCAGGAAGATGACTCTTCCTCACTCCAGGCCTGGTGCTCTACCTACTGCACCACCTCTCACTTTATTTGTCCCTTCTCCCTCTCTCTCCATACATACACAAACACCCCTTTAAAATCTGAGTTTATCAATGAGTACCCTGTGAGTCAGCAGTCTCCTCTGATGGTTCCACTTTTTCATTCTCAATGGAATTATTTCTGCTTGTGCCTTCAGAATTTCATTCTTAAGAGCTTCCCTTTCCTCTTGGGCTAACTTCCCCAGCAAAGCATGATGTCATTAAATCCTCCCTTTTCTTCCTCTGAACCTTCTGAAACTGCTCCCCCAAAGTCTAGTATGAATGTTAAACTTTTCACTGAGTGGCCCCCATAATTACTCTCCTTTCTACTTCTGTTACTTCTTGTTGATATAAATCAGCTCCTGGATAGCAGAGTGCTTGACATATAGTATTAAGTGATTAATAAATGTTTATTCATCCATTTATCATCAAATTCCTCCTTCTGTCTTGGAGTTTGCTGACCTGTTTATCTACACAGAAAAGACCAAGTGGGTGAAAGATGTCCACTACTCAGATCTTACCATCCATTTAGATGGACACCCTATTATTTCTGGGACAGTACAGATAAATAATGAGTTGGTCTCATAGGTGAATAGGAAAACGCAAAATGGGCTGGAGTGCTTTCAATGAATTGCAGGTGTTCATTTACTGATTACAGTAAAGAAGTAAATTTCTTTCCTTTAAGAAAGGCTCTTCTTTTCAATACTAATATTATACTGATGTTGCTATATGTACATATACATATTTTTAATATTTGATGCTACTCTAACACCAAATGCCTCCTTATCTAGTCTGCCTTTTGAATAAAGCTTGCTCTTCCTATGCCAAATTCCAGTCAGAAGTTTCATCTTACCAAGTCTTAGTGATATTTTAAGAGAAATTTTGAAATCCTTACTTAAGGCTCTTTAGTTAACCCTATTAATTTTTGCCTTTGCAGGTTATTTTTTTCATTTTTTTTTTTGCATTTGTACATAGATCTCAGAGGCCATGGGTTTCATTCTGACTCTCTTCTTGGGAGATTATTTAGGGTGAATTACCCATCCCATCTTCTGCTACTCTTCCTCCTACGGAGGACTGGCACTCTGGGAGTGCTAAACTTGTTGAACTTCTGCCTCCCTCTCAAGATTCCAAGCAAATCAAGATTCCAAGCTGTTAGGCAAACTGTACCCTTCTCAAAAAGCTTGTATTTGCAACCAATATCCCAAAATCTACAACCTACTCTCAAAGACTGTGTTGTCCTTGCCAACTTGTTCACTTCTTAAATATGCCTCTGTCTTCTCAATCACCTATCTTCATCCGGCAAAAATGATGAAAATAACACTTGAGCCTCAAGTTCAGTTTTTTGCTCTGGACTCCATGATCCTTAGCAAAGTTTTCTAGGTTACTTCCAGAGGTATCCTTTGTCCCCACATCAATCATCAAAGATCAGGTTTGACAATTCTTGGGAAGCTCTCTGTCATGACACAAATACATTCAAGATAGCCAACCAGTCTATTTACTTCACTTCCGTTGACTTCACATATCTGACTTTGAATAATCCAAGTACTTTATTATATACATACAGAAAAATCCACCGTACAAGTCCTTGGATATCCAGGAAGGCCAGGGCTGAAACGCCAAACTGTTTCTAAGTGATTAAAAAGTTTCCCATCTGTGCAGGATGCCTAGAATGATATAAAAGGCATAGTTAAATACATCCATTTGGTACTGGCTAAGGTTTATTGACTGAAATAGCATTTGGAAAAGCTAAAAATTTTACATGTCAGACAACTGAAAGCAGGATAAGATTTGGTAGGTAGAGTATTCCAAGGGGAACAAGCACCACCTGTATTGTCAAGCACCCTAGCACACCCAGGATGGCCTGCCAGCACAGGTTCTTTGATCTGCTTTTCTAAAGGAAAGACAAATCAAAAAGGGTTAACAATCCTATTTTAATTAAACAATGTCATTCACTAGTTCAGGGGAAAGGTCAGCACCCTGAATGTGGAGAAAATATAAGCAGAGAAATTAGCGCAAAGATCCAATAGACAGGGTTCCAACTGTCTAGTAATCTTGGTACACACTTTAACATTTACATACATCACTGGACCAGGAGAGCACCAACATCCAAGTAGTCAGGGGGCTCCTTAACAAACAGCTACATCCAGTCCAGGAAATCAAAAGGCCCTTCTCACAAGCAAGCCTCCAAAGCAAAAATCTCACCTCAGAATATATATACATTTTCAGGGGCTAATAGGCTTAGAGCCAGAAGGCATCACAATCCTCATGACTCAGTGCCAAATTAGCTTAGTATCAAAAGGTATGAAAGCCTTCCCACAAGCAAGCTTCCCCTTAGGCAAGTTCCTTTCCCAATGGGCTCTCTATGTGACTTAGGATGTATCACAGCTGTGAGCTGGGCCAGAGCTCAAAGCAGCAAGACATCCGTAGGTGAGATACCTGTGTACCTTTAGACCTGGGAACATGGCCCCTGTCCCAAGGAAAAAAGGGAACATATGTGGTCACATAGGCCTATTAATGGACAGGGAAGAGCTTATATTCCATTAACCCTATACCACCATTCCCATATTTATTCAGGGGAAATTAGGTTAAATGAATATCAAAGCAGCCTTAAAGGGGGAAAGATGGAACAAGACACCCAAAGTCCAGATCAACACCTGAATTATCTCACCCTCTGCTCCATGACTGAGTTACTGTTCAGGGGCTGGGCTGGGTGCTTGGTTCCTAACAGCAGAAGCTTAGAATTCTGTCCTATCCTACACACACCAAAGGGAGGGGACTGCCCCAGTTCCCAAGAAACAAAGAGATATGTCAGAATGAGACTTGTTTTTAAGTTTGGTTGTTGCTTTTCTGTCTCATCTAAACCCCTTTGAATCTGTAAACCAATGTTTAAAGTATGGAAACTTAATTGAATGAAATCTCAAACAAAAATATATTTTACTTATTCAGGTTATGAATTTTATGTGAAGAAAACGTTAATGTTTAGTAACTGATATTTGAAGTGAAAACTACTGCCCAAGGACAAGGTGCTGGAGCTTAAACTATTTATCTATATATGACTTTTAAAAGTTTATTCTTTTCATCACCTCTGAACTTGACTCAGTGGTAAATTACTGGAGAGACTTTAGGATTTTCTTTAATGATTAAAAGTACTGTATTTAATTAGTATTCAAAAGTTCCATATTAATAGTCATCTTTATTAACAACTGCCTCAACTTAATCAACACAGCACAATTTATAAGTTAAAAAAGAAGTTGATGTGGCACAATGCGCTTTAATTCATTAACTCATCCGGAGAAACGTGCACTGTATGTTTACTGGATGGAAGGCACTAGAATTTACAATCCAACTGAAGGATAGGGTAGAGCAGTAGTGTCAAATTCAAATAGAAACTAGGATCACTAAACCATCCATGAAGATCTCTGTGGGCCACAATGACTTATAAATTTACATATTTGTATATTTCTTTTTTTTATTAATACATCAACACATTAAAATCAGATAGGACTACATTTTATTTCTGGGGAGGGGGGAAGGCAGGGCGATTGGGGTTTTAAGTGACTTGCTCAAGGTCACACAGCTAGTAATTACATGTCAAGTGTCTGAGGCCAAATTTGAACTCAGATCCTCCTGACTCCAGGGCCAGTGCTCTACCCACTGCGCCACCTACCTGCCCCCAGGACTACATTTTAAAGTGGTTCAGGCCACATTTGGGAGTGTTTTGGGCCACATACATCGCCTTCCCTCAAATGTCTGTCATCTTTGAAGGGGAGGACAAGCGATGCAAAATGAATATAATACAAAATAGATGTCTTAAGTGCTTAAAACAAAGAGATGCAAGTATAATCTATGACATCATTATCAACGAGGAGTGGAGTAAGAGTAAATGGAAGAGGGGGGTGAGACAGAATATATTGCATTTCTCACTGCCTACTTTTATACCAATACAAGGAGACTTCACCTATAACCACACAATTTAACCTAAGGAAACGCCATCCACTAATGTGTTTCATCAGAAATAAAATCTTCAAATGTTTCATTCCCAGTAGCCTTTGGCTGAATATACCGAATGCTATGAATGCTTCATAACAGTGTTATGAAGACACTGTCAATTGCTTTCCCTAGTGAACTAGGGAAATATAAAAACACATTCCTGAGAAACAGATTATAACGTAAACTGAACCTTTGCCTCTTTTGGAAATGTTTCAGTATTTTCAAAGTTTTTTGGCTGATGGAAAATTTCAGTGTAAAAGATAAGGCTCAAAAAGTCACAGGCAAATTTCTGGCAGTCCAACTCCTAGAAAAGTATGTGAACAAACTATGCCTCAGGCGCTCTCCTTAGTCTTCCTAAATATTTGTTAAATTATCAGACAAGAAATTGGACTCAGGTCATAAAACTATAATTCCTCATGATTTTCTGCAGTCAAGTTCTGCACTCCTGGATTCCCTGAGAATGGTCACATAATTTTAAGGTTGAGAGAAGGCCATCAAGGTATAAGAGAAGCAAAATGTGAACTATTTAGTGTCAAAATCAAAACTCACAACAAATACAATCTGATACATATTTAATAGTCTTTCTAAAAAGACCTACTTTGATGCCTTAACATAATGCAAAAGTAGTCCTGGGTTCTGAAAGGCCATGCCAGTAGAGTGAAAGTTATGGAACTTCTATTCATCTTGACAAGTTTCAAATAGTTTCAAGACTTCAAACCTAGGCTTCTCTACTTCACTGACATCTGCTTTGTCCTAGACTACTCAAGGACCTGGCAGATGACAAGTGTGCCCATTCCCAAGTGCTGCGCAGGAGTACTTGTCTTGGGAGTACTTGTCAAGACACTGAAGTCTTGACTTACAATAGAATACAACCTTTCCTTCTGCTATTAGAGTTGCTCCCTTCCCCTGCCTTGGTTGAATGTCAAAGATGGGAATAATGTAGCATCTGGCCCTTAGAAAAAGTATCAAGTGAAAACATGCTAGGGAACTTGCCAATAGTCACAAAAACACAACATATTCTGATTTTAATTCTAATACTGGAAAGTCATGAAGATGCTATCCCAGGAAAGTACTTTTCTCTGATCTGTAGGTACTTGTTTCTTTTTTTGCGTTCATAAAGAACAAGGTACACTTAGATGCCTGTTATGTGCAAGGCTGTGCACATAAATCTCATATTAAAACAGAGGGGGACAAAACATTTCTATTCTCCTTTGGCTTTCTTTCAATTTTCATAAAATGTACTTTATTTTCTAAATAATCTTCTATTTTCTTAACAATGGAATGTTTTCTTTCTAAAAAGAAGCCTAAGAACTAATTTGTTCTCACTTATTGGCCTTAATGTTTTTCTCTATGGAACAGTGGTCTTCAATAGAAAAAAAAAAGGTTCCCTATTCCAATTGTATACTAACATCTTAGAATCAGGCTCCTTAAATTTTAAAATAACAAGGTATCCCCCAAATTTATTGGCTTTGAGAAAATCCTTTAAAGCTATTATTTTGACACATCTGAACAATAAGAAATGACATGAGATCCATACCAGGGAAAAACTAAATACATGAGGAAAAGTTACCTTGACCAAGTGTGGTTTCACCAAGGTTACCATAGATGTATATCGCTCCAACACAGGTGGAAATCCAATTTCTAACCGTGTTTTGCAGTATCCAGATCTCTTTGATATTATATCTGATTTTTTGCACCAAGGAACAAAATGCTTGTAATCTTCCATACCAGATACTACATCATACATTTCTTGCATAGAATATCTGAAATAAAGTACAGAATTGAATATGTTTGTGTTATGTTAATATTTTAAAGTAAATATAAACAAAAACATATATGGGGCAACAGTATGTATACAGACATTAATTTTTGGAATGAACTTCAAAAGTGAATCCATGGAACTTAATTTGCTGATTATGTTTCCAAAAATTGGACTAAAAATCCATGGAACTTAACGTGCTGATTAAATTGCTGATCTTTATTTTCCATTCATCTATTAACAGGCTATTCAAATAGCACTTCAGTAGGCTACTCTTACACTTTCAAAAACATTCCCATCTTTTACAAAGAGAAAATTAATATTATCACAAGTTAGTGATAGTCTAGAACTTTTTCTTCACATTGTGTGTAACACAGTAAAAACTGTTTCTATTCTTCCTTTGCTCAAATGCAAAATTCTATTTGATTTTCTAAAAAAAAAAAGCCATGCATTAATTTTTACTTTACATATATTACAAAACAAGTAGGTTCGTTTTACATTTTTCAGCTCCTCTGAATCACAAAGAAACAAAGAACTCTTCAGTAATCATTTTATTTTCATATTTATTGAAGTTTCTACTTTCTAATTACTGCACAGAGGGGAGGGGATAGTAAAGTTAGCTAGTTGTACACATTCAACCTTCAATCAACTACTGTCCACTTCCTTTACTGCAGAGGGAGCTAGAAAACAGAGCTATCATGGGGAATGGTATCTCTGACAAGTGCAAAGACCTTTGACATTGTGAGCAAGGGCATCTTTTTTCCATCTTCTTTTCTTAGTATCAATAGCAAAATGCATTCCTTCTTTAGCCCTCCTGCCACCTGCATCTCCGTAACTGGGAGGGGCAAGAAGAAGCAGAGTAGGAAATGAGAATGCATCAGTAAAGAACTGCCCTTAAAACATGTCCTTCCAAATGAATCATTCAAGAACTCTTGCCATTAGGAGAAAAAAGCCAATATCTGCAAACATATTAACTCTTCAGAGAAAAAAATAAGCAACACATTTATACACTCTAAAATAACTCATTAGTTTTGTCTTATTTTTGACATGGATTGCCATGAACACAACAGACACACATAATTCTCAATTCTTTGACTACTAGTCCATTGTGTGCAGGTCAATTTTGGACTATTAATTACAGGCACCATAAAGGCCAGAATAAATAAAAATATAAACATGTATATGTTTATATATATATGTTTAGAGATAGAGATAGAGATAGAGATATGTATTTACTACCCCTACATGGCATAGTGGATAGAGTCAGGACTTAAAGTCAGGAAGACCTGAGGTCAAATCATGCTTCAGACACTTGCTAGATGTGTGACCCTGGGCAGGTCACTTAACCACTTTTAGCCTCAGTTTCCTCATCTGTAAAATAGGGAAAATAATAGCACCTACCTAACACAGGGCTGCTATAAAGATTAAGGGAGAAAATAAATGTGAAGTGCTTTGCAAACCTTAAGGTACTAGGATAAATGATAGTTATTATTATTAATTGATTAAATGTAATACATAAGCAATGCAACTACAAATATACACACGTAATGGACATTCAATGTTTTTCGGCTAACAACAACCAGCAACAGGCCACTCAAAAGGAAATCATTATACTTCTTAGTGTTCTGATTTATGGCTCTGTATAGACATTTTTAAAGAATGCCATTCTCCTCAAACTAGTTTTTTTTTTAAGAGACAATAAAATGTAGTGTAAAAAGCCCTTGGGCTTGGAACGAGAGGCTCTGGAGATTCCATTTCAAGCCCAGCTCTGCTATGTACCAGCTGTGTCATCTGGAGGCAAGGTTCTTCCCTTCTCTGAGGCTTAGCTTCCTGTAAAATGGGGACAATGATCAATGTGCTACCCACTTCCCCAATGTTCATGAATTAAAAGAAGAAATGAAGGCACTAATTACTACGAAAAATATTGCAACAAAAATGACTCGCCAGCTTTCTTTAAGCTAAAGAATGTTAAAAGGGTTTTTTCCCGATAACACTGAGGGGACTGAAGCTCTACTTTCGACCAAGAAGGAAGCACAGCACAGGTTAAAATAATGTATATATTAAATAAATATTAAAGTATTAAATATATTTCCAAATAAGAAAATTTATTTGAAGGCCTGGAGTTTTCTTTTAGTTAAATTTTTGTAATAAATCTGTTTGGAGTATTTGAAACTTCAATGTATTTTTTTTTCAAAATTAGGGAACTATATTTTTGAATTCCCTAATACTTACATTTTCATACCTAATACTGTATATTTTGTTTGGCCTTGGAGATAGCAGGCATTTAAAACTTTTTTTTTCCAATTTAATTCCAAATAAATTACAAATTTTTAGAGTTAGAGTATTGTAGAGATATTCTAGTCTAAGGCCCTCATTTTGTAGATGAGAAAACTCTTACCCACGGTCATCCCAGTTAGTGTGTCAGAGGAAGGGCTGCAATCCTGACTTCCAGTACAGGGCTTTTTTCATTATACTAATCCCTGGAAGCATTTGAAAATCACTGAACTAGAGTGAAAGGCTAAGCCCTGAACATATCCTAAATTATCCTTCAGTCCCTGCTAAATTTTATTTCCTTAGACTTGCTATGTGACTTTGCCTTATTAGGGTCAAAGAAAAGAGATTTCTTTAAAAAAATCAAATTATTTAAGTAGGGAGCATGAGAAAATTAAAATTATCTTTTTATAGTACTTTGGAAACTATGAACAATGTAAGTGAAATGCAAACTTCTTGAAGGCAGGAACTATTTACATTTTCATCTTCCTAATGCTTAGCAAATGTGTTTTGAACATAGTACTAATCAATACATGTTGAACTAAATTAAATAAAGTTACTACCTAAACAGATTCCTATCAAGATGAAAATACTCTAGGAATTCAATATGAATGAAGCTTTCTGGAAAGAAGAGTGAAAAAATTCAGAGAAGGATTCAATTATGTTAGATATGATAGAAAATGGAGAGAAATGTAAATCACTGGACCACCAATGACAAGTTGGTGATTTTTTGTTTTAAAAAGGTAGATTTGGTACGATAATTTCCATCTATTAGCTCAAAATATCAATGGTTTATATGAACTAATAGTTTCTTCTCTCCATCCCTGAACCCCTTTTGCCAAATCAATAGCTAGCCAATGAATACAACAGAAAGAATTATCCCTGAGAAACTTAAAAGGGAGGAAAACAGGTGACCCAAATTGCATGAACATTATAGAAAGCTTTACTTAATTTGTAAATTCCTAGATTTAAACCTTTATCATAACGATTACAATGTAATTATGCTTTTTGAACACTTATGAATCACTAAAAAATTTAAGAAGTACCTAGAAAAGGAAATAAAACTTCCTAGCAAGAGCAGCAGAAAAACTAACAAAAGAAAAATCAGAGAATCTGTAGAAAGCTAAAAGAAGGGGAAAATGAGCTGCCATTGACAGAGATGTAACATTTACTTGTCACTTAATTACTTTATACGAACCCTA
This sequence comes from Trichosurus vulpecula, assembly GCF_011100635.1. NCBI lineage: Eukaryota > Metazoa > Chordata > Mammalia > Diprotodontia > Phalangeridae > Trichosurus > Trichosurus vulpecula. The sequence continues at coordinate 259,801,911 of NC_050574.1, read as the reverse complement.
TAATTCTCCTCTCTGAATATTCTTTTCTTTTGTTTATTAATGGGGCAGCAATTTTGAAGAAAGTTCTTGCAGAGAGCTCCTTAGGCACAAGTGAAGTATGTAATGGAGTCATTTTGGTCATCAAAATACCACAGGAAGCCAGATGTCTGAAAATACAAAAAACTGCCTTGTTAGAGTGATTGGACAATTATCAGGAAACACACAATTAGAACTCTGAAACAACTGTCATATTTTAGAATCATTTGTAACTTCAGAAACTCTGAAATATGTAAATATGAAATTATAAACTTCACAATACATTTCATAAACTTATAAGATTTGTGGGTTTGTTTTTTTACACCTCAGGGAAACTAAAAATAACAATCCTGTAGTCATGAGAAAGAGTATCTGGCACACAGTAAAATACAAAAATGCTTTCTCCCTGAAAACTTGGCTTTAAGTCAGCGTACAGTCACGTGATACACTATGCACTTGCAATAGATTCAATTTATCCCACAGTGTATCTACTTTCTAGTGACTAGAAAAGGAGGTAGTTGCAAATGCATTAGTATGAGATGGATTTACATTATAAGTATATGAAAATCATGTTTCTGAATTTGCACAGGTATTAATTTATTCCACTACGATGCACTAGTGCTATTCAATCTAACTGAACAACTTTTTATAGCCCACAATATATAGACAGCATTAAAAGGGGAAAGTGTATGTGGCAGGGGGAGAGGGTGGTAGGGACAGATGAGAGAATAAGCACTTGCTTGTTCTCTAAAACCCTCTCAATGTAAACAAGTGTAATTCTTGCGAAGAGTTTAAGATTTGTGAAAGAAAACTAACAGCATGAAAATTTTTGCAGGACTGTTTTCCTCAACAAAAGTAGGACAGGTTTTTTTTTATGCTTTTAGTGTCTGAAAGGTCTTGGCCATATGCAACATATTAAACAGCGGGACTTATCAGAAAATGTGGAATAAGCACCTGCATGGGTACTCACAACATCTCACAGCTTTAGTTTCCTTATCTATATTTTATTATTTATTTATTTGGGGGGGAGGGGGGAAGGCAGGGCAACTGGGGTTAAGTGACTTGCCCAAGGGTCACACAGCTAGTAAATGTGTCAAGTGTGTGAGGCTGGACTTGAACTTGGGTCCTCCTGACTCCAGGGCCAGTGCTCTACACACTGCACCACCTAGCTGCCCTCAGTTTCCTTACCTATAAAAGCAGGGAGCTAGACTGGCAGGTTGATCTCTATGATCATGTACTCAATAATTACATAAGAACTTTACAAGTGTCTTGCACAATGTATTTCCACCTGCCTTAAAATGATTTGGATCAATTTCCATTATTCCATGAACTTTTAAAATTTTGTATACTTTCAACTGCTACTGACACTTCATCCCCCAAAACATGTGGAATGTCTTCTTGGCCAATATGTGATATTTTGTGTCCAGAGGATGTCAAATACAGTAATTTTTTTTTTTTTACTGATGCCATTCATTCACTGGGGGTTTGCTATATGTTCTTTTCTGTTTCTTTTCAGCTAGCTGACTTTTTGCAATGAAATTTTCTAAATTCTTTGTAGTCTCTACGTACTTCTATTTATGGCATTACCCTTGTGTATATTTCCCATTCAGTCTTTCCTTCTGCTTTTATTTGTGCTTTTTTTTGAGATCAATTTTATTGGCCTCACGGATCTGCATTTTTTGCACAGGTAAAACTCTTAACTGCCAAAAGCAAATCAAGGCACTTGAAATGAGCTTTTCAATTATTCCTTTAGTCTTTCAGTTATTCAACAAATATACAGTGAATGTCTACTGTCATATACAAAATATTATTCTACTTATTACCGAAAGGAGTGTAGCCGCAAAAGACCTATCAGGGTCCCTTACCTTGATACAAGTAAATTAAATAGGAAAAAAATACATGATTAAAACTTGAGTATATCGTAATGCCCTAAAGGGACTAACAGCTTTTCAAGAATGATTTATCAAGATCCTGACTTTCTATTCTTCTGGCACAGGTGAGTAACTGAGAAACCCAGTGTCTCTAACGAACTTCAAGAACAGGGGGAGGGAGTAAGGAGTTTGTTATTGAGTTTTTAAAGATAGTATGTTGGGGGGAATTTGTTTTGCATTTCTACGTATTTGTAATAGGCTTTTTCTTGCCTCCTCTATGGATAAGGGGGAGGAAGAAGTTAGAGGCTGAGAATTCAGAACTGAAAATAAAATAAAATTGAATTTAAAAGTCTCTGATAGCAGAGACTTATCCACAAGGGTTTTCATTGTATTAAAAGCTGACAGAAACTAGAGAAAAGGAGTGATCAGGATAGGTTGGTTACTCAGGGAAAGCTTCTTACAGGAGGTTAAATCTTAAATCAGTTCATGAAAGAATGATAAATGCTAATTAGTAGACAGAAGGCTGAAGAGCATTCCAGAAAGAAGGATTAGTATGAACAAAGACGAGCCACAAAAAACCAAGGCCTATACTGGGGAAAGGAAGAAGACTTGGCTTCTTTCTGGAGAGAATAAAAAAAAGATTAGACTGAAAGAACCAGCTGAAGGAAGAATGCATATGTGTAAATAATTATATATTTACATATATATACATGAAATAGATAACAACAATCATGGATCTACCAATATATCAAAAGTATGTGCATATGTTTGTACATACATGGAAATTTATTTGGCAGACTAGTTTGGATTAAGAGAAAATTCTCAATTACACAAGATTAGAAATGCAATTTTGTTATTTTTCAAGCATTTATTGTAATCCACATTAAACCAACACATTTTCTTACAATGATCATTAAAATGAAGTGAAAGTAGTACATCAACTGATGCATATGCTTTTGATGGGCTTGAGTGCTCCCTTTTTAAGATACTCTCTGGAGAGAAGAATTTAGGACCAAACAAGATACAGAAAGCATTATGAAATGTAAAATGGATAATTTTGATTAAATAAAATTAAAAAGTGTTTGCACAAACAAAACCAAGGAAACAAAGACTGGAAAGAAAGCAGAAAACTGTGGGAAAGTTTTACAGCAAATTTCTCTGATAAAGACCTTATTTTTCAAATATATAGAGAACTGAGTAAAAATTTATAAAAATACAAGTCATTCCCCAACTGATAAATGGTCCAAGGATATTAATGGGCAGTTTTCAGACAAAGTAAATCAGAGTTATCTATAGTCATATGAAAAATGCTCTGAACCACTACTGATTATAGAAATGAGAATTAAAACAGTTCTGAGGTACCACCTCACACCTATCAGATTGGCTACTATGACAAAAAAGGAAAATGATAAATATTGGAGAGGATGTGGGAGGACTGGTACACTATTACACTGTTGGTGGAGCTGTAAACTGGCGAGCAATTCGGAACCACGCCCAAAGGGTTAGAAAACTGTGCTTATTATACCCTTTGATCCAGCAATACTATTACTAGGTCTGTATCTCAAAGAGATTAATAAAAAGGGGAAAGAACCTATTTTGCACAAAAATATTTATAGCAGCTCTTTTTGGTAGTTAAGAATTAGAAATTGAGGGGATGTCTATTAATTGGGAAATGGCTGTACAAGTTGTGGTATATGATTGTAATGGAATATTATTGTGCTATAAGAAATGACAAGCAGGATGATTTCAGAAAAACCTGTAAAGACTTACACGAACTGATAGAAAGGTAAATGAGCAAAACCAGGAGGACACTATACACAGTAACAGCAATATGTTACAATGAAGAACTATGAGTGACTTAGCTATTCTCAGCAATACAATGATCCAAAGACCATCCCAAAGGACTCACGATGAAAAATGCTATCAGCCTCCAGAGAAAGAACTGATGGAATCTGAACACAGACTGCAGCATACTTTTTTCACTTTCTTTCTTTCTGTTTGTTTGCGTTTTCTTGCCCAAAATGATTAATATGAAAATGTTTTACATGATTACACGTGTCTAACCTGTATCAGATTGCTTACCATCTCAGGAAGGGAGGAGGGGAGAGGGAAATAGATTTTGGAACTCAAAGCTTTAAAAAAATGTTTAAAATTGTTTTTATATGTAATTGGGGAAAAATATTATTAAAATAGAAAAAGACACTCTCTGGAAAAACCATTAGTCCATCAAGGTCTTGGCTGGTTGGTTGGTTGTTGTCCTTTGTTCTTAAAGAAGACCAAAATGACATCACTATGTGGGAGTCAAGGTACAGCATATCCAACTGTGGCTGATCAGACTAATACAAACTCAGAAAGCTCTACCACAGGTGGGGGACAAATAGTCCACATGAACATTTGGAGCGGAGATGTCTCTAAGTTTGCGCATCTCACGTTTCTTTTGAGCTACTGCTATTCTGTTTCATTCACTGGGCATAGCACCTTCTTTGATGCAGACCAAGGACTTACTGCTAATACAGTAACTCAATGAATAAATTTCACTAAAAGAATTAATGTCAAATTATACGTCCCCCATGTTTACAGCTTTAGATATGGCCATATTTTCCTATGACCCTGACTAATATAAGAAGTTGTATGGTTACTTCATCTGGTTTGTGATTTCATCAGTTTATTTCCTTCACCAATGTAAACAATAACAACTTCACACCTTCTCAGCCATTGTGATTCTTGCTCAATTTTTTCCCATAACTCTTCTACAGATGTCTGATTCAATGTGCCAGAGACTAGAACGAATCAGAGAATTTTAATTTATTGTATCCAACTCTCTATTTTCCAGATGAAGAAACTAAGGCCTACGAAGATGAAATGACTTTTCTTTTGGGGGGGGGTGGCAGGGCAATTGGGGTTAAGTGACTTGCCCAAGGTCACACAGCTAGTACATGTGTCAGGTATCTGAGACTGGATTTGAACTGAGGTCCTCCTGACTCCAGGGCCAGTGTTCTACTCACTGCGCCACCTAGCTGCCCCTGAAATGACTTTTCAAAGGTCACAAAGTACTTATTCTTTTAGCATCGTGAAGGTCCCAATTTACCATTTTGGTTGTTTCTTTTTCTCATTGCATGCCTAGCCCTCTATATTTTCAAGTCCTATGTATTTTTGATGCCAACAACTCACTGCCAATAATGTGCTCCTAATAATATGACTTCTATCCACATTGCCTCTTATCCAATGTTGCCCAAGTTATTCATAATTTTAATAATTCTGAGGTTATGCTGTTCCATGATTCACAACATATATAGCATCACAAGAATACTGTTAAGGAGATCAGCCAGTGTGGTGGCACATGCCTGTGATCCCAGATAACTGGGAAGCCTTGGAGGATCTCTTGAGCTCAGAAGTTCACGTAACGGGCTATGCTGGCCAGATATCTGTAGTAAGTCTGACACCATTACGGGGGTGGGAGGTAGCACATCAGATTGCCTAAGCAGAAGACATCAAAGATCCTGCGCCAATCAATAGTGCGATTGAGTCTATGACTAGCACCTATACTTTCAGCCTGGATAAGATATTGAGACTCAGTCTTAAAAAAATAAAAATATCTGTAAATATATATTTTAAAAACATTGACTTTTTTTTTCCAGATGCTATGATAGATGCTTGAGGTACAAATAAAAGTAATAAAGTCTTTGCCATCAAGAAGCTTATAGTTACTACAGGGATACACAACTTACTGAGGAATACTGGACAGGAAAGTGGTTTAGGCCATTTCAAAGACTGCAAATGCCAATACAAAATACAGAGCAGAAGACTGTACTACCCTTTCTGGTGCCAATGTCAATATAAATTTGATTAATGTTAACTGAGCAAAAGGTGGAAAGAGGTGGGGACTCATGCACAAAAAAGTAGATGGCAAGATGCATATATTGAATAAGCTCCAGTGAACTGGTGAATGAATGAAATGAGATGAGATTTTGTAGCTAATAGGGTCACCGTACAAACAAAAATCACAGACCTAGAGCTGAATGGGACCTTAGTAGGGTCATCTAATTCAACTCCTTCATTTTATAAATGAGGAAACTTAAATACAAGAGAAATTTAATCGCATAGTCAAACCATTATCCATCTGCAGTATTCATCAAAGATACATGTTGATAGACTGCATCAACGAACTACCTTTCCATCTGTTTATTAGTCTGGGCAATGTGTTTTTCATTCACTTTGTTTTTGCAGTATTCATAGTTAGACTAATTTTTTGCATTACACCATGGACTTCTTTGAGGAAGTTCTGAAATGTTCCAGAGCAACAAATAAATTATCTATGAATAGGAACATTTGGAGACCCTAGTCATCATCCAAAAAAAAAATCCTTTATTTGGATCTTATTTAGGACAGCTTCCTGTCTAATTAGATTTTATTATACATAATCTTTATAATGTACACCATACATATGGTTGACTAAAAAAATCTATTGGCTAATACATTTCCTCAGTGCCGACAGTTATATACCATCCACATTCAGACAAATGGGCTAACCCATAAAACAAGAGTTCATAGTTTACTAAATAGTTCAAAGTGTCTGTTTCATTCACACTGACACTTTGTTCTCATGCCAAATATTGGACATCATTTCTCCTGGTTTCTCTGAAATCATTATGGAAACTACACCTTTTAAGTACCTATTTGAGAGAGTCTTTTCATGACAGAGGCTATTCTGCCTAGAACCGGTTGGAATTAGATATCCTAGTAATGCCTCTTAGGTTTAACAACCTTTTGACATAATTCTATAAATGTGAATAATTGAGGGCTGTCAAGTAAACATTCATGTAAAGTTGCCTGTCAGGGAAAATTCTGTCAAATAAACGCTATTTTCACACCAACTCCCCATTTTAAAGTCAGAGATGAATTCCAATGGAAAAATCCTCTTAAAAACAAACTGGAAGTTGTTCATGAAGAAAAATTAAGAAGGCCAACAATAGGATACAACTATATATTATAGTACTGTAGCTACTAGAAACTCCAAATTCTCACCTAAGTTTACATCTCCTTTGCAATACTTTCAGCCTGCTATAATTTCTCTCCCCTGATACCTAGATAAGCTACAAAACATTTCTCCCCTGCCTGCTTAGTGTACAGGTAGAGAGGTATGCCAAACAAATTTCTAAAAACTTTTAAACCTACTAGAGGAGGCTGGTACCTAAAGAAATGCTATTGTGCAGTGTTTCATAAATGAAAATTCTTTTAACTGAATAATGAAGATTTATTTTGTACTTTGTGTATAGCTTTTCTTTAGTCGGGGGCAGCTAGATAGTACAGTGGATAAGAGTACCGGGCCTGGAATCAAGAAGATCCGAATTCAAATTTAGCCTCAGACACTTATTAGTTATATGACCTTGGGCAAAACCTCTCTACCTCAGAGGAGGGGCAATGGTATCTGTTGTCTGTTTGGGTGAAGTTCCCTACACCAATGGAATCACAGGTCCAACCAGATGGATAAACAACAACCACCACAACAAACTGACACAAGGAGCAAATGAACAGAAATTATTTAGATTCCACTCAAAAGTTTTAATAGAGAGGGGATGACTTTTGTATTCTTTGCTGTAACTCTATTTCTTCAGAGACTTCAGTGCGACTCATATTTTTTCCCCCACTTGGATGAAGTTCACACTTCATTTCACACATAAACTTTTAATACATATATATGTACATATATATGTATACATATAGATATAGATATATAGATATATACATAGTACAAATTTAACTCCAAACTTTCTGTGACCCTGGGCAAGTCTCAACTTCTGCCTGCCTCAGTTTCTTCACCTGTCAAATGAGGATAATAATAGCACCTACCTGCAAGGTTGTTGTGAGGATAAAGCGAGATAACAATCGCAAAGCTTTTAACACAGTGCCTGGCACTGTAGGCGCTATGTAAATGTTAGCTATTATTATTATTATTATTATCATCGTCAGCAAAACAGGAATCGTAACAGCACCTGCCTCCCTGAGTTCTGAAGGTGTGAAATGAGTCGATTTCTGTAAAACGATTACTGACCTGAGAAAGTTCCATAAATATACTATTGTCAATCATGACCAGTGACGGAAGACAAAGTAAGGCAAGTGTTACAGGGAAGTCCTTTTGTTCTTTCGCCAACCTAAACGTCCAAGGGGCAGGTGCCGGGCTTTCAAGGTTACCGAACCCGCCGGGTGGCAAAGGGGCCTCGGGTGTCCGGGTCAGCCCGGTCCAGGACCAGGTCCACCCTCACCCCCAAGCCGGCGGCGTTTCGTTTTGCAAGCGCCAAAGGGCGAGGGAGCAAAGGGCTCTAAGCCCCAGCCAGGAAGGCCCCGTCAGGGCATCTGGCGGGACGGACAATGGGCGGAGGATTAGCGGGGCTCCACGCCGGGTTCCCGGGCCGCTGCCGCCGGCCACCCCGCGGCCCCCCAACCCCGAGCTTCGGCTTCCCACAGGCAGCGGGGGAGGGGCCGGAAGAGCACCGCAGCAAGTTATTTCTCCACCGCGTCTACACCGGCGTCAACCATGATTCACCGCACAACTCGAGCCCCCGGCGGGCGGGGCCGTCATTCCTTCGAATTCCATCCCGGGGAAGAGTGAGGCCCGGCGGAAGTACGGCCGGGGTCGGAATGCCCTCTCACCGGGCCCTTCCTCTGCGGCCCCGCTCCCCCAGCCCAGGCAGCCGCCTCCGAGCGAGGCAGCGACTACACGACAACAACGAGGACCGCTGGGTTTCTCGGCAGTTTTACCTGACGCTCTTCGAGGGGCCTCGCGTCGGGGCCGGGCCTCCAAGAGCCGCCGCAGACTTCGGGCGGTAACCCGAGACCACCCTCTTCAAGGCCCCCTGACCGGTTCGTGCGGCCATGATCTTGCCACTGGACCGGTCTACAACTCTCCCCCCGGGCTGGGGCCTCCCAACGCGCAGCCCTCCTCCCGGCTTGTCAGGGAACACGACTCTGACCCTCCCGCCAATCGGCGGGGCCCAAGAGGCGCCAGGACACGCCCTCTTTCGTCTCCCCGCCCGTGACGCGCAGAGCTGACGCAGGCTCACACTCCCCGGGAGTGGGGGGGGAAGAATCGGGGAGGGGGACCCGGCATCCTGGATCGGGCCAATCAGCGAGCTCCTGCTGCCTCCGAGTGCCGCCCCATCCCCCCGCCCCTCCAGAGCTACACAAATGGACTCTGGTTTTCAGCGCACACCCTTTCCCATTCCCCACCCCCACCTCTCCAGACAGTTTCGCGTAGCTTTTCTGATACCGGACCTCCAGCTCCAGTCCTCCCCACCCCGATCTGGCTGCGGCCGGTGGAGTTGAACTCGACCTCAGAGGAAGGGTGTGGGCAGTGTGCGGAGGTGAATTATGTAATTGTCCCAACCTGGTGGCTCCTGAACAGGGGAAAGAAGCGTTTTCTGTCAATCTGCCAGCATTTGTTAAGTGGCCAGTCATTGTGCTGAGTGCTGGGCACCGCAAGAAACGCAAAAACAGCGTTTTTTGCCCTCAAGGAACTTACATTCTGAAGGAGGGAAAAAATGTGCAAATAACCGTGCTCGTACAAGATGCATACAGTATAAGTGAAACGTAATCTCCTCAAGGGAAGGTTATGAAGCCTTTGAGGAAGGAATAATTAAAAACTACTTTTAAGGCATCTGCACCATTCGATCCTCCGAACAATCTGGTGATGGAGAAGAGGCACTTAGAAGCTTACTGTCTTCATCCTTCAGAGAGGTGAAGTGACTTCCCATGGTCACGAAGCACGGCTGGCAGTCAAGACTCATATCTTTGTCAAATCCTGAAGCTCCGTACACCGCACAGTATGACAGCCGAGCTTCAGGGAGGGTAGTTACAGGTATTATTATCTCACCTGCCTACCTCAGAGGTGCCGTAAGGGCAAAAGTGAGGAAATAGATGGGAAAGCACCTTGACAAATTAAAAAACACTAAACAGATGGACACTATTTTTCCCAGTTCTAGACAGTAAGCCCCCCAGGACAGGAGAAAGACATAGGTCTTTCTCATTTTTACATGCTCCTCTGGATTCCCTGAAAATAGATCTTGAAGGATTGCAAGTACAGTAACATTCTATTAATATTTCTTTTTAAAAATTTATTTATTTTTAGTTTGCAACATTCAGGTCCACAAGCTTTTGAGTTCCAATTTTTCTCCCCTCCCCTCCCCTCTCCCCAAGAAGGTGTGCAATCGGATATAGGCTCTACATATACATTCACGTTAAACATATTTCACATTAGTCATGTTGTAAAGAAGAATCATAACCAATGGAATGAATCAGGAGAAAGAAGAAACAAAACAACAACAAAAAAAGAGAAAGAACAAATGGTATGCTTTGATCTGCATTCAGACTCTGTAATTCTTTCTCTGGATGTGGATAGCATTTTCCATCATGAGTCTTTTGGAGTTGTCTTAGAACCTTGCATTGCTTAGAAGAGCCAAGTCTATCAAAGTTAGTCATGGAACAATGTTGCTGTAACTATGTACAATGTTCTCCTGGTTCTGCTCCCCTCACTGAGCATCAGTTCATATAAGTCTTTCAAGGTTTTTCTGAAGTCTGCCTGCTCATCATTTCTTATAACAAAATAGTATTCCATTACATTCATATACCACAACTTGTTCATCCATTCCCCAATTGATGGGCATTCCCTCAATTTCCAGTTCTTTGCCACCACAGAAAGAGCTGCTATAAATATTTTTGTACATGCGGGTCCTTTTCCCATTTGTGTGATCTCTTTGGGATATAGCCCTAGAAGTGGTATTGCTGGGTCAAAGGGTATGCACATTTTCATAGCCCTTTGGGCATAGTTCCAAATTGCTTTACAGAATGGCTGGATCAGTCCACAACTCCACCAACAATGCATTAGTGTTCCAATTTTCCCACTTCTCCAGCATTTATCATTTTCCTGTTTTATCATGTTAGCCAATCTGACAGGTGTGATGTGGTACCTAAGAGTTTTTTTGATTTGCATTTCTCTAATCAACAGTGATTCAGAGAATTTTTTCATATGACTATAGATATCTTTAATTTCTTCCTCTGAAACTACCTGTTCATATGCTTTGACTGTTTATCAATTGGGGCCATTCATATTTCTTAAATATAAAAAAGGAATACCCACTATAACACAACTGACAAGTGCTTATCCTATACCTTATAGTGGTCATTACTTTTTAGACTAGCTGGCTGTTGAGCTATCTCCCAAATCTCAAATTCTGCAATGCCATTAATTGTAGCATGGTTCCTAAAACAGCAAAACATGCAAATCACACAGCTAGATGGCCCAGTGGATAAAGTACTGAACTTGGAGTCGTAAATATCTGAGTTCAAATCTCTACACAGACATGTTTTAGCTGTATGACCCTGGGTTAAGTCACTTAACCTCTGTCTGTTCAGTTATCTGTAAAATGAGGATAATAGCAGCATTTATCTCACAGGGGTTTTGTTAGAATGAAATGAGATAATATACAAGTGTCAGAGTGGTTAAAGAACAAAACTGGTCCACAGTTGAAGTAAAGGAAAGCTGGTCCTGCCTCAAGATGTAAAGAAAGGAGCCCTTTATCCTTGCTGAATTCCTGTTAAGAATACATTATTTTATGCAAAGGGTGATACCATAAGCAAATTAGGAGAGCATGGAACAGTTTACCTATCAGATCGATAGATAAGGAAGGAATTTAGGACCAAACAAGATACAGAAAGCATTATGAAATGTAAAATGAATCATTTTGATTTTATAAAAAAGGTTTTGCACAAACAAAAGCAATATAACCAAAATTAGAAGGAAAGCAGAAAACTGGGAAATAATTTTGCTGCAAGTATCTCTGATAAAGGCCTCATTTCTCAAATATATAGAGAACTGAGTCAAGTTTGTAAGAATACAAGTCATTCCCCAACTGACAAATGGTCCAAGGGTACGAATAGGCAGTTTTCAGAATAAGTAATCAAAGTTATCTATAATCAAATGAAAAATTCTCTAAATCACTATTACTTAGAAAAATGCAAATTAAAACAGCTCTGTGGTACCATCTCACACCTATCAAACTGACTTCTATGACAAAAAAGAAAAATGATAAACGTTGGAGGGGTTATGGGAAAATTGGGACATTAGTGTACTGTTGGTAGAGTTGTAAACTGATCCAACAATTCTGGAAAGTAATTTGGAACTATGCCCAAAGAGCTATAAAACTATGCATACTCCCAACAACTGGGGAATGGCTAAACAAATTGTGGTATATGATGTAATGGAATACTATTGTGCTATAAGAAATGAGGAGCAGACAGACTGCATTACAACCCGGAAAGACTTATATGAACTGAACCAGAACCAGGACATCATTATACATGATTACAGACACATGGTATCTGTAAGAACTAACTTTGAGGGGGGGCAGGTCCAAGATGGCATCTGGAAAGCAGGGACTTGTGTAACCTCTCCCCCAGGTCCCTCCAAACACCTATAAAAATGGCTCTGAACAAATTCTAGAGCTGCAGAACCCATGAAATAACAGAAGGAAGCAGGGCTCCAGCCCAGGCAAGTCTGGATGGTCGCAGGGAAGGGTCTATCACACAGAGCTGGGAGCAGAGCCCAGCATGGGCCATGCCAGGACCAACCAGACCAGGAGCCGGGTGGAACAGGCCACAGGGTCCTGAATCATTGAGCTGTGGCAGTTACCAGACTTCTCAACCTACAAATGCCAAAGACATCAGAGAAGGTTAGTGAGTAGAACTTCTAGAACAGAGTGAAAGGAGTACGTGGTTGGCCCCGTCAGCCCCAGCTCCTGGGGCACGGAAGTGATGCAGCTCTGGGGCTGATTCCAGTTGCGGTTGCTTTTGGCCCCAGGCCCACCAGGTAGGAGTAATTAAGTGGCAGATCAGAGCGGGAGTGCAGAGCCTGCTTGGATCTGGGTGGAGGTCCTGGTTGGTGGTTCTTGGGGGAGGAGGAGTGCTACTGTGGCAGAGCTTGCTATATAAAAGTAGCTCTGAAAACAGCAGCACAAGGCCCCTAAAGCTTGGGACAAAGTACTCTCTACTCTACAAGCAGTCACACCTTTACAAAAAGCAAAAGCATCAAGTAGTTGGCTGGGAACATGAAGAGGCAGCAAAAATGGACCCAGATTCAGAATCAGACATTGGAATCTTTTTTTGGTGACAAAGAAGACCAAAATATACAGCCAGAAGATGTCAACAAAGTCAAAGATCCTACATCAAAAGCCTCCAAGAAAAATGTGAATTGGTCTCAGGCCATGGAAGAGCCCAGAAAGGATTTGGAAAATCAAGTAAGAGAAGTAGAGGAAAATTTGGAAAGAGAAATGAGAGTGATGCAAGAAAATCATGAAGAACAAGTCAACAACTTGTTAAAGGACATCCAAAAAAATACTTAAAAAATAGACTAACCAAATGGTAAATGAGCTCCAAAAAGCCGATGAGGAGAAGAATTCCTTAAAAGGCAGAATTAGCCAAATGGAAAAGGAGGTCCAAAAGACCACTGAAGAAAATACTACCTTAAAAATTAGATTGGAGCAAGTGGAAGCTAGTGACTTTATCAGAAATCAAGAAATTATAAAACAGAACCAAAAGAATGAAAAAAACGGAAGACAATGCAAACTATCTCACTGGAAAAACCACTGACCTGGAAAATAGATCCAGGAGAGATAATTTAAAAATTATTGGACTACCTGAAAGCCATGATCAAAAAAGAGCCTAGACATCAACTTTCAAGAAATTATCAAGGAGAACTGCCCTGATATTCTAGAATCAGAGGGGAAAATAGAAATTGAAAGAATCCACAGATCGCCTCCTGAAAAAGATCCCAAAAAGAAAACTCCTAGGAATATTGTAGCCAAATTCCAGAATTTCCAGGTCAAGGAGAAAATATTGCAAGCAGCCAGAAAGAAAGAATTTGAGTATTGTGGAAACATAATCAAGATAATACAAGATCTAGCAGCTTCTACATTAAGGGATCGAAGGGCTTGGAACATGATATTCCAGAGGTCAAAGAAGCTAGGATTAAAACCAAGAATCATCTACCCAGCAAAACTGAGTATAATACTCCAGGGCAAAATATGGACTTTCAAGCTTTCTCAGTGAAAAGACCAGAGCTGAATGGAAAATTTAACTTTCAAATACAAGAATCAAGAGAAGCATGAAAAGGTAAACAAGAAAGAGAAATCATAAGGGACTTACTAAAGTAGAACTGTTTTGTTTACATTCCTACATGGAAAGATGACATTTGTAACTCATAAGTTTTTGCTCAGTATTAGGGTAGTTGAAGGTAATATACATATATATATAGACAGAGGGCACAGGGTGAGTTGAATATGAAGGGATGATATCTAAAAAATACAATAAAATTAAGGGGTGAGAGAGGAATATATTGGGAGGAGAAAGGGAGAGATAGAATGGAGTAAATTATCTCACATAAAAATGACAAGAAATAGTTCTATTGGAAGGGAAGAGGGGGCAGTTGAAAGTGAATCTTGCTCTCATTGGATTTGACTTAAGGAGGGAATAATATATACACTCAATTGGGTATCTTAACCTACAGGAAAGCAGGGGAGAAGAGGATGAGAGAGGGGGGATGATAGAAGGGAGGGCAGATTGGGGGAAGAGGTAATCAAAAGCAAACACCTTTGAAAAGGAACAGGGTCAAGGGAGAAAATTGAATGAAGGGGGACAGGAATAGGATGGAGGGAAATATAGTTAGTTTTTCACAACATGACTATTATGAAAGTGTTTTGCATAAGGATACATGAGTGGCCTATGTTGAACTGCATGCCTTCTTAAGGAGAGTGGGTGGGGAGGGAGGAGGGGAGAGAATTTGGAACTCAAAGTTCTACAAAGAAATGCTCAAAAAACAGTTGTTTTTACATGCAACAGGGAAATAAGATATACAGGCAATAGGGTATAGAAATCTATCTTGCCCTACAAGGAAGTAAGGAGAAAGGAGATGGGGGCGGGGGCACAGTGGAGCGACAGAAGGGATGGCAGGCTGGGAAAAGGGGAAACCAGAATATATGCTGTCTTGAGGTGTGGGGAGGGTAGAAATGGGGAGAAAATTTGTAACTCAAAATATCATGGAAATCAATATTGAAAACTAAAAATATTAAATAAATAAAAAGATAAATGGCAAAAAAAAAACAACTCTGAAGTACCACATCACACCTGTCAGATTGGCTAACGTGACAAAGCAGGAAAATGATAAATGTTGGAGAAGATATGGGAAAATTGGAATACTAATTCATTTTTGGTGGAGTTGTAAAATGATCCAATCATTCTGGAGAACAATTTTGAACTATGCCCAAAGGGCTATAAAAATATGCATACACTTTGACCCTGCAATACCACTTCTAGGGCTGTATCCTAAAGAGATCATAAAAATGAGAAAAGGACCCACATGTACAAAAATATTTATAGCAGCTATTTTTGTGGTAGCCAAGAACTAGAAATTGAGGGGACGCCCATCGATTAGGGAATGGCTGAACAAGTTTGGGTATATGAATGTAATGGAATACTATTGTGCTATAAGAAATGATGAACAGGAAGACTTCAGAAAAACCTGGAAAGACTTATATGAACTGCTGCTGAGTGAAGTGAGCAGAACCAGGAGAACATTGTATACAGTAACAGCCACAGTGTTCGATGACTGACTTTGATAGACTCAGCTTTTCCCAGCAATGCGAAGACCTAAAACAACTCCAAAAGACTCATAAAGGAAAATGCCATATACATCTAGAAAAAGAAATATGGAGTCTGAATGCAGATTGAAGCAGGCTATTTTCTTTTTTGTTTTGTTTTGTTTTCTTTCTCATGGTTACTCCCATTCATTCTAATTCTTCTATACAACATGACTAATGTGAAAATATGTTTAATAGGAATGTATATATAGATCCTATATTGGATTGCATGCCATGGGTAGGTAGAAGGGAAGGAGGGGAAGAAAATTTAAAACTTATGGAAGTGAATGTTGGAAAGTAAAAATAAATAAATTAATTTATTTTAAAAAAGGAACCGAGTATGCCCAAAGGAGCCTGGGTTACAAATATTTGAGTAGAGAGAGAACACTTTCATTTAGAGGAGTTAGTGAAGGCTGCACAGAGGAAGAAGCATGTGAATGGAGCCTTGAAAGTAGTTAAGTATTATGAAAACAGAAGAAGAGTATGTGTATTACACAATTTGAGAACACAGAGAATCAGGAGCTGGCATGTTAAGTTTGAAAAGTGATGATAGTTGCTGCTATGTGGCTTGAGTTTAAGAATTCTGAATTGAAGTAGGGTTAAAAGCCAAGAGCCAATATGGTGAGCTCCTGGAAGCAGAGGGTCACCAGGCTGCCTACAGAAAGATGAATCAGCCCAGGTCAGACAAATGGAGAGGATGAAAGCTTCTGTGCTAATTAGCCAATGCTTTGTCTGAGATAGGAAACCCAGACAAAGAAAAGAAGGAAGAAAGGAAAGAAACTATTAAATACTTGTAATAATAATAGTGTTAGCAAGCATTTCTGTGGTCCTTTACAGTTTGCAAAGCACTTTATAAATACCACATCATTTTTTATCCACACATCATCCCTGGGAGGTAGGTGCTATTATTAACCCCATTTTACTGTTGAGGAAAGTGAGGTAGACAGAGGTCTATTGTTATATGACTTGCTCAGAGTCATAAGCGTCTGGGGCTGGATTTGAACCCCAGGTCCAGTATTCTATCCACTGGACCACTTAGCTGCCTAATTTGTTGCTTTATTGGGTGCCGTTGAGAGCAAGTCCAACAGAGTCACTACACAGGTTTGCCAAATACCATTCTCAATATCTAATGGTCCTATCTTGGTTATATAATATTACTATGTATTTTTATCCAAATAGTATTATACCAAAGAAGCCTCATAAACAGACAAAATCCCTGTCCCAGAGGATTCTGGTATTTTATGGTCATACAATATATAGACATGAACAAATATATATGTAGATGGGGATAATTGGTCTCTACTCTACCTTGCCCCAGTTGATGTAATCATAGAAGTATAGAAAGCAAGATACAGATGACAGATATTGAATCATATTATGTTAATATATTAACGAACTGAAAAGATTTGTTAACACCCTGTCATCCAAGTGTTAAAGTATTTTCCTTGATTGAAATGTAAGAGGCAACAACATTGACTAGACAAATTTGGTCACTCCCCTGTAGCCTAATTGACCTCATCCATAAAATGAAAGTGTTGGACTAATCAGATAATCCCTAAAGATTCATAGGAATGTAACCCTCTTTGGTAAAGCCTGTTGGTGTGGCACTCTCTCCTTATTGGTGGAGGTAAAGGCCCTGCCCTGTGTGAGGGGTGTGGTGGAATTGGAAAGAGTGAGAGAGACAGAGATAGAGCAGCAGCTCTCACTTTCACCTGTCCCTTTGAGTTCCTCTTTGGGATTCTTCAGGACCAGTCCCTTTGGGACTCTTAGAGCAAGATTTTCCTAGGAATTTCAGACATCCATTCTCTGAGGATGAGGAACTGCTTACAGAGATAGGAGCCCTTCTAATCAAAGGAGGCATTCCTACAGAGAAACTGAATGTTACAATTATACCCAGGAACTCCATTCCAACTATGGGTAAGTTGGAGGCCATATGCCGTGTGGCATGCAATTGTCATAGATCCAAATTTGGCATTTTCTCTGAATGTGAACGATGTCCTCTAGAAGAGCAATTCAGGGATACTTGGGTTGGATGGGAAAGAGTGTGCCTAGGACCTGTTCTTGAGGTAGACAAAGTGATGAGATTGGCAAATAGCCAAAGGGGGATAGCTGCAAAAGCACTCAATACTCTCATAGCAGAACTAGCCAATTATAGTTTCAGCGTACATTATAGGCCTGGCAAGACTGGTGTGGATACAGATGATTTTTCTCAAATGCCACAGAATACTAGAACTGTGGTAATACCAGAAAGAAGGTGTGAGAACAATCTGTGACATCCAATGGACTACAACTAGATGGAAGTATAACTTGTGATTCTCATCAGACTGCATGCCAAGTGCATATGTGATGCTTGTGATGTTGAACCAATCTTCATTGCTACAGTTGTCTGTAGATGACTGGAGGCAAGAGCAAATAGCTGATGAAGGACTAGGAGAAATAATACAAGATAAAAAGCAGGGTGGTGATCCTACTCACGTGAAGTTCCAGATGGCAGAAGGCACCTTACTGCTGAGGTAATGACAGAAATTGGAACTATGTGATCCCACATGTGGAACCAGGCAGTAGCTAGTGCTACCCAAAGCATACCGTGCTATGAATGCCTTGCAAGATGACTTTGGATATATGGGTCAAGAAAGGTCCTTAGAGCTGATAAGAAACCAATTTCACCACCCTAAGATGGCCACAGATGTCACAAGAAGTATAAAACCTTGTGCCAGATGTATTCAAAAGAAAACATTACCAACTCATTCCAAATATTTGGAGAGCATACGTATTAGCAAGCCTTTGGACTAGTTTCTATTGACTTTCTACCCCTGGAAGGA
The DNA here is from genome assembly GCF_011100635.1 of Trichosurus vulpecula. Lineage (NCBI taxonomy): Eukaryota > Metazoa > Chordata > Mammalia > Diprotodontia > Phalangeridae > Trichosurus > Trichosurus vulpecula. The sequence continues at coordinate 259,783,518 of NC_050574.1, read as the reverse complement.
GATAGTAAAAATTTGAGTCATACCTTGGTGGTGACTGACCATCTCAGGAGGTATACACAATCATACCCGACCAGAAACTAAAAAAGCATCTACTGTTGCTAAAGTGTTGTGGGAAAAGTATTTTTCAGTATATGTATTTCTTGCTAGGACCCACTCTGATTAAAGCAGGGACTTTGAGAGCAAGTTACTTAATGGGATGTAGGCCTAAGATTACTCTTTATCATCCTCAAGGAGACCTGAAGGTTTTAACTGAACACTGTTAAACATGTTGGGAACTTTAAGACCAGAACATAAGGCTAAGTAGAGTCAACATATCTTACTTTTAGTACATGCGTACAATTCCACCAGGAATGATGTCATAGGCTTTTCACCACACATTCAGGCATGAATCACATCTGCCTTTTGATTTATGTTTTGGTACCTCAGATGAAGGAAGTGATGTGATTATTCATACTCAGTACATTTTCCAAAGGAAGGAGAAATTGAGAGATACCTAGTTACAAAATAGCTCCAGAGAATGTAGGGGGCGCATAAGGACTATTTACCATCATCTATTGCCCATAGGAAAGTGAGTTGAACTTTCTAAAGAGCAGGTAGAGAGAAATGGACACTTACCTAGGAAAAGGCTGAAAAGAAGATACTGTTCACCAACTCTACAAAGATTTGGATAAATGGGTTTCTTTGCTATTTTCTATGAGGGAACAGAGCCAAGATGGCAGAGTGAAAACAGGAACTTGCCTGAGCTCTCTCCCAAATTCCTCCAAACACCTGTAAAAAATGACTCTAAACAAATTCTAGAGCTACAGAACTCACGAAATGACAGAGTGAAGCAAGTCTCTAACCCAAGACGGCCTGGATGGTCACTGGGAAGGATCTATCACACTGGTCTGGGAGTGGAGCACAGCCCAGTGTAGGCCAGCAAGGACAGACCAGGCCAGAGCTAAATGGGCAGAGCAGGCCTCAGGGCACTGAATCACTGAGCTGTGGCAGTTTCCAGACTCCTCAGCACACAAACGCCAAAGACAACATAGCAGGTCAGTGGAAAACTGTTAGACCTGGGTGACAGAAGTACGAGGTCCAGCCCCAGCTCCAGGGGTGGCAGAGGTGGCTGCAGTGGCAGCAGCAGCAGCAGCAGCAGCAGTGGCTGCTTCTGGAGCTCCAGGCCCACAGACAGTGGGGGGAATAAAGCAGCTGATCAGAGTGAGAGATCAGGGATCTCTTTGCTGGCACTGAGGCAGGATTCTCTTGCTTTGCCCTGCTTGGATCTGGGTTGCAGTCCTGTTTGGCGGTCCTTGGGGGAGGAGGAGTGCTGGTGTGGCAGAGCTTGTGGTGGCTATGGAGAGGGAGTCCTCCTGGTAGTTACAGGGCAGAAGGGATTTGCACTCACAGACCAGAGCACAAAAAGGTATCATACCACCTCAGAATAGAAGTAGCTCTGAAAACTGCAGTGCAAAAACCCTAAATCTTGGGACAGAGCACTCTCCACTCTGGAAGCAGTCATTCCCTGACAGAGAGCTCAAAAGTCAAGTAATTGACTGGGAAAATTAGCAGAGAGCGAAAAAGGACTCAGACTACAGAATCTTACTTTGGTGTTATTTTCTACGTCTATTTGTTGTGGAAGTGGTATTAGGTGAGAGAAGGGTCAAGGCTTGTATATAGGGCTTGGGGTCCTCCTTCCCTTGTAAAATGACGAAGTGATCAGAGGGTAGATGGAACCTAATCATATCCCTTCTCTCTGAGGAGAACAAAGTGGTGGCCCCTGGCACCAACTTCCTGCTTCCCCTCCTGGCAGGAATGAGTCTCCTTTGGAGAAAGGTGACGGATGAAGAGACTCAAGATGCCTATTCTGCCTCCCTTCTAGCCACACAACAACAGGCCTCACACCGGGGCTCATCATTTCTTCATCCCTTCAGAGGTCTCTCCATTGGAGAGTCTCAAAAAGGACTGGTGAAGGCTGGAGGTCTTTTACTTCTTGCCAACTCCACCCTGCCCCTCACACGGGGCAGGTCTTCATCTCCATCAATAAAGGGAGAGTGCCATACCAATGGGCTTTGATGCAGGGATTACAATGTGATTTTATAATTCAAATTCAGGATGAATTTGAAAAATTGTAGCACCATAGATTTAGAGCTGGAAGGGATTTTAAAAGTCAACTAGCTTCACCAATACTCTTATATTACAGGTGAAGAAATTAAAAGAGACATGACAAGACTCATCCAAGGTTACCAGAAGCAAGTGGATGCAAACCCACATCCCCAGACTTGAAATACATGACACTTTCCATTAAACCATGCTGCCTCCAATGATTTCATTTATTATCATCTTGGGCAAAGGGTTTTGTGAGGGAGAAAACTGGAACTTGGCTAAAAAAAGAAAAAAAAGAAAAGAAAGAAATTTTGTATTGACTGTGGATGTCATCTATTCGTGCCCGTTATCCTAGGTAACTGAGGATTTCATTTGGTTAGCCCTGCTAGACTTCCTGTAAGTTCAGGTCCTCATTTTAAAAAGTATTAGTTCACCCCAAAATTAAGAGGTGAAGTCACACCAGCCACCTTTGTAAGGAAAAACCTTTTCTGTACTGTCAAATGCAAGAGTTTATGCCATAGGCAAGGGAAACCTTTAAACACATGCTCATCTAATATCGGTTATAAATGTGCATGTTAAAAGTATATCCACATTAGTCACGTTGTGAAAGAAGAATCAGAATAAAAGGGAAAAACCACGAGAAAGGAAAAAAAAGAGAAAATAATATACTTTGATCTGCATCCAGACTCCATAATTCCTTCTCTGGATGTGGATAGCATTTTCCATCATGAGTCTTTTGAAATTGTCTTGTATCATTGTATTGCTGAGAAGAGCTAAGTCTATAATAGTTGATCACTGTACAATGTTGCCGTTACCACATACAGTGTTCTTCTGGTTCACTCAGCATTAGTTCATGTAAGTCCTTACAGGTTTTTCTGAATCTGTCTGCTCATCATTTTTCATAGCACAATAATTTTCCATTACATTCATATAACACAACCTGTTCAGCCATTTCCCTCAATTTCCAATTCTTTGCCACCACAAAAAGAGTTGCTATAAATATTTTTTGTACATATTGGTCTTTTTTCCTTTTTTATGATCTCTTTGAGATACAGACCTAGTAGTGGTATTGCAGGATCAAAGGGTATATACAGTTTTGTAGCCCTTTTGGGCATAGTTCCAAATTTCTCTCCAGAGTGGTTGGATCAGTTCACAACTCCACCAATAATGCATTAGTGTCCCAGTTTTCCCATATCCAACATTTATCATTTTCCTTTTCTGTCACATTGGCCAATCTGATAGGTGTGAAGTGGTACTTCAGCATTGTTTTAATCTGTGTTTCTCTAAATCAATAGTGATTTAGATAATTTTTTTATATAGATAGCTTCAATTTCTCTATCTGAAAATTGCTTGTTCATATCCTTTGACTATTGGGAAACAAGTATTTATTAATCACCTACTATGTGCGAAGCATTATCCTAGATACAAGAACAAATATGAAAGAGTCCCTGCCCTCTAACTTATATTCTATTGAGGAAAAGGGGGCATATACATTGATAAGTAAATGCAAAAAAGCTATGTAAAATAAGTAGAAAATAATTGAGGCAGTGGCAGGGTAGGATATGAACAACTAGGAGAATCAGAGGAGAAAGCCTCTTGTAGGAGTAGCACTTGAGCTGAGATTATAAAACAGATTGGCCATCCATTGAGGTAAGGAGAAGCATGAGGATGTGTACATTCCTGGCATGGGGATAGCCCATTCAAAGGCTACTAATATAGAAACTAATAAATTGACTACTTTACATATCTAGGGCGCAGGGTACAAGTCAGAGACCATGTCTTATACTTCTTTATTTGTCTCCCAGCACCTGGCACTATGCAGTGAATATTGATTGAATGATGTAATTCTCTTGGGACAGCCAGAAGTACACATAACTGGGCATGCCGTACTTTTTGCCAGTGATAATTGATTGGTGCTATGTCCAAGTTACCAAAACATGGGACAAATGTATGTTGTTGAGTTGTGTCCGACTCTTTGTGACCCCGGTTGGTTTTTTTTTTCCTTTTTTTCAGTTCAACTCCATTTTTAAAAATTGCTACAAAATAGAACTGGATTAATTGTTTTGTTGATTGTTTAGAATTAGATTAGTGAAAGTAATGGAGAAAATAGTGCAGGTTAAACTTAAAAGCATAGCTCGAATACATTCCCCTCCTCCCCAGGAAAGCTGGTTGTTAAACATTTACCAGTTTGTCCCTGGTCATATCTACACAGAACCAAAATTTTGGGAAGAAATAAAATTCCACAAATGACTAAGATAAGCTGTGCTATAATACTTTATCCAACTTAGACATGGTTTGATCTTTGTTTCTATATTTATTTCTGTTGCCTTTTGATGAGTCCTACTTACTATCCCCTGTGTCTGGCCAAATTCTTCCTTCTTCCTCACCTGCATCCAATAAGTCAGTCTCAATCTAATTATACCATTAAAACTTTAGCATGTTCTACAAATCCATTAAAATAGACTGACAGAGTTGAGTTTTCCATAGATAGGCCATGACATAATTTTTCTGTCCTCATTTCTTAGCCAAAACAAGTGCAGGATGAGGCTCAACACAGACCAGACTTTCAGCTGAAGGTCATGTATATCTTAGCTTAAAATAAGTAGCAGGCAGCACAGTGGATAGAGCATCAGGCCTGGAACCAGAAAGACTCATCTTTCTGAGTTCAAATCTGGCCTCAGACACTTACAAGTTTGTGAACCTGGGTGAGTCACTTAACCCTGTTGTCCTCAATTTCCTCACCTCTAAAACAAGCTGGATAAGAAAATGGCAAACCACACCAGTATTTTTGCCAAGAAAACCCCAAATGGGGTCAAAAAGTGGGGAAACTACTGAACAACAACAACAAAAAACAACTCTTCATGGAAGTTAGCATAATCTCACTATAGGGCTTTATATAATTCATATAAATAGATGTTTTTACACAATGTCTCATCCTCATAGAGAGGGGACTTTAATTTCTTGAAAAGTTAAGAGTACAAGCTTTAGAAGATACTAACAAGCTGGAAATTATAAACCTTGCATAGACCTAGTGTGGACCTAGATTGTATGTCTGCTGACCAAGGATGAGTCTTGCTAAATTGGGAGAAGTTTATTACCAGAAGGATGGTGACCAGGTGACTAATATTTTTGGCTGTAGGAACCATTATATACAGCCTTAAAGGAATTGCAGTCTGCATTGAAGGAGGCAGTACTCACATTCATGAAATCATAGATCTTTTGAAAGAGCAGAAATAATTTTTTACAGTATGCTTTATTTATGCTTTTGCAATGTTATCTTTGTGAAGACTCAGGTAATTGGAGGTGTAGCTTTCTTAACTGAATTAATTAAAAAATGTTCAATAAGGTTAAGCAAGATTAGGCACAGCTTTCTAGGGGTCTGTTCTGGTTGTTATATGTGTCTAATAATAGAAAATTGGGCTTCACTGATGGTTTTCATAGCTTATATAACTTTTTTTACATTTTTCTTAGTAATTAGATAGCTGATCTAATCTGAATTTTTGCCACTACTACTCAAGTTAACTTGAACTTAAAAAATATCAATAAACATGAACATTTTTGTATACTAGGCACAGAAAAAAGTATTACACATGGAATAATATAGCTATTTATAATATATGTAATAAATGCAGCACACATTATTTTGTAAGCTATCATCTTCATTGTTTGTGTAGCCCTCTGAAATGTCTGTTCTCTTCTGTGCATTGAAAAAAATGTTCCACTGACAGTTCTTCGAGGTGAACATTTATCACTAACTTCTTTAGGAGTTTGTTTATGGCTTGTTAAATTTCTTCTGAGATTAGTTTATTATTTAAATTATATCTTTTTTTGGTTAATCTGGACACTTTATATTTTGTAAATATTAATTTTTCATTTAAGTATTCAATTTTGTTGTCTAATAATTTCTCTTATTTCCTCTTCACTTGTGACCCTGGGTATGTCATTTAACCCTGTTGGGTTCTTTTTCATTTTGATACTAGTAACTTGGCTTCCTTTTAATCTTTTAAATTAATAGCTAATTTACTAATGGTTTATCTTTTTTTAAAAAAAAATTCTTGGTTTTCTTTATCAATTCAACGGAAGAGATTTTTTTTGCTCTCACTTTTATCTCTTTTTTAAGATTTTAAGAATTTCATTTTATGTGTTAAATTGGAGTGATTTTTAATTTTTCGTCTTTCTAATTGAAATGAATGTTTAAACCTAAAAAAATCTTTTTTTGCATATAGGCAAATAGAGTCCTCTGACATATAAACAAAGATGTATAAATTTTATTCCTCTAATAATCATTTTTTGAAATAGTATTTTCTTCTTTGGCTGTTATACAGACAAAATATGTTTAAAAAAAACCAATTATGACAGCAATCAGTATACCAAGTTTTGATAAATTTTGTGCTGAGAAAAATAAACTCACTCAGTACATTAATATCTTTGCTATTCTGTAAATTATAAATGTGAAATTATAAAGATTTTATCAATAAATGTGTTACATTTTGCCTAAAAATTTTATGCGCTACCATTGTAATAAATTATTACTTTATTTGAACTAAATCTGAGTTGAGAAATTTATCTACCTTGATTCGTGATTGTTTTCTGACAATTTGGGGGCAAAACAATTCATATATATATGTACATATATACACATATGCACATATGTGTATATATGCATATATATAGCATTTCTACATAAAGTTTAGAAAACATTGCTTTCATTTCTTTGTAATGGAACTTTCACACACACACACACACACACACACACACACACACACACACACACGCATATTTGTCTCCCAGGGATTTGTTTCTTTTCCCCCAGATGACTCAGAATTCTGTTGGGGAGAACTGGTTTTTATATAGGAATGCTTTAAAATAATTATTTAACCAGCACCAAATCCTTCATTAGGATTACTATTTTGTAATATAATTTGAGATCTAGAAATATTATTAGCCTTTCATTCTTATTTTTTTATTTTTAAAACTATTTGATAGTGATTAAAAAAGAGAAGAGTAGATCAACGGAAGAAACCCATTAGATAAGGAAGACTCAGAAAAAGTCTAACGCAATCACCCAATGTCTAACAAACACAAGAACATAAATTACTTGGGGAGGAACTCCCTATTTAACAAGAACTGCTAGGAAACTGGAAAACAATTTGGCAGAAATTAGGTTTAAACCTACACCTTATACTATAGGATACAACAAGCTCAAAATACAAGCCCAAAATTCTACATGAGCAGAATATCGAAAGTCATACAAGAAGTATTAGGAGAGAGTGAAGTTAGGTTCCTTTTACACATATAGCTAAGGGTAGCCTTCTTAAGCTGACAAGGGATAAAGGTAATTACAAAAGGGAAAATAGATACTTTTGATCACATGAAATTGAAAAGATCTTATGTGAACAGAATCAAGGCAGCTGTCAATTAGGGGGAGAAAATCTTTGCATCAACTATCTCTGATACCCATGGTACCTAAGGCATTAACGTAAATATATAAAAACAAGAGCCACTCCCAAATGGTCAAGTGCTCATAGACTATAAATAAAGAGCAAAGGCAACCATTTCAGAAAGCAATTTGGAATTATGTTTAAAGAGTTACTAAAATGTTTATACCTCTTTTGACTAGCAACCAATGTAGATACTACGCCTAGTATATATCTTAGGGTATGTACTAGAGATATAACCCAAGGAATTTAGAGATTATAAAGGTTCAATATATGACTAAATATTCATAATAGCACTTTTATGGTTGCAAAGACCTGAGAACCGAGAAAATAAAATTGATATTGTCTCCATTTTTTGTAATTGCTTCTATTCTGTATCACTACCACCATTTTGTATAACTGCCTAAGTCATGTTTCTTTGTCTTTAAGCTAAGTTCAAAAGTTCGTAGTCTCAGAAGTTCAGTCTTCCTCTCTGAGTTAACTTTAAAAGTTCAGTTTCCCTATAAGTCACTTTAGTTATTTCTATACCACTCGCTGTCCTCAGACCAATTAGAGGAAATCAGTTATCTACATATCAAATTATTCTTGCAGGCAGACTAAATCCATCAGAATTTCCTAGTGACAAGATAGAAGGAGGGCTTGCTAGTCCCACATTCTGAATTTCCCTCCAACCATACTGTCCCCCATACCTATGATGCTTCAAGCTTTGTAACCAATCATATTGTTTTCCTCCTCTATGATGCTTCCTTCTATTTTTTGGGGGGTGCTTCTCCTTTAGTCTGTAAAAATGATCCATCAGCCTTCATCTAAGGTCTTTTGGCTTGCTAAGGAGCTAAGACCCCTTTTATTGGTAACTGCTGGCCTTACCAACAAGTTGAAGGTACTCAGAGCTTTGTGCCTGAGTTCACCTTAATTTCAACCAAGACCGTTGACAACCACGAAGGGATCAGGGGAAGGAGGCTGCTCCTTAAAGCAACCTCTTAGGAGAACCTCCTTCAAAGCACTGCAGTGAAATTTTCACTGAGGTATGGGGGGAATTTCTTCATGGAGGATTGTACCAGAGATCTGACTTGTCCCTTGGTTCTAGCTGTTGGGGAAGTTGCAACTTTACTTGTTTGTCTTAGTGCATTGTACTGTTGAGGGATGATCAAAAGACAGGGGCACCCCTTTAGGAAAGTCCTAAAGTAAGTCCCAGGCTACTCATTGATATTGATAGGAGGAGGAGATTAGGGCATGGGCCTCTCACTATAATTGATGAGAAGGACACTTGCCATTCAAAAGAAGTTGGGAAAGCCCTTAGTAAATCTGGAAACAGAAACGCTTCCCAGCCAAAAGGAAGTAATGTAAAAAACAACAAAATTAGCCTAAGATATATAAGAAAAGCCCCAAATCTGTCCTTTGCATAAGAAATGTGGTTAGGAAGATAATACAATTGTATCATTAGAAAATTTAACTTCTTACTGGCAGATTTTTTAAAGTTACCTAGTATTCTCTGCATGTGAGTTAGAACCAGAGAGAAGCAAATCTGTTTATGAGGAGTCCCCCAGAGCTGCCTTGAGAATTTGGCCTATTCCAGAATGTCCAAGAGAAGATGTTTCCAAAGACCAGACAACTACATGGGACATCTGGGATTCAAGATGAAATGTGTTGATTAAATGGACATTGGAAGTGGTTTACTAGGATACAAGGAGACTTGATATTAGTTAATATCGATGATCATCATTGTATTACTTTGGATTTTTCTTTCATGGTATCTATATTTGCAGTGTTGTCTTGGTTACTTTGGTGACATGTAAAACTCCTCTTTAAAATTAGTACATGGTTTTAGATATTCTTGCTGTGGCTTTTGCTATGATTAATCAATCTTATTGTTCTTACATTAACCAATCAGGGGAAAATTGTTACCAGCCTTCAGGAAATTCAATAAACTATAGCAGAGACTCAGCTACCCATTCCAGATGACCTTTGGTGACATCCCTCTTCTTGGTGTACTTGATTGCAAGGAAATGGCTTGCTAGTCACCATTAGTAAATGAGCCTTTATTGCCCTCTGTCTTATTATTCCTTTTAGATTTTGACTTAGTTGCTGTATTAAAGCATATTCTCCACTTGCACCAGAAAAGCTTATGTTAATGCACATGGTTGATAATGACCATGTTAAAAAAAATCACAGAATTAGCTTTTAAATAGATGATCAGTGGGAGATATATCTCCCATTGATCAAAGGAGGAATTCAGAAAATAAAATTGATATTGTCTCCATTTTTGTAAATGATTCTATTTTGTATCACCACCACCATTGTGTATAACTGTGTAAACCATATTTCATTGTTTTTGAGTTAAGTTCAGAAATTCATAGTTCAGAAGTTCAGTCTTTCTTCTCTCAGTTTCTATATAAATCACTTTAATTAAAAAAAAACTTATCTCTATGCCACTAGTTGTCCTTGACCAAATAGAGGAAAATCTGTTATTTACATTCCACTAGTTATTCTTATAGGTGGACTAAATCCATCAGAATTTTCTAGCAACAAGATGGAAGGAGGGTTTGCTATCCCCACAATCCTGATTTCCCTCCAATCATATTGTCCCCCATACCTAAAAAAATTAGGCATGGCTTTGCAACCAACCATATTGTTTTCCTCATCATAATGCTACCTTCAATTTTTTTTTATGCTGCTCCTTTTGTTTGTTAAAATGATCCATTGGCCTTTGTTCAAGCTCTTTTGGTTTGCTGAAGAGCTAAAGACTGCTTTAATTGGTAACTGCCAGCCTTATCAATATATTGAAGGTGCCCAGAGCTTTGTATCTCAGTTTGCCTTTATTTCAATCTCAACAGAACAAAGGAGGTGCCCATTTGGGAATGGCTAAGTAAATTATGTCATGTAAATGCAAAAGAATATTACTGAATAGATGAATATGAAGAATTGAGAGAAGAGTTGTAAGAATTAGATGAACTGATACAGAGTAAAATTAACAGTACAAGGAAAACAATATAAATGTCAGGATGGGAGTTAATTGAAAAAAATCAATCAAATCATCCCATACCACCTAAAGTAAGTGATAAGCTAGCATACTGATGCATTTAAAGGGTAAGAAAACATTTCAGCTGTTCATTAGGTTTAAACAAGTCCTGGATTCCTCCCTAAGTGTGATAGGAAGTCCTTTTGGATTGGCTGAGGGACTTGATCATAAACTTTGGGACATAGATAAAACCAGTAGCACATTAGAATTAGATATTTCCAGTGATTATTGAACCAAGAGAAATAGAGTTACAGCCAAATCCTTGAAGAGGAACTCCTTGGGCACTTTGGGATGAAGGGAGCAAGGGAGGAGAACATGTTGGCCTCTACTTTACTCTCCTCCTCCTCTTCTCCCCTTGGTCAGAGGAGGATCTTGTGAGCTTGGAAAAGGCAAGAAGGTTTTGGACCTCTGTCTTCCTATCAATATACTATCAGCATCCTCAAACGTCTGCATTAGAAGCCAAGGACAGACCGAATGAGATGAGAGAAGTAGGCTCAAGATTCTACAAAGAGCCTTAACAGAAAAACTACACCATACTGCAGGGGAACGTCTTGAGCAAAAGTGCTTCCAGGAGCTATGAGTTCTCCCTTTGCATTGTTTGGTCTCTAAACTTGGTCCCATTTTCCCCTGGACTCTGTATATATTTATGAGACAGTGTCCCAAACTTTGGGAAGGGGGAATTTTTTAAGACTGTATTTTTCTATCTCATCTAGGTTGGGCTAATAATCTCTTTAGAGGATCTTTACATTTAGAATTTATTTTTCCTCTTGCTTCAAAAAAAAGAATTAATCAACAATCAATAAAGATTTGCTATGTGACAACTATGTGCCAGACATGCTAAACATGGATTTTGTCAGCATAACTACTACCAGGTCACAGTAAATTTAATTTCCCAGTTTTCCAAATGATTAACGTCTTTGGAAAAGAAATATTTCTTCTGACATACGCTTTTCCTTGTTAATATTGCTAAAAACTTAAGGCAAACTTAAATAGGAGATGTTAAAAGAGAAGGCCTTTTAACCAATATATGAAGGTCTATCTTAACAATATTATTTCAATCACACATGTACCCCTAAACAGAAAACTTCATAACCTTTAGTACCTTAGATGGCACCAGTTCTCCACTTACGTGACGGGTAACCGTAAGGTTATGTCATTAAAATTTTGACATTCCAAAATTTATACATCTAACTACTAGAAATTGCAAATCACAAAGGAGACATTTGCTCTTTGTCCCCTTTCTAACATTGACTTTGGAAAGCTATACTCATAATCCAGTCACGCTACATCTGTTCAGAATATTTTGGGTATTTTTCTTTGGGAATTACCTTTAGAGTCTTTTTGAATGTTGATATTTATATTTCTTCATTTCCTGCCTTCAAAGGAGGTACTATTGTTATCCCCATTTTACAGATGAGGAACTGAGGCAAACAAGGTTAAGTGACTTGCCCAGGGACACACAGCTAGTAAGTGTCTGAGGCTGGTTTTGAACTCATGAAAATGAATTTTTCTGATTCCAAGTCCAGTGCTCTATCTACTACACCTCCTAGAAACCAGGTACTGACTAACATTTCACACCACATGCCAGGACAATGTCCAAATTTGTATATTGTATGACTTAAACATAAAGGATGACATCATAAACAAATTAGATGAGCAGGGAAGAAATTATCCATCAGATTTATGATTGGAGAAGATTTTCATGACCACAGAAAAAATAGAGAAGCTCACAGAAGGTAAAATGGACAATTTTGATTGCATAAATTTAAAAAGGTTTTGTACAAAACTAATGGAACTCGAATTAGGAGAGAAGCAGGTAAATAGAGGAAAAACTTTGTAGCATGTTTCTCTAATAAAAGTCTAATTTCTAAGATATATAGGAAACCAATTCAAACTAATTAGAATAAAAGCCATTCGCCATTTGGTAGTCAAAGGACAGACAATTGTCAGAGGAAGAAATCCAAACTATCAAAACCCATATTAAAATGCTCTAAGCCACTGATAGAGAAATGAAAATTAAAGCAAGTCTGAGATTCTACCTCACACAAGATTGGCAAATGTCACACACACACACACACACACACACACACACACACAGGGAAAACGGCAAATATAGATGAGGTGTCAGAAAACGGTGAGTTGATAAACATTTATTGACCACCTACCATGTGCCATGCACTATGCTAAGCTCTGGGGATACAAAGAAAGGCAAAAGACAATCCCTGCTCTGAAGGATCTCAGTCTAATCAGGCAGACAAAATGAAGAAGATCCAGCAAATAAGACTGAGGAATAGTTAGATAGGTAGGAGGAAAACCAGGGGAGAGTCCCCAAAAGCTTAGGAAGGAGAGAGTATCAGGAAGAAAGTGATCAGCGGTGTCAAAGATTGTAGAGAGGTCAAGTAGGATAAGGATTGAGAAAAGGCCATCACATCTGGCAATTAACAATCAGGAGTAATGAGTAAACAGATACATTAATGGGATATTGGGGAGCTGCAAATTTGTCCAGTTATTCTAGAAAGCAATATTGAACTATGCCCCAAAAGTTGTTAAACTGGGCATACGCTTTTACCCGGTAACATCAGTAGTAGGCTTGGAAACTGAGGGAACGCCAGTCAATTGAGGAATGGTTGAAGAAGTTATGGCAGTAGATGGATATAATGGCATGCTATTGTGTTGTAAGAAATGGTGGAAGGGATAAATACACACACACACACACACTCTCTCCCTCTCTCTCTCTCTCTCTCTCAAAAAACAGTTGCTTCTGTGATGGCTATCTTTTAAGAGAGAAGTACACACCAAGTTTGCATCCACTGGATTAGCTCCTTCCTATCAGACTCTAGTTATACAAAATACCTTTGCAAGTAGTGATTAGAAAGTAAACTCATTTGTTCAAGCTAGATAGCAAACAGAAAAATTATACAAATTAAGACTATCCCAGAAAATACATAATAGTGAATAAGCTCTTTACATAAGAGAAAGAAATCTCTCTCAGCCAGAAGAAAGAGACCTTGATCTTACTCTAGGGGTTGTCATTATTCGGTTATGTCTGACTCTTTGTGACCCCATTTGGGGTTTTCTTGGCAAACATACCATCGCCATTTCCTTCTCCAACTCATTTTACAGATGAGGAATCTGAGGCCAAGGGTTAAGTGACTTGCCCAGGGTCACACAGGTAATAAGTGTGTGAAGCTGAATTTGAACTCAGGAAGATAAGCCTTCTTGACTCCAAGTCCAATACTCTATCCACTGTGCCACCTAGCTGCTCTCCTGAAGTCATACCGGGCCACCTTAGCTTTCTCTTCACCCATACGGAACCAAGCTCTGCAAAGCAGCTTTCAACATAAGGCTGCCCCTCCTCCACTCAGTTTGGCCAGGAGACTGGTTCCATCTGGTTCCCAGACCTCAGGTAGAAAGCAAGGTGGGATCAGATGAGATGTGAAGCATGGCAGAGGCTGACTTGATAAGGGCAACAGTTTGCTCCAGGGCAAAAATTCCAAAGCTGAATAGATGAATTCCCCCCAAGGCATGGTCTCTAGTCCAGAGGGTGTTAAGGTAGGGCAGATAGCAGAACATGGCAGGTGTAGGGTGATGGGCTATTTCTCCTCCCATCCCCCTGCCCCTGTTTTCTAGCAAGCAGTTCAAGGTAATTTTCCTCCTCACTCGTTTCCAGGGAGACTTGGGAGGATTTGACTCACACTCAGAGAGAAATTAAATATTTCTTTAAGCTGTAGGACTTGTGCAGGCAGTGCTCATGCTCACAGAGACAGAAGACAATCTTTGTATTGCTGAAAGGAGAGGAAAGAAGATCAGGCTTTTAGAACTGCAAACCTGTCCATGACCAAAACTTCCTTGGAGATAAGAATGGTGGTGTGTTTCTGGTCCCTAGACAAATATTGTGAGGCTGGATATTGTCAGGACTACAGCCCAAGGGAGAAACACCGGAACAACTACTCATACATACATTACTAGTCTGTTTCCTCTGCAATTACCTCCCATTTACACTATATGTATCTTGTATGCTTGTGAGGATTTGTGTATTATCTCCCCCAATTAAAATGTGTTCTCTCTGAGGAAAGGGATTGTGTTTTTAATCTTTCCTCCTATCCCTAGTGCTTAACATGGGAACCGGCACATAGTAAGGGCTTAATAAGCACTTATTTCCTTGTTTGGCTGATTTAAAGCACAGGTTCCTTGACTGACTTTTCATTAGACAGGGATAACTGCATTTCCTGCCAAGACAAGGAAGCTCTGGAGTATTCCCTTCTTCAGTGCCTGGATGAGAATTATAAAAGGCAAGCATTTTTCTCTGGCAGATGACTAGTGACCCCTACAAGCTTCACCATACAGACTAGACAGAAGAGCTACAATGTCAAGTGAGGTCTACACTTTGGGCTGTGTTGAGTATTACTCTGAAAGCCCCCAATTGAAAGGGGACCTGTCCTGGGAGACTTTTGGAGTACATGATTCTAAGTAACTCACACAGGGCTCTGGGGAAAGGGCTGCTTATTGGCAGATATTTTTATTTTCCATGAGCTCTGTTGTAAGTTCTATTTGCTTTTCTTCAACCTGTCAGTTAAAGTTCCTTCTTCAAGCTTTGTATAGCAGGGGCTAGTGATGTCATATTGACTGATACCATATAATGTTTCCCAGATCTTTCTGGCAAAGTCAGAGGAGAGAAATCTCCCAGAGTGTGTCTTTGGGTCATGTGAAAGCCTCTGACACAAAGATGATAGAAATATGACTTATAGGGAAAGGTATGATTAGATGAGTGAATACAAAACTAAGAGATCCTGAAATCTAGGGTAAGAGCCGATAGACCCATCTAAGACTGGTCAACCCACTGCGGTTTAGACAGGTTTAAAAAGCAAACGGTTTCCAGTATTTCTTGAGCAAATAAGTATCTTCCTCTGCAAGAGCACACTCCACAGACTTTTCTCTTAAGCTTCTACCTTCTCTTAGTGTCTTACATTTAGAGCTGGAAAGGACCCTTTGTGTGGGACGAGTGAAGACCTCTCATAAAAGGGAACAAATTAAATAAATAGAAATAAGTAGGATAGTGAGTCCCATTTGTCTACTTAGATATTTTCCCCTCCACAAGCTTAGCTAGTGACCGTAGGCCCCCGAGATTAAGAACAGATCCTGTGTATTTACCTAATGGCGAGAGGCCTGAAAGAAAGAAGGGTTGAGGTGAATAAGTCAGCAACCATAAAATTCTCTGAGGATAAGGATAAGACACAGGATACTCACCCCCTGTACATTGACCCCAAGATAAGAGAACCTCTGTTTGGGGAAGAATGGATGGAAAGCCGAAAAGCCAGGTGCAATATAGATGTGCAAGGTTAGGTAACTAACAACTAATTCCTGCCTGTCACCGATAACCGAACTGTTTGTTTAATCGTCATTGTCATTTAAGACAGATTTACTACCTTGAGATTGATAGTAGAATGAAACAAGGATGGTGGGAAGTTTATGACTGTCTCCTGCTTGTAAAAATAACCATACTGTTTGTTCCTTGCCATTATCCCTGGGTAGATTTATCGCGTCTAGATTGTACCCTCAAAGCTTACGTCTGCAAGCTGAGAGGAAGGAGGTTGGGAGGGGGAATTGCGGTTAGGGACCTATATAAACACCCCAATTTTCTGTGTCCAGTGCCTCTGACACTGAGAGACCTTCGGTGTCCGAGTGGCCCTTTCCCGGGATCATAATAAATTTTCCTTTCTACTTTCATCTTGAGATGCCTCTGTTGTTAATTTTTGGATTCGTAAAATCCATCCCACACAGTTGGAGGTCCCACCGAGATTTAGTCCTCGCCTGGGAGGAAGCTGTCCCGTCGCGACCCCTGGGGGCAGGGTACCCACTCCGTTTTTCCGGAGGCCCTGGGGTTTCGCTGGGGGAGAGCTCTTCCTGGCAGGACAAAAGATCTCGAAGAGAGGAACTCGGAGAAAGTAGAGAGGAAATAGAACGGAGCTCCTGATTGTGCTAGCGAAGATTGCAGAGACTGCAGAGACAGCTGAGGAAGCTGGGTTGCTGATCGGTCCGTAAGTGGTGTGCACACGGCCCAGGGCAATGGGGCCTTGGGTGACCGGGAGGGGACGAGAGAGAGAGAAACTAGACAGTTGGTGTCTGTAGAGTCCCTGTCCCCTGGAGTGGGGTGGACGAGAGAGGGAGAAACTAGACAGTTGGTGTATGTAGGGTCCCTGTCCCCCCGGATAAGACTTTGGGAAGTCTTGAGAAAGGAACAGTGTAAGACAGCTAATATCCCTGAAGGTAGCTCTCTGGGAGTAGGCTTAGAGATGCTGGGATAGAAAAAGAGAAAAGAAAGGAATCTGGGGATGTCTGGCAATCCCCCCTGAGCTTTTGGATTCTTTCTGTGGATTTCTCTCTGTATCTGTCTGTGTTTCTGTGTGAAGAGAGTGTGTTATCTCTAAGAGTGCAGCCCTTTCTTTCCCCTTCCTCTCTGACTGTGGCAGCAGGCAGCATCAGAGGGCAGGAGGGGGAGAAAGAGAGAGAAAAGTATTTTTAGGTGGAAAAAGGGAAGTTGAAAAGGAAGTAATTAACAAAAGAAAGGTCCCTGGAAGGCTGGGGAGAAAAGGAAACAGGTTGAGAGACTGAACAGTCACTCATTAAAGAGAGTAAGAGAAGTGTCAGGAAGATATAATCTATTTGCATGGACAGTGTAAATAGAGGTTTTGAGAGTAAAAGTTTTGGAAACTTTTGGGAAGTTGTAGGAAAAGTGCTCTTTCTTTTTCCCTCCATTCCAAGTTCTGGCCAAATTTGGGGTGAAGAGAAATAAGAAAGAGAGTGGGAAACTTTTCCCTCAGATTTAAGGGAAATGTGTTACTCCTGATTGGATAAAGAAAGTTTTTAAGGAGTGAACACAGGAGTGAAATTCACCCAGGTGAAAGTTAGTTGTCCTGTCTCTGACCGAGCCAGGGCTGCGATAAAAGTTAGAGCAGCTAAAACCTTTTAGCAGATTCCCATCCTGGATCAGATAAGGGAAGAAAGTAATGGTAAGGAATTTGAGATTATCCTCCTCCGATTGGGAAAAGGGGGGAGGCAAGCAGAGGAACCTCTCCTCTCAAGCCCCCAAGTTCTTGCCGCCACACAAAGGGACGTGGCCACACCTCTCTCAAATTCATGGGGCATTTTAATTTGGCTAAAGCTAATATTTAAGGTATTGATGTATTAATGTATGTATTTATATATATTAATGTATTAATATATATAAATACCAGAAGTAATAGGATTAATAATTTCTATATGTGACAATCTGAGAACGTAATTGAAGTCATCTTATTTCTAAATTGTATTTTTATAGTTCTCTTAAGCTGTAAATTTGAGAAACCCTTGTGAGGTCTAAATTTTGTCATGCATATGAATTGGTCTTTAAAAAGGGTATGATAAAAATGTGATAGTTTGAAACTGTTATATCTGGTTATGAGCAAGTAATATTACTTTTAATCTCCATGTGTTGGTAATGAGATTGATGTTTCTATAATCTGAAATTTGTTAGAATTGTATTAGGTTAAGAAGTTGGACAATTGCTATAACCTAAGAAATCCAAGTTTTGTCTTTATCTAAAAGGAAGTTCAGTTAAAATTGTTTTTGCTATAAGTCAAGTATTTATACAGGCCCTGTTTAAACAAGAATCTCCTCTTGCAATTTCAGTCAATTCAGGATACATTATAAACTGTTAAGAAATGTGATTTTATAATCTTTACAATGCTAAGAGTATTGGGCCTTAGAAATTAAAATGTTACCACTAGTGATTATGACTCCAGATTTGATTTGACCTATGTTGTTAGAAAAAAAAACAATTCCTCTTATAATCTGGATGTTGTTATATTAAGAATTGAAATTGAGGTTTAACTGAAACAAAGATAAGGCTAATTTAATTGGGTATGTTCTTAACTTAAGAAACTAAGTGTCCTCCACATTGCAACATCTTTTTAACTAAGGAACTTTATAATATCTAGGAATTCTGTATAAATATTTGAGAATGAGGACACCTTCCACCAACTTAGTTAATGAATTCTAATGTTTAAGGGTTAATTTGCTTTAAGGAAAGAAAAAAAGAGATGTTATCATTTTAAAACTTTCCAAATAATTTTCTTCAGAAAAGTTTAGTGAGTATTCTTTTTAACATCAGGATGAAAAGTATTTTTGTGATTTTAAGCAAGTTAGAGCTTACCAGTGTGTATAGGATTTAATTCCTAAAAGTGTCCCTTTCCTCCAGAATGAGTAAGCAGGGACATAAATCCATCAGCCTGTGAGGTTGGTCATTAACCTCTTTGTTTTGTATAGAAAGCTGGAATGGGATTCCAGTATAGACAGTTATGTCAGTAAGAAGTACTAATTTATGAGCTATTTTGTCTTATGGTTGAAACATAAAGGAAAGCTGAATAATGGGTTTGAGAGATTTGGAAAAGATAAATAAAGGTTTGATTGGAAATACAAAAGGCATATAAGGAGGTCTGGGGACAAATGGGAGTTATTCAAGCCCTTCCTGTCCCCTACATAGTTGTTATGTTGAGAAAATATGAGGAAGTATTTTAGAAGACAGAAAAGATATGTACATTGATTTGATAATTATTAGCTCAATGAAATTTGGGACAGTACTATCTGAAGGACATTCATTTGCTATTTAAGATTCTATGGGACTTCGATTTACTATTATTTTAAGCTCTGATTACAGGGACAGGTGCCATAAAGCCAATAGTAGAATGAGATGCACTACAGGTTGAGAACTACTCCTAAGCCTTGCTTTCAGCATCTAGTGACTATGTGATCGTCTGTCAGGTGTGACTCATGCCTGGAATCAAACAGAGCTAAGGAAGTTTTTTCCTTCTGTTAAGATATATGATATTGTCCCTCTTTTCTTTCATAGCAAATTTATGTTGTCAAGAAGTTTTGTAAACAATGCTATATCTATTAGATAATAGATGGATATTGGAATATCTCTGAGTCACTACAATGGGATGCAAGAATGAATAGCTTACAATTTTGACCTATATTTCCCCAAATAAATATCATATAGAGATAACATCCTACAAAAGGAGGAGATGATTAGACAAAGATGTAATGTGATAGATGTCTAATTAAATAGGAAAGCAAAATTTGAGAAAATTAACAGGATCAGATTGATTTCTCTAAGAATTATATACAGATGTATATTATTGGTTTATGCTTTGATAAATAGATTTTAAATTTGGATTTTTGCACAAATTGTATAAGATAATGGTAAAAGCAAGATTATTACTCCTTTATTAAGGCATTTGTCTGATAGTTTAAAAAGGATAGATGAGCTCATTTCTAAAGATTCTTATACCAGGTACAAGGTTTAGGTAGGGATAGAAAACAACAGATGATATATATATATATATAAACTGAAATTCTCTGAAGTTTCAAAAATGGAAAACCAAATTTGAGTGATTGTACTAAGTTATATTAAGTAAGAATTATCCAGTAATAATCAAATGATTGGGTAAATTGGTGCTCTTGTATAGTCACACAAAAGATAATATTCTTTCTAAATACTAATGGGAGTAATTTGGACAAAAGAAAAAAAAAAGTTTGTAAAATAAAGATACAAATATAAGGTTGAATCATTATCCCATAGATTAAGGCTGGGATTTAAAGTTACTCTGTATCTATGTGGAGTAAGGCCCTTAAATGTAAAAGCAGTTGGATATTAAGACAAATAGTGTAATTAATTACTGTGATTAAATCAGAGACATTTCCAGTTTGGGAGAAAGAATTTCAATGAGTAAGTCTCTTTAAGAGAATATTTTTGCATTGATGAATAAGTTAAATGTGGCTATTTGAGTTTGAATTCATTCCATGGTCCAAAATGTAAAGATGAAGTTAATATTTGAACCTATCATATTTATATGATTCAGTTCTTGAAGAATATCTCATTCTTTCAGATCAGGCACAGTTAGAGGAGAATAGAAGAGTCTGGGAAACTGATGCAAACGTGTTAGAACAATAACTTATGACCTTAATGGGAAGATTTTATGAACAAGGGAGAAAATGCATACAAGCTACTTAAGGCTCACTTTAAAGATGTTCCTTAAGAAACTGATTTTTGAAACTTGCCATTCAGAGACTTAATGGGACTGTTAACTGACTGTTTTTCTGAGTCTAACTCCAGGTGTGAATATCAAGGAAGGCTGTCTGAGCCACTGATCTATGATGCAGCAGCAGCCCTGTGAAGGACAGGCGTGGACTGCAGGTATGATTTCATGGTAAAGTTAAGAGGGCAACTGTTCAGCCTATGCTGAGGTGGGACCCTCTTGACTTGATCCCTTAGCTGAAGCTTGGCAGACTTTGAGCCTGGCTCAATGCAGCTTGCAGTTTGACATAACTTCTACCTGGAGTTGACAGGAAACTAGACTATAAGTTCCTAATCTCTTGGTGGCAAATTTCTATAATCAGAAAGTTTTGTAAGTACAGTAACAGATTTATTAAAATAATTGATTAAGGAACATCTTAGGTTACTATAGGACTGGGACTAGTGTTCCTGTGTGTGGTCCCATATAAATTAAGGGTAGTTTATAAGGGCCTTGTATAAGGTCTTGTAGAAGTTAGGGTCTTTTAATTCTTGGAAGAAAGATGGAGTAGATCAAGTGCTTGTGGGAATATTATTTGGTTAACATCAAGCTTGTCTAAAGTTTTGTTACAATTAGTCATGTTAAAGGAATGGTTTGTGGTTTATTTTGTAAATGTCATCAAGGAAACATGGCATGACTAAAAGGTTATAGAAATGATAACTCAAAGTTGTGTTGAGGTAACTTTTGTAGGTGAATGGAAGAAGCTGGTTCCTACAAGAAGACAAGAAGAAGAAGAAGATGCTGACAGGAGACGGGTGGAACAAATACCAAGGGCCAGAGGACTTCATTGATGATGCCAGACAGCTGTATAGGAAAAGACTTTTTGAATCTTAAAGGGACAATTGCATCATTATTTTCTTTTGGGTGTCTGTATCTGTATTGATAAAGGGGACTGCCCCTTTGATTTATCAATGTGTCAATCAGTCCTTCCCATACTTACTTAAAGGGGTAATGAGTGAACCCCAGAAAGGATCATTCAAACTTATAGACCGGCTACTTGGGCTCAAGATGGGAGCCGAGGGTGTAGAACCCCAATTTATATCCTAAATAGGCTAATTAGGCTCTAGGAGAAAATATATCAAGATTGGCGTGAGAGGTCTTCATTGAGCAAATAAAAGAGGAGGATCTGTGTGGGACGAGTGAAGACCTCTCATAAAAGGGAACAAATTAAATAAATAGAAATAAGTAGGATAGTGAGTCCCATTTCTCTACTTAGATATTTTCCCCTCCACAAGCTTAGCTAGTGACCGTAGGCCCCCGAGATTAAGAACAGGTCCTGTGTATTTACCTAATGGCGAGAGGCCTGAAAGAAAGAAGGGTTGAGGTGAATAAGTCAGCAACCATAAAATTCTCTGAGGATAAGGATAAGACACAGGATACTCACCCCCTGTACATTGACCCCAAGATAAGAGAACCTCTGTTTGGGGAAGAATGGATGGAAAGCCGAAAAGCCAGGTGCAATATAGATGTGCAAGATTAGGTAACTAACAACTAATTCCTGCCTGTCACCGATAACCGAACTGTTTGTTTAATCGTCATTGTCATTTAAGACAGATTTACTACCTTGAGATTGATAGTAGAATGAAACAAGGATGGTGGGAAGTTTATGACTGTCTCCTGCTTGTAAAAATAACCATACTGTTTGTTCCTTGCCATTATCCCTGGGTAGATTTATCGCGTCTAGATTGTACCCTCAAAGCTTACGTCTGCAAGCTGAGAGGAAGGAGGTTGGGAGGGGGAATTGCGGTTAGGGACCTATATAAACACCCCAATTTTCTGTGTCCAGTGCCTCTGACACTGAGAGACCTTCGGTGTCCGAGTGGCCCTTTCCCGGGATCGTAATAAATTTTCCTTTCTACTTTCACCTTGAGATGCCTCTGTTGTTAATTTTTGGATTCGTAAAATCCATCCCACACACCTTGAAGATCATCCAATTCAATGCTGTCTTTTACAGATCAGGAAACTTAAGCTCTTATAGAGTAGGGGGCTTGGCCCTAGGTCCAACAGACAATAAACAGCAGAGCCAAAATTCAGGCCAGTTAATCTGACTCAAAATTCAGTAACCAGGCATGCATTTTTAGGTGTGGCCAATATGTTGGTTTATTTTGTCTATATGTTTTTTAATTTAAAGAGAGGGTTCTACTGGGGCAAAGGAACACCATGTCATTGAGAAGGGATAGTGATGCTAATAATAATTCATCAATAAAATATTTTAAAAGAAAATATTTCTACTGAAACTACCTGGACAACCACAATTATAGTGAGATTTTTAAAGGTGTGTTATTAAATGAATATATCAGGTCCAGTGATGGAAGATATCTCAGGATGAGCCCAAGTCTGGAAAGATAGAAGTAAGTGTGGTAGTAGCGGTAGTCTAGCCTCCCTCCAATCCCATACATGTTAAGCTAGCTTTTCTTTAAAATTTATTGAGTCATTCCTGGTTGGCTCAGAGGACTAAGGGCACACATAGTGTTGACATCACTCCTTCGTTGTCTGAGTACCACCAGGCAGTCAAGAGTAACTTGAAGGAGCTCTGAGAAACTTGCTGATGAGTCACAATGGGAAATGCATTCAGCTGAATCAACTCAAGGGGTTCTAAATGCCTATCCTTGTTAAATATTCTTCTCCTAAGTAAGGCTTCTTTTGTTAACTGTTGAATGAACTATAAGTGTTTACTTTTGTTCCAATATCAAACCTAAACTACCAAAGCACTGGTCTGAATAAGGTTCAGCCCAGAATATCAGACTGGCCACACGGTAAATAATTTTTTAGCCTCAGCAAATCTTGAAGATGCCTACCAAGTTGTTGAGATGTAGGTGGAAGTAGTTCAAACACCTATGAAATCACAGATTTTTAAAGCGCTGAAAAAGTAATTTAAATGCTTTCTAAATAAGCCACTCCTCCATGCTTACTACAAACCTGAATCCCCCTTTTGCCCTCTTCTTCAACTATCTTCTCCTTAACTAATCCTTTTTGGACTCCTTGACCCAAACCTAGAAAATCAACTGATGCTGATACAATGATTTTCTTAGATCATTGCTCACCTCTGTACTGTTAACAATAACAGTAGCAATAATAGCACGAATTTCTATGGTGTCTTAGTGTTTACAAAACACTTTACATACATTGTTTCATTTGATCCTCACAACAACTTAGTAACTTAGGTTCTATTGTTATCCTCACTTTACAGATATTCCCCCTCCTCAGTGGTAAGGCTTGAATCCTTGAAAAAGAGCCTGACATAGACTTGCCAAATGCTTTATACTGTTTCTTTCTTGATACCTTTCATTTCTGTTTCCTTCCTTATTACTAGTGAAGGCAAACTTTTTAGGCTATTTTTAGGCTAAACCTTGGGCTATTGTTGTGGCTCAGAGGTTATGATGACTCAGTTAACTGGCACTGACTCATTTCCCTTCTCCTTCCTCCTCCTACCACCACTGTTGCTTGACCTGATTGTTTGGGACATTGGTTTTGTGTGGATCTTAAATTTGAATATCTCCATAGAATAGCTGTCTCACATCCCCATGGACTGACTATGAGTGAACTTCTCCAACTATGTCTCCATAATAGGTGTGAACACCTTCATGGAGTAATTACATTAGGATTAAGCTATGGTAGTTAAAACTTAGACCCCTTCAACTGGGCTTACAAAAGGGAACAGAGCTGAGATCAGAGGGGTAATACAGAGAAAGAGCTCAGTTCACATAAAATAGAACCGAGAGAAGGTCTGGGTTCCTGAGGGTGGCAGTATGAATGTGTTGGAGGGATAGAGGTAGAGCTTAAGCATTCTTCTTCTTATGGAACCAACAGAAAAATTTCCTGAAACCACATCCTTCTGCCTGAAGTGTCCTATTTCCCAGTATCTAGTATATATATGACTGATATGAGTACTTTGACGTTGATAGCTGGGAAAATCTAATACCTAGGACTGTTTGGTGAATTTGGGACAATTCTATATTGCCCAGATGTGGCTTGGCTGAACAAAATGTAGGTTTTGATTTACGTCCATGAGACAGAGGTGAGTCATTTCGCAAAAGAGACTGTACTTCGAAGCAATCAAGACAAGGCCTTCAAATGGCAACCCCCCAGAGCTAAGCAAAAAAAGTAGACCTTGAAAATCTCTGCATATCTCTGGTTTAGAGTTTCTTTTGTCCAGAAGAGGAGTGGCCTCACCCAGCAGTGAATTTGTACAGACTATTCCTGAACAAAATAATGGACATCAAGGTTCATAGTTCATGGTTGTGAATTCTCATTCTGGAGCATCTCTCTGCTATGCCTGCCCCACTTACACTGTAGGTGAGTGCCTTCCAGGGCCTCCATTTTGGGGAGGTGTAGTGTCTATTGAACCTTCAACTTTCGTTCCTCTCCTGGCTGTGCTTCTGACTTTCTGGATTTTAATACCATGTTAATGAACCAGGTACCTTTACCTCATTTCTCAGTTTCTCCCCTGCTCCCAACTGTTTTCATCTCCCTTTTGTGAATTATCTTTCCCGCATTGGAATGTAAACTTCTTGTGGGCAAGTGCTATCTTTTTCTTTTTGCTTGTATTTGTATTTCTAGTACTTAGCACAATGGCTGACACAGTGAGCTCTTAGGAAATGCTTGTTGCCTACATGCTTGCCTGAGTTGCTCTGGCCACATGTATTTTCTTACTTATGTGTCTCTTGGTTATGACTGGAAGTTTCTGTGTACCCTCTTCTGGGGACAATGTGTGAATTAGTAGGAGAGTATGCCCAAGGTTTATGGGTAAAATGTTCTATTTTAATTATTCTTGCTTTGTCTTCTGTTTAGTAAATATTTCTAATTAAGAGTTAATGGCTGATTTGTTAAATGGGAAGCATGCCAATGGGGACTCAGGAGCTAGAATTGGAAGTAATAGGAATGTCACTACCATTCTAAGCAACAAACAACTAGTCAATTGATCAAAATGCATTTATTAAGCTCTTATTATGTGCCAGACACTGTGCAAAGTGCTATAATGAAGTAATTAGATTCCAGACTGCAATTTCCTTTATTGCTACAGATGGTCATCTTTGAGAATGAAGGACAAACAACAACAGATAATGTTGCTAATATAGTTCTAAAAGACCATAACTGCATAAGGTAAAAAAAAACCAAACCGACAGCTCCCTATGTTTCTATTTTATGCCCAGAATATTTATTCATTTTTCATATCATTAAAACATGCTTTATATGTTATTAAAACAAACATTTCGTAATTACAAGATTGTTTATGATATAACAATTTATGATCTTAACAATGTAAAATAAAACCTAATTGGTTTTGACAATAAAAAAACCCTTTAAATTTAGTATTGCTATTCTCTAGGTCAAAGGGCATAATATGTTTTGTAACTGTGTAAAAAGTGTTTTTAAACTATAAAGCAAATTAAATGGTGACTACTTTTACTAAATGACTGGGGTTATTTTTTTTCTTCTCCTCCAAGGTCTGTGATTTTATTGCTGTAGGAAACTTTCAGTGAAGAAATTCTCCCTCCTAATATGTATAAGCAAATTTTGTGTAATTTATAATCTTTGAGAGTAGCCTGGGACACTAAGAGGTTAAACTATTTGTCCAAAATTACCAGCCTGGTTTTTATGTGTCTGAGAAGGGGCTTGAATACAGGTAGTTGTGGCCCTAAAGGTTGTACTTTGCAGTGCTGCCTATCATTACCAAATCATTCTGTAATGGGAGTGACTTAGGGACCCTTTTCAGGTGCTGGACTAGGCCTCTCCCATGGAGTTGGGTATGTGCTCTGGCCCCTTGCTGAAGAACATACACATTATTGAGACATAGCAACTTCTGACTGATGATCACTAATCATGGTTGCATTAACAATAATAGGACACCAAGTCTAGATTAGCTGCCCAGTAGGTGAGTGATAAAGAGGAGCGGAGAAGAACTAACTCCATCTTTCTCTCTCTCTCTTTTTTTTTTTTGGAGGGGGGAGGCAAGGCAATCAGGGTTAAGTGACTTGCCCAAGGTCTCACAGCTAGTAAGTGTCAAGTGTCTGAGGCTGGATTTGAAGTCAGGTCCTCCTGACTCCAGGGCTGGTGCTCTATTCGCTGAGCCACCTAGCTGCTCCTCCCTCCCTCTTTCTCTTTTGAGACATTTGCAGCTTTTCTTCTCCTTTAGATTTTTAACAAATGGAGGAAGGAGCAAAGAAGCTCAAGGAAAACATTTTATCACTTTTTATATTAATGTTTAGAGCACTGGTCCCATTAGGATCTATTATAGTACAGTGTAGTATGAGGTGTAGAGCTAAACTTACTATTCACAATACTTCTATCCAATTTTTGCCATCTTGGATTTATCAAATCAAAAATTCCAACATACATGTGGTTCTATTTCTAGATTTTCTATTATGCTCCACCAATCTATTTTTTCCTATTTGTTATATAATACTAGAGGCTATACAAGGGCATTGTAAGCTCTAGTTGGTTTCTGCCATGCTGGGAAGGCTTCCAGTTCTATCCTAGCAACAAACTATGCCTGCATTCTGAGTACAAGCTTAGCTAAGTCCGGAGAGGAGATGGCTCATCACCTCTAAGCTGATCACTTGGCAATGAACGGTTTGTCTATGGTAGCTGTCATACAGCCCCCTTGTATTTCAATATTCATCACGGGGCAGAGCAGAGGATGTTAAGTAAGAATCATATAACTTTTCATACGACAGTAAATTGGCCGCTGGTACTCTAAATCTTAAATCCTTGTCTAGTACCAATGAAGGTTCACACTACTAGAGGATCATGATCATAAGAATGCCAATATTCTCACTATAAATGAAATTAAAAGACAAAAAGAAAGTTGAAGTCAAATGGAAAGATGGCTCACAGTTTGTCCTTGGAGAAGCAAATAAAGGGATTGGCAGAATTTTTATTACTTACCTAATGATATTAAGAAATATCATTTCCAGAAGAACCAAGATGGTAGAGTTTTAGGAAGTAGTACAGCTGAGCTCCCCTCCAAAAACTCTTCCAAACAGATCTAGCAAATGCACCAGACTATTCTTTTTGGGGGAATCCACAAAAAGGAATAGTGAGTCATCTGTCCCTTCAAGATTGGCACAAGGAGACAGCCAGAGAAGTCTTTGAACACTAGGGACTCATCAGTCCAAGAACATACCATGTGTAGAGCACACCATCACCCAGGGAGAAGCTGTGCACCAGGGCAAGAGGATGTCACAGACCCATACTGGGCCATCACTAGGCTGACATGGGGCACCACAGTAGAGACAGGTGCCAACTGGCAGCTTCTAGGTCTCAGTTCTGGGTCACAGAACCAGGGCAAACTGAGAAAAGGGCCTGTGCGCAAGGATAGCATTCTCCATTAGAGAGGTCCTGAGCAGGGAGAAAGGCATAAATTCAGAAGTAAGCAGATGATATGATGGTACACTTAGAGAATAGTAGAGAATCAACTAAAAAAACTAGTTGAAATAATTAACAATTTTAGCAAAGCTGTAGGATATAAAATAAACCTGCATAAATCATCCACATTTCTATATATTAACAAGGTCTAGCAGCAAGAGACAGAAAGAGAAATTCCATTTGAAAAAACTGTAGACAATATAAAATACTTGGAAGCTACCTGCCAAGACAAACCCAGGAACCATATGAACACAATTAAAAAACACTTTTCATACAAATAAAGTCAGATCTAAACAACTGGAAAAATACCAATTGCTCATGGGTAGGCTGAGGTAATATGATAAGAATGACAATTCTACCTAAATTAATTTATTTATTCAGTGCCATACCAATTAAACTATTTTATAATGTTAGAAAAATAATAAAATTCATCTGGAAGAATAAAAAGTGAAGAACATCAAGGGAATCAATGAAAAAAAAAATGTGAAGAAAAGCAGCCTGGCAGTATCAGATTTCAAACCTACCATGTTTCCCTGTGTAAAAGATGCACCCTTTTTCGAAAAATTTGAGGTCTAAAAACTGGGTGCATCTTGTGCAGTGGTTGGAGATTTTTTTTATTTGCATTTCCCCCTTTTTCACTCTTGTTGTCTTTGCACTCATTGTTTCACATTTGTTGCTGGTATATTAGGTTCTGTCTTGCCACATTCTGCCCAGAAATGTCTCAGAAAAGATTTTCATACAGTGCTGAATCCAAGTTAAAAGTGATCCAGTTTGCAAAGGTGAGTGCAAATCGTGCTGCTGAACGTAAGTTTGGTCCTCCTCCAACTGAGAAAACAATCAGAGACTGGCTACAGGAAGAAGAAACCCTACTGAAAACGCCATGGCAGAAGAAGGCCATGAGAGGCCTGATTTAGAGAGGGAACTGAAGATATGGATTGAAGAGCAAAGGGCAATTGGAATTCCTGTGTCCACAAAGATGGTTCAGCATGAGGCGAGAAGAATTGCTGATGAAAAAGAAATTACTGATTTCAAAGGCGTACACACAATTGGTGCTTCAGATTCATGAAACGGAATGGACTAAGCATGAGTACATGCATCAGACTTGCCCAAAAGATGCCTGAAAGCTATGAGCAGATGAATAAAACTTGAGTTCAATAACTTTATGTAATATATTTTTTTTTTCAAATTTTGGGCCCCAAAATTAAGGTGTGTCTTATACATGGGGAGATATAGTATATTACAAAGTAGTAAGCATAACAACAATCTGGTACTAGATAAGAAATAGAATGGTGGATCAGTGGAATACATTGGGTACACAATTCACAGTAGTAAGTGACCATTGGCTTTGACAAACCCAAAGACCCAAGTTTTTGAGACAAGAAGTCACTATTTGACAACAACTTCTGGGAAAACCAGAATACAGTTTGGCGGAAACTAGGCATAGACTTACATCTTACACCATATACCAACATAAAATCAAAATAGGTACATGATTTAGACATAAAAGGCCATCTCTTCCATAAACAAAAGGGAAAATTTTACTTGTCAGATATAGACATAAGGGAAATATTTATGACCAAGCAAGAAGTGGAGTAGATCATGGGAGGTAAAATGTTTAATTCTGATTATATTAAATTAAAAAGGTTTTGAACAAACAAAACCAATAAAGACAAGATTAGAAGGAAAGCAGAAAAATTGGGGAAAATTTTTATAGCAAGTATCTCTGATAAAGGCCTCATTTCTAAAATATATAGAGTACTAAGTTAAATTTATAAGAATACAAGTCATTCCCCAACTGATAAATGGTCAAAGGATATGAAAAGGCAGTTTTCAGATGGAGAAATCAAAGCTATCTATAAGCATATGAAAAAATGCTCTGAATCACTATAGATTAGAGAAATTCAAATTAAAACACTGTGAGGCACTACCTTACATCTAACAGATTGGCTAATATGACAGAAAAGGAAAATATTCAATATTGGAAGGGATATGGGAAAATTGGGACACTAATGCATTGTTGGTAGAGTAGTGAACTGATCAGACCATTCTGGACAACAATCTGGAACTATGCCCAAAAGGCAACCAAACTGTGCACACCCTTTGACCCAGCAATACCACTTTTTGTTCTGTATCCCAAAGAGATCAAAAGAAAGGGAAAAGAACTTATATGTACAAAAATATTTATAGCAGCTCTTTTTCTGGTGGCAAAGAAGTAGAAATTAAGGAGATACGCATCAACTGGGGAATGGTTGAATAAGTTATTGTATAAGAAATGATAAGCAGGATGGTTCCAGAAAAACCTGAAAAGGCTTACAGGAACTCATGAAGAGTGAAGTAAGCAAAACCAGGACAGCATTGTACATAGTAACAGCAATATCATCAAAGATCAAGTGTGAATAACTTAGCTATTCTCAGCAATGCAATGATCCAAGATAATTCCAACGGACAAATGATGAAAAATGCTATCTAATTCCAGAGAAAAAAAACTGTTGAATTCTGAAAGCAGATCAAAGCATACTCTTTTTCACTTTATTTTTTGTGTTCTTTTTTTCCTTTTGGTCTGTGTCTTCTTTCACAACATGACTAATATGGAAATATATTTTGCATGATTGCACATGTATAACCTATGTCAAGTTGCTTGCCATCTCAGGAATGGGGTAGGAAATGGACAGAGGAAGAGAATTTGAAACTCAAAATTTTAAAGGGCAAATGTTGAAATTGTTTTCATATGCAATTGGGAAAAGATAAAATATTGTTTAAAAAATAAAAAAGTAAGTAGGATGAAAGTTACCTGACCCACCCCACCCCAACCTTTTCAGTCTTGCTAAAGGAAGCTCCCAGGGTGATTTGCATGAACCAGAGAGATATTGTGGAAGTTGAAAGGAGCTGACAATAATTTTCTCACCCCAAGTCAAATAGTAGACTGAAATCAAGGAGTGATAGTTCAGGCTGAAGCAAAGGAGTTAAAAAAAATAGACTTAAAAATAAAAGCTTTTCTGGCTGACTTGATAGCTGAGTCTGAAACACAAAAGAATTAAAATAGATTCAGACTGTGAGGTAAAAGAGCTTCTCTCCCAGTGTGAAGAGACAACAATGGAAATTTATCAAGTGGCCAGCAGGTGGGAGGAAAACTAATAATAAAATTCACCTCATATGGTTGTTTTAAGGATCCAAAGAGATAATACGATTAAAGTACTTTGTAAATCTTCAAGTGTATATAAATTTTAAATAGTGCTATAGATATTTCCATAGAGGGCAGCAGAGTACACACTAAGAAGATCCCAATGACATTAGTAGATAGCAGTGATATTGAGGACCTGAAAATAAAAGCATAAAGAATAGCCCAGCATTAGATAAATTACCTTCCCTCACCATCTCTTCCTTCACCACTGTATAAGATGAAGAGGTGGTTCTTCTTGCCAAGGTAAACACCTACATGTATCTTTGGTCCCATTCCCTCCAATCTAATCCAGGAGATTGTCTGCACTAACATCTATTTCCATTCTCTAATTTTCAATCCCTCCTTATCTATTGACCCCCTCTCTACTGGGTGCAAGCATACCTATGTCTCCCCCATCCTTAAAACAAAACAAAAACCCAACTTATTCAATTTGATTATCACTACTAGCCATCATGCTATATATCTCCTCCTTTATCTTTCTTACCTGCTCGGCTAAAAAATTCATTCACTCTAAGTGCCTATACTTCATCTCCTCTTCCTCTCTTCATAACACTTTGCAATCTGGCTGCCAATCTCATTATTCAACTGAAATTGCTCTCTCCCCGGTTATAAATTAATTACCATGTTCGATGGCCTTTTTTTTTCAATCCTTATCCTTTAGTTTTTGACACTGTTGATTAGTCTCTACTCCTAGATTACCATCTACTCCTGGATGGAGGGTAGGGTGTGTTGAAGGAAGATCTGTAACTCTGGTGTGAGGGCTTACCGAGCCCTTTTCAGGGCTGCTTTCCACCTTTTGTGTCTGCCTAATTCACCCAACTCTCTCTTGTGGCTCCAAGAAGCTGTAGCATGTGCAGTGGCCACATCCTGGTAAAACCATTTTGGCAGATGGGTTAAACCAAGTTGAGGGTAACCAAGGGGTCTCAAATGCATCAATGAGTTAGGGGGATGTCTACCCCAAGCATGTGAGGACTTCCCCTGGTGGAATGGAAAGAATAAGACAAGTTTTATATTTATGCAGATGATTCCCAAATCTGTTTATCTAATCTTAGTTTCTCTTCTGAGAGAGCTACAGTCACACATCACCAACTGCTTTTTGGACACCTTGGATCCTTGGATTGTGCACCTTGAACTCAACATGTCCAAAATAGAACTCATTATTGCTTCAAACTTTCCCTTCTTCCCAACTTCTGTGAAGGGTACCACCATCCTCCCAGTTACTCAGGCTTGCAACCTTGGTGTGACTGCCTCTCTTGGACCATTACTTCAGGAAAGAAAACCCAGTCATGCTTTACTTCAGTCCCAGTTCTCTGGCCATCTCTTCCATAGCCTTTGCCATCCACTGAATGTCTTTTCCCCACACCTTTCCCCCAATTCTGTGGGTCTGGACCATGAACCTAAATTAAATCAAATCGTCTATTGGTCCTAGATAGAATGTGTCAATCTGATCTCTTATGTCCCCACTAATCATCACAATTACTTTCTGGACCGAAGTGTCTCTTCCTGGACATCTCTGACCTTTGTGTTTTTTCTCCTATTAGAATGTACAATCTCCCAGAGCTTTTCTCTTATTAGCGGTAATTTGGAGCATGTTTTTCACTTGGTTTTTGGTAGTTTGTTTGCCTTTAGGTGGCACAGTGGATAGAGTGCTGGGCCTGGAGTTGGGAAGACTTGAGTTCAAATTCAGCCTCAGACACTTACTAGCTGTGTGACCTTGAGCAGGTTGCTTAACTTCAGTTTCCTTAACTGTAAAATGGGTATAATAATGGCATCTATCTCACAAGGTTGTTGTGAGAATCAAATGAGAAATTATTGGTAAAGCACTTAGCACAGTGCCTAGTGCATAGTAGGAATTATATAAATGCTTATTCCTTTTCCTTCCCTTATTCATATCCTTTGGTCATTTTTAGTTCTTGGAGAATGGCTCTTGCTTTTATGTTTGTATATTGATTCTCTATATATCTTGGATATCAGATCTTTTTCAGACAAAGTTTTGTGCCAAGTTTTACACCCCTCCCCCCAGTTTCTTGCTTCCATTCTGCTTCTCAATGCATTGATTTTGTGTAAAAAAGAAATTTAATTTTATATAATCAAATTGTCCATTTTATCTCTTGTGATCTTTTCTAACTCTTCCTTGGTCAAAGACCCCTCTCTAACCCATTCTTTATTTTTTTTTTTGCACTTAATAGTATTTGATTTGATTTTTCCAATTACATGTAAAGGTAGTTTTCAACATTCACTTTTATAAGATTTTGAGTTCCACATTTTTTTTCTCCCCACTCCCCCAAGACAACTCCAATCCATTCTTGAGAAAGGTATTTCCATCTTGGTTCCTTTAGTTTGATTTTTCCATGAACTTTCGTATCTAAATCTTGTATCAGTTTGGAGTTTGTTATGCTACATGAGAGATGTTGGTCTAAACCTAAATTCTGCCAGAACGATTTCCAGTTTTCTTAGTGGTTTTGTCAACTAATGAGTCCTCCTTAGAATATTTGGAGTCTTTGGGTTTAATCAAACATTGTGCTACTGTGCTTTATTGTTGCCAGTTTCATGCGACTCATCTGTTCCACTAATCAACTATCTAACTTTTTTAACCAGCAGCAAATAGTTTTAATGATTACCACTTTGTAGCAAAGTTTGAGATCTTGTATTGCTAAGTCCCCTTCTTTCTGACTTTTTTCATTATTTCCTTTGAGATCCTTGATCTTTTTGTTCCTTCAAATGAATGCTATTTTTCTAGTTCTATGAAGGCACTCTTCGGTAGTTTGAATAGTATAGCACTGAACCTGTAAATTGAGTTAGGCAGTATTTTCATTTTTTAGTGTTGGTATAGTCTAGCCATGGATAATTAGTATTGTTCCAATTATGTCTATATTTCTGTGGTTTTACAACTGTACACATATAATTCCCATGTGTTTCTTTGTTATGTATTGTGCAGTTATTTTGAAAGGAATTTCTTTGTCTCTTCCTGCTGGATTTTACCGGTAATATAAAGACTGATAATTTTCGTGGTATTATCTTATAATCTTTCGCTTTAATGAAGCTATTGTTTCAGTTATCATTAGCTAAATAATTAGGATTCTTTATTAAGCTGTGTCATCTCTCTTTGCTTATGTTTATTTCTTCAATTTTGTTATGTTATCTTATTGCTATAGCTAAAATTTATAGAACTAGGTCAAATTATACTGGTGATAATGCAACGGATAGTCTTCCTTTATCCTGATCTTATTGGAAAGGCTTCTAGTATTTTGTATTATAGATAACGCTTACTTTTGGTTTTAGACAGATACTATTTACTTCAATGCAGAACAGTCCATTTATTCTTTTGCTTTGGGGTACTTTTAAAAGATTAATTTATTTATTTTTAGTTTTTAACGTTCATTTCCACAAGATTTTGAGTTACAAATTCCCCCCCCCCCCCCATCTCTCCCCTCTCTCCCACTCCAAGATGGCATGCATTCTGATTACCCCTTTCCCCAGTCTCTCCCCTCTATCATCCCCCCCTCCACCATCACTTTCCCTCTTACTTTTTTGTAGGTCAAGATAGATTTCTATATACCATTGCCTGTATATCTTATTTCCCAGTTGCATGTAAAAACAATTTTTAACATTTGTTTTTAAAACTTTTAGTTCCAAATTCTCTCCCTTCTTTTTTCTCACCCGCCCTCATTGAGAAGGCAAGCAATTCGATATAGATTATACTGTGTCATTATGCAAACACTTCCATAATAGTCATGTTGTGAAAGACTAACTATATTTCCCTCCATCCTATCCCACCCCCATTTATTCTATTTTTTCCTTTGACCTTGTCCCTTTACAAAAGTGTTTGCTTCTGATGACCCCTTCCCCCAATCTGCCCTCCCTTCTATCATTCCCCCCTCCCCTTATCCCTTTTTCCCCAACTTCCCTGTAGGGTAAGATATCCAATTGAATCTGTATGTTATGGAAATGTTCGTATTTGTTGATGCTTCTCAAATTCAGAATAAATAAAAAGATTACTTTTTAAAAAAGAAAAACCGACTCCTTGTTATATTTATTATTTAAATTTTTAGATTTTTAGAATTTCTATATTTGTGTTTAGCTGAGATTTTTAAATTTGTTACTTTGCTAATGTTTAAACTTGTATATCCAATTCATTGATCTGTTGTTTCTCTTTTTTGTTGATGAATCTATTTAATGATATAAATTTTCCCCCAGGGGCTGTTTTGGCTATATCTCAAGAGTTCTGGTGTGCTATATCGTTGTTGTAATGTTCTTTGACAAAATTTTCTGTGATTTGTTCTTTGAGTCATAGTGTAGTTTTGCTGGGTGACCCACACATAAGAGGCATGTATCCCAGACATTCTAAAAATGAAATTCTGAAGACTAGCGCTGTAAGTAGTAATTCAGTCATTGGAGCAAATTCGATTTACCTGGGAGGAGTGAAGCACTGAACAGAGGGAAAGGCATGTCTACTCCTGTGTCTGTTTGAGATGGATTGGAGACAGATCATAGGAATTAAGGAAATTGACAAACTAGGAGGCCAGCGTCTTCAAACTGGGCAAGAGTTAGGGAATAAAAGAAGGCTGCAATCAGATACTAATTTTATTGGAGAGGAGGAAGAGTGATTTGGAAGGCCACTGATGATAGAGTGATCTTTAATAGAGGAATGGCTGCCAATGGATGTGATCTTAATGTGGCAGTGAGGAGCAAGGTTAGGTCAATTTCTCCTCTTGGAGGAGGTTGTGTCAAAGGATATGAAAGAAGGAGCAACCAGCCTCCAGAGGATATGAAACGATGTTGCATCTTCCAGAAAAAACAAGGATTGAGTGAGTACCTGAAGATGGAAAAAATGTGAAAGGGAGAGATATGGGATCATAGGATCTTAGACTTAGGGCTAAAATGGACCTTGGAGGTCATCAAAACCAACCTCCTCTTTTTATAGATTAAAAAACTAAGGCCAAAAAAAATGAAACAATTTTGCCATAAAATGTGAGACCTGGGAAAGACCTTAGCTTGAAAAGGCCCAAACTCTCCCACTGACCCTGGGGCATGGCCAGTTGTCCTGCCCTATGTCTCGCTACTGGATTCTGAAGACTGGAGGAGAGAGTGGGGCTGATGATTTTGCACAGCTCTTCCTCACTTAAATCTATTTCACCTGCATCTTAAGATATCACTCTCCTGATGTCATTGGTCCTCTTTGAGAATGGAGGACAAACAACAATCTTTTTCAAGAGGCTCCACAATGACAAAGATGACAAAAGATGCAAATAGTCAATGCTGAAGGGGCTATGGAAAGTCAGGGACAATGTATGTATACGGTTGCTGAAAGAGGGGGAGATATCTATTTGTAAATAATTTCTTTAAAGGGTCTGAGTTCTAATCCTCTCTGTGGCACTTACTACCTGTGTTTCCTTGAAGGTGTTCTAGATGATCACTGAGGTTCTCTTCAATTATACATCTATGATTCTATGGCAAGGAAAAGTAGACCATCTTTTTACCTCAATTCTTAACTAGTCTTTAACTAATGAATGGGTGTTTTTATATCACATTTATTTACAAATAGATACTGAGGCCAAGAGAGGTTAAGTGAATTGAACAGGGTCACAAAGCTAGCAATAGTCAAAGGCAAGATTTTTACCCAGGTCCTTCTGACTCAAAGACTAGTGTGATAGCCACTAATATGATGCTACTTCTCAAAATGCACTTCATAGTCTATAAGGAGGCTGGAGAATTTTAATCGCTATTTTGGAGAGTTACCTGTCATTTCTGGAGGGCTCATGAGAGTTAAAAAGAATCTATTTCCTGGGAGAATTGAGTTTATATTGAGAGTACACAGGAATTATTGAGAGCTTTGGCTGCAGTCTTGAAAGATGAATGGTTGGAACATGTGCTTGGTGCATGGTGAGAAGACTGCGAGGTAATATCGGCAACATATAGCTGGAACTGGCCAAGATATAGCAGGATGTGTGGGGTCCTCACAAACCAGAACAGCAGGACTTAGGGAAGGGAGTTCTGGAGTTAAAAGGGTTAAATACTCCAGGACAGCAAGGCAAAGGAGGGAGAAGATGCTTTTGTGTATCCCCCAACCTCTTCAGGTTTTTCATGACATAGTTCTCTCCTGGTTTTCCTCCTAGCTATCTGACTGCTCCTCTGTCTCCTTTGCTAGATCTATGCCTCCTTCATGTGTACTAACCATGAAGGTTACCTTAAGCTCTGTCTGGGGTTCTTTTCTCTTTTCCCTCTATATTATTTCACTTGGTGATCTCAGAAGCTCCTGTGCTTTCAGTTATCATCTTTATGCAGATAACTCATAACCTCTCTCTCTCTCAACTTACAGTTTCAAATTTCCAACTGCTTATTAGACATCTTGAATTGGCTGTCTTATAGACATTTTTAACTTGATATTTCCAAAACTGGACTCATATCTTTCTTACCAAATCTTGCTTCTTCCTAATTTCTCTATTATTATCAAGGGTACCACCAGCCTCCCAGTCTTATAGGTCTGTAACTTAGGTATCATCTTTCACATCTCACTTGAACTCACTACTCCCTCGCCACCCTCCCATCATTTTTCTTCACTTAAACTCACTATATCCAACCATCTGTCAAATCTGATTGTTTCTACATTTTCAACATCTCTTTGTATCTACCCTCTTGTCTCCTTAGATGTTGCTACCAACCCAGTGTAGGCCTTCATCACCTCATGCCTGGACTATTGTAATAGCCTTCTGATTGTTCTCCATCCCTTAAAATTTCTCTCACTCAAGTTTATCCTTTACTCAGTTGCAAAATGATCATAAAGTACAGGTCTGACCATGTCACATATACCCCCTACTCAATAAACTCTAGTAGCTCTCTTTTATCTTCTTGATCAAACATGAAATCTGGTTTTAAACCCCTTCCTAACCTGGTACCTTCCTAACTTTCTGGTTTTCTGATACTTTACTGCCCTTTAGGTATGTGAGAAACCCGGGCTTTGGGGATCACTGGACTTCCTAGGCAGGGCCAAAGTCCTGTACAGACCACAGGATTCCCAGAGGAAGATCAAGTGGTAGCCCCCCCCCCTTAATCTGTGGGGATCACAGGGCTTCCTAGGGGTGGGACCCTAAGGAGGACCCAAATGATGGCCTCTTAGGACGGGGGTAAGATCACAAGGCTCCCGAGACAGGGCTGGAAGTCCCAAGTGATGGCCCCTCAAGAAGGCTGTGCAGACCACAGGGTTCCCCAAGGGAATTTGGAGCGGTAGCCCTCTTAACACCACAGTGGGGATCACAAGACACCCCAAGCAAGATCCAGTAGTAAGCCCCAGACGAGCTTCCGCTGCTCATCACTTCTCTTCACTTGACCTTAGGAAGATCCATGTGCTTTGCCCATTCTCACCCAAAGAACTCAGGACCAGAGTGGGAAAAGGAAGGCATTTTATTAGCTCCTCGAGAGAGTGGGTGTAGTGTTCACTGGAACATTCACACTGATACAGCTGCAGGAGCAGGGGTAACCATTCCCTCCACTCCTGCTAGAGTTATGGTTAGTTTACAATCTTTATTTTTTACATAGTTTTCCTAGGTTATACAGGTAGGATAATAAGGATACAGAAGCAAAAGTGAAGTTAATTAGATTTTCCTTGTCTTAGTTTAGGATTAAACTATATTCTTTTACTTCCCCTACTTTCCCTCTTTAACACATGCAAATTATGCAAATCAGTAGGCCTGGA
Source organism: Trichosurus vulpecula (assembly GCF_011100635.1). Classification (NCBI taxonomy): domain Eukaryota; kingdom Metazoa; phylum Chordata; class Mammalia; order Diprotodontia; family Phalangeridae; genus Trichosurus; species Trichosurus vulpecula. The sequence continues at coordinate 259,744,622 of NC_050574.1, read as the reverse complement.
TTCTTGACCAAGACCATACCCTAGATAAGCCTGAACTAGTTCAAGCAGGTTTGGCCTCTCTAATTCCCCAGACTGCCTTCTCAAAAAGCATGCACATGCCTACAAGCCTCTGACCTCTCACCTGACCAACCTTGAGGCCTGGTTTCTGCGAAAGTTGGGGTGGGGGGGGAGGGGGGAAGTACACCTTTAGTTCTGTGGAAACAAAACTCCTCCTCCCATTTCTTACAGGTAGGATCCGGTGACCCTGGCCTCCTTGCTGTTCTTTGAATAAGACAATCCATCTTTGGACTCCTTGCATTTTTACTGGTTGTCCCTTGCCCCTGAAATGCTCTTCATCTGCCTCCTGACTTCCTTAAAGTCATAGGTAAAATCCCACCTGTACGAAACCTTTCCAGATTCCCCCTTAGTACCAGTGCCTTCCTTCTACTGAATATTTCCAATTTATTCCCAATTTGTTACTTTTTTTTACAGGATTGCTAAACTAGAAGATGAAGGGAATGCTGCGGATATATTTTACCTAAATTTTTACAAAGTTTCATATTATTCATGTGAAGATGCAGAAAGATGTATTATAGACTAGCCTATAATACAATTAGATCAGTGAGAACTAGTTGCATGGTCAGACTCTAAGAGTAGTTGTTTATGGTTAGGTGAAATTTTAAACCATGAGAGCTTTCCTTTCTCAATAACCCTTAATTCTAGTGCCTCCCTTCTGTTGATTATTTCCAGTTTATCTTGTATATAGTTTATGTGTATATAGTTGTTTGTATGTTCTCTCCCCCAAGGACTCTGAGCTCCTTTACTGTCTTTTGCCTTTCTTTGTATCTCCACATAGGGTTATATGGAGGACTAGCACCTCTGGTGTGAAGGCTTGCTTTCACAAGTTCTGCTCATCCACTTTTGGTGTCCACTTGATACTCGATTCTCTCACCCGTGTCTCCAAGAAGCTGTAGCACAAGCATTGGCTACACCCCTGTAAACCACCTCAGCAGATGGGCTAAACCAGGTTGAGGGCAACTGTGGGGTCATAATCCCATTGGTGAGTTAGGTAGGGTGTCTACCCCAAGCATGCAAAGACTTCCTCCAGTGGAATGGGTGGATGAGAACAATTTGTTCCAAAGGCCATGAAGACAGCTAAAGCAGGCACTATGGAGCACTTAGAGCTTGGTCAGACATGGAAGACACTAACATCATCCACTGCGTCCGGGGCCATCGTCAGTCGCCTTGACTTTTATCTTGCCAGTGGACTTTGATGAGAAGAGAGAGAAGTGGAAGAGAGAGTGAGGCTGAAGACTTTGCGCAACTCTGCCTTACTTAAATCCAATTCAAGTGCAAGTCAAGACATTGCCCATGATGTCATTGGTCCTCTGCAAAAATGAAAGACAAACAACAATCTCCACACAGTAGGTGGTTAATAAATGTTGATCGATTGACCCATCTATATGGGTTCTTACAAAAGGGGCATCTTATTTTACTTACATATCTTCAACATCATTTCTGGTTCAGTAACCAGTTTTACTCCTGACTACTGGTTCCTACTGAACTTGAGTTGTTAATGATTCAATGCAAATATGACAAGATTTCTAAAGCCAAGAACCCAGGGATCAGCTTTTGTCCTACTGCTATGTAACATTTTATCAGTGATTCAGATAAAGCCATTGATGATTTGTAGATAACATAGAGTTTCTAACATACTGGAGAATAGAGTCAGGATCCAGAAAGATCTTGACAGGCTACAATTGTGTTTAATCTAATAATGTAAAACTTGATAGGGATAAATGTAAAGTCATATACTTGAGTACAAAAAAAAAGGCAACTATGTAAGTACAAGGTAGGGGAATCAGACAGCAGTTTTTTTTTGTGGGAAATATCTGAGAATTGTAGCTGTGGACTACAAGCTTAATGTGAAACAGCAGCCAAAATATTGCAGCCAAAAGAGCCAATGAGCCTGGACTTCGTTAATTGAGTTGTAGCTTCCGAGAATAAGGAAGTTAAAGTCTCACTGCACTTTGTTCCCCTCAGATCAGTCTAGAGTAGTTCTGGGACTATTGGATAATTTTTTTTTGCATTTCTTGATCATCTTTTTATTGGAATTTTACTTTAAAATTTTTACATCAGTATTCACTAGTGATACTGGCTTATAGTTCTTTTTGCTTTACCTCCCCATTTTAGGCACTAGGACTATATGTCTCATAAAAGGAGTTTGATGCAACGTTTTCTTTTTAGATTTTTAAATTGTAGTGGAAAGGCTGAGTTTAAGATAGAGAACTTACACCATCAATTTTATTTTGATTTTTTTTCTTTTTTGGGGCAGGGCAATTGAGGTTAAGTGACTTGCCCAAGGACTCACTGCTAGTAAGTGTGTCAAGCGTCTGAGGTCGAATTTGAACTCAGGTCCTCCTGATTCCAGGGCCGGTGCTCTATTCACTGCACCACCTAGCTGCTCCCAAGAAACTCTTTTCATAGTACTCCTAATGAGTTGCTTAGGACACCTCTTATATTGATTTAAGCAATTAGGATTATAGATTTGGAACTTGGGTGGATCTTCAAGCGTATCAAAGTTAACACTTCTCAATAAACAAAAACCGGAAACTGAAGCTTAAGGAGGCTCAGCGACTCGCCTATAGTCACAGGCACTCCAGCCTTCCTAAGGCATCATCGCACATTGCCTATCCCGAGTTAAGCACAGCACTAAGTGCAAGAGTTGCGACATTCCTACATACTCTTAGAAAGGGACAGATATTATGGCTTGTGAGAGAACTATGCAGAACGGCTTCGTTATTATTATTGGGATTCACTAGATGACCTCTAAAGGTGTCTTCCAGGCTTCTGATTACGTAACGCCACACAGCAGACATTTCTTCCGCAAAACAGCCTTTCTACCGCAGAAGAACCTTTCTACCCACAAGGACGTTGCATTACAGCTGACTTTATCCAGTTCTGAGGCCAACCCAGAGCTAACCTCAGGGCTCCCTGCACCTCCCACACCCACAATGCACCGGGCCGCTCCATTTTAGTGGTTCCTCTGTCACGTGATACTCTTTTGCGCGCACTCCCCTTTGGCGCCTGCGCAGAAGCATCGCTTCCCCTCCCCCGCTATTTTTCTCGGTGGCGGCGGCCACGAGCGGAAGTTCTTGGACGTACCAGTTCCGTCTGTGTGTTCGAGTGGACAAAATGGCGAAGATCGCCAAAACTCACGAAGGTAAGGAATGTTTCCCTGTTGTTGCTCGATCACCTCTTTTCTCAGGTTCCTGCGGTTCCATCTCCCCCTCGTCTGTTTGTTTTTTTCTTCTTTGGGGTCGAGGAGCCGAGCCGGCTCCCGCGGGGTTCAGGGTCGATTGGGCGGCGGCGCAGGCCGCGGTACAATGTAATGGCGTCCCGCCCGCCCCCTCCCCCGACAGCGCTTTGTTTTGTGCTTCAGGGCGACGCTTCTCCTTCGCTTTCTTTGTGGGCCCGATGGGCTTCCCCAGAGCCTGGACGATAAAGCCCGGGAGAAAGGGGTGGTGAAATCGCCGGACTCGGGTGCGGGGGAAAAAGGGCACATGCGCCGCTCTTCCCTGCCCCCAGGAATGGTGTTATTATGCCTCCGACGAGACAGGGAGGGACTCCAATATGGGGTTTTCCTTCGTGGCACCGCGGGGAGACTCCTCCGAGGCCCGTTACTCCTTAGCTTCTGTGTAGGAACGTGCAGAGCACTCAGCGATTTTGATTCATCTGCTTTTTAATACTAATCCAGTTTAGTATTTAGATTCGTCTGGGTGAAGCTATTTGGAAACATTCTTATTCCCTAACCCACCTCTCCCCCCGTTATTCGCATTCACTTAGATGCTATTTGATATGAGGGAAGGGGAGAAGGGAGGTGGTTTCATTAATAGAAGAAGCTTAGATGTTCGTTTTTCATTTTAAAATTATTTTTTAACGTGGCGGGGAGTTTGTTAGCAAATTGCTAGTTAATTTACCGACCACCACCCCCCTCTCCCTCATTTTCTGAGCAGGGAAGTGGAATTTTCTTTGTATACCCAGCACTTTGTACAGTGGCTGGCACGTAGAAAACGCTTAGCAAATGTTTCTTGACTTGAACGTGGAGCCCCATTTTCGGCTTTCCAATTTTAGTAGTCACAAGAGACTTCCAAGAAATGTTAAGCCTGAGAATTCGAAGGTGAGCAATTAAAACTTGTAGCTATATACTTTTTAAAAACCTTACATAGTCTGATCTCCCATACTATTTAAAAACCTAAACTGGTGGTGTTTTTCTCGTTTGTGAAAACTGTTGTTGCTTCTTTTGTTTCTTAAATGTTAGTACGCAGAGGTCGTGTTAGGAAGCTTTTTCAGGCACTCCATTATAATCGCTTATCAGAAGAATGAATAAAAGAACACAAACTTGTATTAAATTTGTAGATGACACAAATCTGGAAGGGGTTGCTAACTCACTGGGTAATAATAAGTTTCAAAAAATCTTAACTATTTTAGAAAACTGAAAGATAATAGTCTTGATTCTTAATGTTGTGGAATGGTTTTGTCTTGCTATTTTTTATGCTTTGCGTTTTAAAAATGTTCTTCCGTATTAAGATTTTTACTATAAGGTAGCCATGGACAGAAAGAGAAATTGAATTAAGAACAGTCAGTTTTGCTAAGTTTTCACAGCCCCTGTAAACCCTTTGGTGGGTAGGATGTTGAAAACGTTAGTGTAAAGTAGTTTTTGTGAGTGGATTTTCATGATCTGCTTGAGTAACTTGACTGTCCCCATGCTGCTAGGGTCATCAAAAAAACGGCTTTTGCTTTTGGTGATATTAGCGTTAAGAGATTATATTGCCTAATAAGTTCCCGACCAAGTTCGCATGTGTGAAAAGAATAACATGTTGAAGACATGTCAGTTCAGCTTATTTTTTTACTTAAAATTACTAGCTCTGCCTGCAGTTTGTGCCTTGTGTGTCTTCCTAACCACATCCCTTCCCCCACCTGACACATCGTTATTGGTCTTTGGTGTCACTTTCCATCATTATGCTATATTAACTAGTTCTTCAGTTCATTCCGTTCATATGATCTATTCCTCCAGTCTACTTAGCTTCGTGCAGAGATGGTCATACCCTTTGCCATTACCCACAACTCTGTTCGTGAACTCTGAAATTCTTTTATCTAGTAAAAACATTTTATCATTCCATTTTTCCTATGCCTTATGACCCCTAATCCTGCTTTATTCTTACTGTAACTTTCAGTTCCTCTACCTCTTAGTTTTTTAGCAGGCCATCACCCCCCAGCATTGACTATACTTTTCTCCCTTTCCTGTCCTTGGAGGAACTAAGTCAGCTCTGTGCCATTCATAACTCCATTCTTTTCCCCACTGATCACACCTTGTCAAACCCAGCCTTGGATTGCTCCCACCATCTGGTGAGTGCATCACTTTTATTGATGTTTATGTTAAATAATCGCAACTGTCTCCTCATAGCAGCAGGGTAAATCCATTTTTACCTCCCTAATCATTCCAAACCTTTTCGTCACTCTTCAAGCCTCCCATGTCACCTTACCCCCATTCTCTTACCCTTTGACCTTACCTCTTCACCTAAGTAATTGAGGCTGTTTTCTGAGAGTTCGCTCTTCTTGTGTCCTTATATCACTCAGATGTTTCTCCCCACTATCTCCTCCTGTCTTAAATGCAGAGGTGGCCCTCTACTTTAGAGGTTTCATAGATAGATTTCAGAGAGTCCTCAAACTGGATGGGGAAAAAAATTACTTCTTTATTTTCCTTTTATGTTTTGTTGCCTTTCTTTTTATCCCCAGCACTTAGGACAGTATTTGGCCATACTATGCTCTTATAAATGGCTGTTGATTTTTCTTTACTGAGCAGTTATGAATTTAAAAAGACATCCTGAGAATGGGTCCATAGGCGTCTCTAGACTGCCAGAGGGGTACTTGACACAAAAAAGGTCAAGAGCTCCTGATCTCCTATCTTCCCAGAAGATTGTCTCTATATTGTCATCTCCACTGTCTAATATTTGATCTCTCTTTTCTCTACTTGCTCTTTTCCTGCTGCCTTCGAAGAGGACCATGTCTCTCCCATCCTTAAAAACTTTCACTTGATCTTACCATCCCCTCTAGCTGTTATCTTGTCATTTTCCTCTTCCTGGCTAAATTCCATGAGGCCGTCTATACTCGGTGCTTCTACTTCCTTTTCTCTCACTTTTATATTTACACCCTCTGCAGTCTGTCTTCCAGCCTCATTATTCAGCTGAAACTGCTCGATCCAAAGTCGGAGGTACTCTCTTGCCAAATCTAAAGGCCTTTCCTCAATCCTTATCTTTCTGTAAATCTACAGTATTTCACACTGTTCAGCACTTCTTCCTGGATAATTTCTCCTGTTCTCCTATCTGAATGATTCCTCGAATGATTGCTGGATTTTTATTCATGTCATTCCCATTAACTGTGGGTAGCCCTCAAGGCTGTTTCCTGGGCATTCTTCCCTTCTCCTTCCATACTGGAAGTTCTTTGTGTTACACACTCCATAGGCAGTCTAGTGAAACCTATGGACCCCATCTCAGAATATTGTTTTTAAATGCATAGAATAAATAGGATTACACAGGAAACTAATTCTGTTGAAATACAGAAAAATTTTCTCTGGTCCAAGTCATGAATCCTCTGAAATTTATCCGTAGGTGGCTGTGGACCCCAGGTTAAGAATCCCTTCTCTATATTATCTTTAGTGGTGACCTTATCAGCTCTCATGGGTTCAGTTATCATCTCCATGCAAATGATTTCTGGATGTATAAATATAACCCTAGCTGATCTCCAGAGCTGCTCTTTTGTATCTCTGGTTGCTTCTGCGGCGTTTTGAATTGGGTCCCCCTGTAGGCATTTCAGCCTCAACACCTCTAAAGCAGAACTCTTTATCTTTTCCTCCCCAAACTCCCCTTCTCAACTTTCCTATTACTGTCAAGAGCACCATTTTCCTACCAGCAACCCAGGTGACCTAGATGTCATTCTCAGTTCCTCACTTGAACTCACCCCTCATATCCAATCTGTTGCCAAGTCCTGTTGGTTTTACTTTCGTAACATCTGTTGTTTCCTTATCTCCGTTCACACTGTTTCTTACCTAGTGCTACCTCCTTCATGCCTGGACTACTATAATAGTGTTCTAACTTGTCCTGCCTCAATTCTTCACCCATTTCAATCCAAACTCCTCCCTTTCCCTCTTTTCTGTCCTCTCCTACATATACATCCCTCTCGGTAAAATCCAGTGGTTCCTTATTACCTCCAGGATCAAATATAAAATCCTCTTTGATTTTAAAGCCCTTCATAACATGGCCCCTTCCTATACTTTTCAGTATTCTTAGACTTTCCTTTCCTTCAGGTACTCTAGGATCCAGCGATGCTGGCCTATTGCTCTTCACATGTGGCATTCCTTCTCCTGACTCCTTGCCTTTTCAGTGACAGTCTCCTATGCCTAGAGTGCTTTCCCTCCTTTCTTACCTCCAATTCCTGTCTTTCTTCAAGACCTAGCTCAAATCCTACCTTCTGCAAAAGGCCTTTCCTGGTTCCTTACCTATTGCTAATGTCTTATTTTTGAGATTATGTTCCATTTACACTGTGTGTGTATACCTATACATCTTTATATATAGTGTTTAGTTATGCACATGTTGTCTATCCTACTAAATGTGGGCACCTTGAGGGCAGAGACCCTGTTTTTGCCTCATTGTCCCCCCCAGGGCTTATACAATACCTTAATATAATACATACTAAACACTTAATAAATATTCATTGATTGACTTGAAGACCTTCTATTCCACCTTTATCATCATCTTTATCAAAAAGTATCTTTTGTCGAGGAGACCCACACAGTATATTTGTGTATGTAAAGATTTTGTAAAGATTTAATGTACATGACCTTACCTTTTACGATTCTCATGACTAAATATGGATCAACCTAGAGTATGTCAGCAAAATTGTAGAACTTCTAGTGGATCATCTAAAAAGCTTTTATATTTGGGTTTTTTTGCTTTTTGTGCTGTAATTTGAGTATTCTGGATCTTCTAGGAATTTTTGACAGTGAAACCAAAGTAATAAAGTGAAAATGAGTTGAAGATTTGGAAATTTGTAGTTCTACCATTCTGTTCCCTCTAACATGGTAAAGGGAAAAGAGTGATGAACTGAAGTTAATAGAGTAGAGATTCAAATTCCATCTTTGTTACTTGTATGACTTTGTGCAAATCACTTCAATTCTGTGTATTGGTTGACTTACTCCTTAGAGGATCTCTAAGGTTCCTTCCAATCCTAATCTCTAATTCTTGAACTTATTCCTGCTTTCCACTCATTACTGGGGGTAACATCACTTCTCAGAATGATTTATGGTTAACAGCACTTTATTTTTTTTGATTTCTCACTTGTCCTGGATTAGGAGAGTGTAACATTTATTAATGTATTTGGAGTCAAATTTATTGAAGGATATTTGAGTCCTAAATGGAGAACTAAGAATATAGATGTTTGTTTTCTCTGTGCTTCCATATACAAGAGGTATCCTTCTCTGTCCTGTTGGGTACCCAAATTGTATACCAACCAGTGACTCAGCTCCCTGTGTGTGAATTCATCTAATGGGATTATAATAGCAAAATGGTTTCCCAGTTTTTCCCTTATAAGAGATAACCTTTGACTTTGTTTCCTTCTAGGCTGAAGACGGTATAAAAAATTTTGTCTTGTTAATCTTGTAGGGAAAAAACTATATTTAAACCACAAATAAAAAATTGATAGCAAGTTATCAGTAAAATATTTATACCCCCTGCCTTTGCTTCTTCTTATCCACGAGCTTCCCTAAAGGTTTTGCCATCAAGCCACTTTTTCCCTCTAGGGTTTTATGACTTGGCAACACTCACTTCCCTGGCTTCAGTTCTTCCTCTGCAGGAGACTACCTCTAGTCCTGTAACTAGTTGCCTTCTGGAGATCTACATGTCCCACTGGCACCTCAAAACTTAAAATGTCCAAAACTGAGCTCAACCTTTCTCTAAAAAATTCCTGCTTTCCTGGTATCCTTAGCTCTGGATGATGCCATTATTCTCCCAGGCTTCTAGCCTTATAATTATATTTTGTGGTTTAGTTGCATGCATTCTTGTCTGACTATTTGCAATCCCTTTTGGAGTTTTGTTGGCAAAGATGCTAGAGTGGTTTGCCATTTCCTCCAGCTCATTTGACAGATTAGAAACGTGAGGCAAACAGGGTTAAGTGGCTTACTTTTGCAGGGTCACATAGCTACTAATTTTATTTGAACTCAGGTCCTGCTGACTCCAGGCCCTGCATTCTACCCACTGTGCTATCTAGTTGCCCTAATTCCAAACAGTTGCTAAAAATTCTCCTGTTTCTTTCTTTTCATTTCTACTGCCCTCGTCCTAGTTAAGGCCCTAATCAGAGCTGTTGTAGTAGCTTCTTAACTAGTCTTGCTCCTAGTTTTTCCCCTCTATTCTATCCATCATGCTGCTGCCAAAATAAGCTTCCTGATATACAAGTCTGATAGAGAAACCTTCAATAGCTCTAAATTACCTTTAAGATAAAGTACAGACTCAGCCTGGCATTTAATTGTTCCCCACACCTCCCTTTCACACATTGTGGGGTCCACCCCCCCCAATGGACTTTCCAGGTGTCTGCCTCACAGCCTTACAAGGCTCAAATAAGAATATATGTAAAAGCATTTTAACAAACTTAAAAGTGCTGTCTAAAAATTATTAGCATTGGTGAGGTAGCATGGCAGGATGTATTGAGTGTTAGACTTGGATTCAGGACTGGTTTGAAATATTGCTCGTGCCACTTTTACTAGCTGTGTGGCCATAGTTAAGTGACTTGACCTTTCTGAGCCTCTTTTTCTTCACTTGTGGAATAAGAGATAATAATGCCTGTAGTACTTATCTCACAGGGCTGTTGTGAGGCTCAGCTGTGATGATGTATATAAAGAGCTTTGCAGACTTTAAAGGGCTACATAACAGTCAGCTGTTACCCTGTATTGTCCAATTCCTCCTCCCAAGAAAATTGCTCCCATGCCTGGAGTATTCTTCTTCCACATCTCTGCCTATCGAGATCCTTGTCTTCCTGGTTGAGCCCTCAGCTGCCACATTTTTCATGAAGAATCCCATCAAGCTGAAAGTAGTCTCTCTCTGCCCCCCACCCCCTTAGATTTCTTATGACTCTTTATCTGTTCAGACATCTCCTTTACCCTGTTGCATTTTCCTTGTATCCTTGTTTATGTATACATCTTACTCCTCGAATTAGACTATAAACTTCCTAAGGGCAGGGACTATGTCAAAGCTCATCTTTGTAGTTCCAGCTCTAAACCATGCCATGTAGGAAAAGGGGACTTAATAGTGTTAATTAAATATGAGTGGGTTCGTGAGTGAGAAAGGCCTGTGAGTGGGATGGTGAGTGAGAAATCTTACCTGAACTGTTGAAATTGGTTCGGTGGCCTGGCCTAAATCTCTTCTCTCCCCAATCCATCTTCCATATAGTTACCAAAATGATAGTCTAAAAGCAGAAGTCTGACTGTGTATATACACTTTGATAAACTCTTTTGGCTACCTCTTAGCACTAAGATCAAATACAAACTCCTCTGTTTGACTTTTAAGACCTGGCTCCAACCTACCTTTCCAGTCTTGTTATGCATAACTCCCCTTAAAAAACAATAGTATAGCCAGGCTGTCCTTGCTGTTCCCAGTGTGCTTGGCAGTAGTAATAAATGCTTGTTGCTTGATTGATTTGAAAGGGCATGATTTTTAAGAGGAGTTGGAAAATGCAGAAAATATATCCCTTCCACATAGAAATTTTTCTGGAGATTAAATATTCAAATAGCCCGAATATTTGTATCTGTGGTTAGTAGTTAGTAGTCCTTAGGTAGAAGATATTGGGGATCAGCACCGCAGCACCTGTACACTGTATCTGTTGTTAACACCTGCACAATGCAAAAATATTTTCATAGTTCAGAATTTTCTTTTGAGGATTCTGCAAAATAATGGGCCCTGTGATTTAAAAAGATTTTGATCTCTTTGAATATAACTGATTTTCTATGCAATCCTACGTATTTTATGATTTTTAAAACATTCTGAAGTGAGGTTGATATGCTTCACAATCCTATCAAAGGGGTCCATGACAAAAAACAGTTGTAGCCTCTCTGCTAAAACATGGAGGAGGAAGAGTCACCAGTGGAATTCATTAGTTCCTGTGTGTAGGGCTAAGACATAGAAAGGAAAAAAGAGGAGAGAGGGGAGTGAGAAGAGGCTTAATTTGGAAAATGAATAATGTTTGGGAAATGAATAGATGTGATAGACTTGTAGACTTTTCCAGTTGGAAGTGATCGTCAGGATCAACTTACTTGCTAAAGCCAGATTGATTTTTCGGCTTTCAAGTAATGGAAAAAAAAATGAGGGAGGGAGGAAAATCACTGACAACAAGCACAATGGTCTTTTTTTTTATAGCATCCAAATTTCTTTTTTTATTTAAATGTATTTAATATTTTAGTTTTCAACATTGATTTCCACAAGATTTTGAGTTAAAATTTTCTCCCCATTTCTACCCTCCCCCCCATTCCAAGATGGCACATATTCTGATTGCCTCGTTCCCCAGTCAGCTCTCTCCTCTTTCACCCCACTCCCCCCCATCCCCTTTCCCCTTACTTTCTTCTAGGGCAGGATAGCTTTTAAAACTTTGAGTTCCAAGTTCTCTCCCCTCTTCCCTTCCCACCCACCCTCCCTAAGAAGGCAAGCAATTCAACATAGATCACACATGTATCATTATGTAAAACACTTCCACAATGCTCATGTTGTGAAAGGCTAACTATATTTCCTTCCATCCTTTCCTGTCCCCCTTTATTCAGTTTTCTCCCTTGATCCTGTCCCTTTTTTGATTACCTCCTCCCCCATCTTCCCTTCCTTCTATCATCCCCCCCCACTTTTTTTTAATCACCTTCCCCTTACTTTCCTGTGGAGTAAGATACCCAATTGAGTGTGTATGTCCCCCCCCCCATCAGATCTGATGAGAACAAGATTCACTCATTTCCCCTCACCTGCCCCTTCTTCCCTCCCAACAGAACTGCTTTTTTTGCCACTTTTATGTGAGATAATTTACCCCATTCTATCTCTCCCTTTCTCCCTCTCTCAATATATTCCTCTCTCACGCCTTAAATTTATTTCATTTTTTTAGATATCATCCCTTCATATTCAACTCATCCTGTGCCCTCTGTCTATATTCCCTTCAACTCCCCTAATACTGAGAAAGGTCTCCTGAATTACACACATCATCTTTCTATGTAGGAATGTAAACATAACAGTTCAACTTCAGTAAGTCCCTTCTGAATTCTGTTTCTTGTTTACCTTTTCAGGCTTCTCTTGATTCTTGTATTTGAAAATCAAATTTTCTATTCAGCTCAGGTCTTTTCACTGAGAAAGCTTGAAAGTCCTCTATTTTATTGAAAGTCCATATTTTGCCTTGGAGCATGATCCTTGGTTTTGCTGGGTAGGTGATTCTTGGTTTTAACCCTAGCTCCATGGACCTCAGGAGTATCGTATTCTAAGCCCTTAGGTCCCTTATTGTGGAAGCTGCTAGATCTTGTGTTATCCTGATTGTGTTTCCACAATATTCAAATTGTTTCTTTCTGGCTGCTTGCAGTATTTTCTCCTTGACCTGGAAACTCTGGAATTTGGCGACAATATTCCTAGGAGTTTTCTTTTTGGGATCTTTTTCAGGGGGTGATCAGAGGATTCTTTCAATTTCTATTTTACCCTGTAGCTCTAGAATATCAGGGCAATTCTCCTTGATAATTTCTTGAAAGATGATGTCTAGGCTCTTTTTTTTGATCATGGCTTTCAGGTAGTCCAATAATTTTTAAATTATCTCTCCTGGATCTATTTTCCAGGTCAGTGGTTTTTCCAATGAGATAGTTCACACTGTCTTCCATTTTTTCATTCTTTTGTTTCTGTTTTATAATTTCTTGATTTCTCATGAAGTCACTAGCTTCCACTTGCTCCAATCTAATTTTTAAGGTGGTCTTTTGGACCTCCTTTTCCATTTGGCTAATTCTGCCTTTCAAGGCATTTTTTTCCTCATTTACTTTTTGGAACTCTTTTGCCATTCAGGTTAGTCTATTCTTTAAGGTGTTATTTTCTTCAGTATGTTTTTGGGTCTCCTGCAAGTCGTTGACTTGTTTTTCATGGTTTTCTCTCATTGCTCTCATTTCTTGTCCCAGTTTTTCCTTTACTTCTCTTACTTGGTTTTCCAAATCCTTTGTGAGACCAATGGCCTGAGACCAGTTTATATTTTTCTTGGAGGCTTTTGATGTAGGCTCTTTGACTTTGTTGACTTCTTCTGGCTGTATGTTTTGCTCTTTTTTGTGACCAAAAAAGGAATCAAGAGTTTGAGTTTGAGTCTGAGTTCGTTTTTGCTGCCTGTTCATGTTCCCAGACAACCACCTGACCCTTGAGCTTTTTATCAGGATATGACTTCTTGTAGAGTAGAGAGTACTTTGTCCCAAGCTTTAGGGTCCAAGCACTGCTGTTTTCAGAGCTACTTCTACTCCACCGTCACCCCAGGCTCTGTCCCAACAGCGCTCCTCCTCCAAGAACCGCCACCCAGGACCTCAATACAGATCCAAGCAGGACACAAAAAAAGAAACTTTGCGCCCACAAAAGTGCTCCTTGCACTCCTTCTCTGTTCTGCTGCTAGATTCCTCCCACCGTGTGAGTCAGGGATTCCCGAAATGTCTGATGCTGCACCACCTCCTCCACCCCCAGAGCTGATGGCTGGACCGCTCTGAACTCAATCCCGCAGTTTCCCCCTAACCTGCTCTTTGGGGTTTGTGGGTTGAGAAGTCTGGTAACTGCCACAGCTCACTGTAGCATGGCCCCAAGGCCTGTTCTGGCTAACTGGTTCTGGGTCTGGTCTGTCTTGGCATGGCCCATGCTGGGCTGCCCTCCGCTCTCAGCACCTTGAGATAGACCCCTTCCTGGCAACCATCCAGGCTCTCCTGGACTGGAGATCTGTTTCCCTCTGCTATTTTGTGGGTTCTGCAGCTCTAGAATTTGTTCAGAGCCATTTTTTTACAGGTGTTTGGAGGGATTTGGGGGAGAGCCTATGCATGTCCCTGCTTTCCAGGTGCCATCTTGGCTCCCCCTGCCCCAAGCAGAACAGTCTTGCCGCTTGGGGACATAACTTTTAGGAAAAAATGTTATCAGTTTTTAGTGGCTAAAGTATGTTACAGAACACTTCCTTTGTGCTGTTTCTGAAATGGGAATGGAATGGAAGGTAAATTTTTTTTGCAGGTGGGAAGGCAGGGCAATTGGGGTTAAGTGACTTGCCCAAGGGCACACAGCTAGTAAGTGTGTCAAGTGTCTGAGGGCAGATTTGAACTAAGGCTTCCTGACTCCAGGGCTGATGTTCTCACTGCCCCGCCTAGCTGCCGTGGAAGGTGACCTTAGGATATTTCAACAAAAGTTCAACTCTGTAGTTTATTGGAATTTTTTTCTACCTAGAAAGCTTTATTTTAGTTTGTGCTGTTGAATTATGAAACATTTGCTCTATCTCAAGTCAACAAGTACAGCATAAGGTAATCTCTTTGAGAGTGTATTTTAGGTTCGTCTTGGTATTCCCAGACCTTACCATAGTGCCTTGCACATAGCAAGCACTTAAATGTTTGTTGAATTGTTTTGGGAAACAGGCTTCTCAGAAGTTGACTTCTTTTTTAGTATCTTTTTTTGAAGGTAGAAGAAGTAAACCATTTATTCAGACCCCAGAGAACCATATCCCACAAGCCATTTATCCAGTCTATCAGAGCAGTAAAACATTCAGTACACAGTATCACAACATGGAGCCTCACCATCTCAAAATCTTTCTGACCCCCTGCTGGGATCTTCCCCCCCCCAAAAAAACTCAGAGTACAGCTAAGTCAGCCTGTTCAGTTCTAACAATCACTAGGTCAGCCATTAGCCGCCATAACTGCTTTCTCTCTCTCTCTCTCTCTCTCTCTCTCTCTCTCTCTCCGTTTCCTGTGACATAACTTCCTTTTCCTGTCAGGAAGTTCCTCCCACCACATGTGTCTTAGGCTTCCTATGATGTAAGCAGGTCACATGTTTTTTAGTATTTTAATATTTAGTGTTGTTAGCTTTTTAAAAATGGGGCCAGTTATTTCATGGGTCTGGGAAACTTTCCAATGAGGAGACTTCCTCTGTGCTTCAGTTTCCTCATATATAAAATTGGCATAATAATAACACCTTACTTATAGGGTGTTGTGAGAATCCAATGAATTAATATTTAAAGCACTTTGCAAATCTTAGAGCACTATAGAAGCACTAATTACTATTCATTTTAGGTAGTAAGTAGCCTGAGCCACTGACAAGCTATGTGACATCTTTTCCTTTGGCTTATGACCCCTAACTCTGTTTTTTATCTTCACCTTAACCTCCAGTGAATGTCTTTATTACTCAGTTCTTTCCCAGGCCCTCACTCCTGCATTGGCTATACTCTCCTCCTGGCCTCCCTGTCAAACCCTTGGTTAACCAGTTCATCTGTACATTATCTTCTACTCTTACTTCCCCTTCCTCCTTACCCTATCACTGCTTCTGCCTTGCCAAGCTTTAGTCTTGAATTATTCCCACCTTCTGAAGCATGTGCTCCTAGGAATTCATATGCTACTGCATGGAGCTAGAGAAAATCTTGAAACTCTGTTGATAGGGTCCACTAACCCTAAAGGCAAAGCTCTACCTCACTCAAATCCGATTCAAGGGCAAATTATCAGGCTCGGGATGTTACTTTCACCACAGCACGATCACCCTCTTTCCTTGCCTTTATCTGTTCACTTATTCTTCCCAAAGCCTCCCTTAACTTCCTCTGGACCACCTTGTCTGCTGTGGACCTTATCTAAATGCTTCACTGAAAAACTGGAAGCCATTTACCAGAGTTCCTCTTTTTTCTCTCCATCTCATCAGGATGATGCCTTCCCTCACTATCTTTACCGTTTCTCATATGAAGAGATGACCCTTCTTATCAAGGCAAATGCCCCTCTACCTTAATCCTTGTTCCCGTTCCATTTGTCTTCTCTAGCAGATTATCACCTCTGTCATCCTTACTTGCACCAGTCTTCAGCCTCTCCCTATTTACTGGTTGCTTGTCTGTAGCCTACAAAGAGGACCCATGTCTCCCCTATACTTAAAAAACCTCCACTTGATCCAACTTGTCCCCCATCCTATATAATCGGCACTTTTGTCCCAATTGGGGCAGCTAGATAGCAGTGGGTAGTGTTGGGCCTGGAGTCAGGAAGACCTGAGTTCAAATACAGCCTCAAGTACTTAGTAGCTGTGACCCTGGGCAAGTCACTTAACCTGTTTGTCTTAATCCATTGGAAAAGGAAATGGCAAACCATTCCAATATCTTTTTCAAGAAAACCCCATAGACAGTATGGTCCGTGGGGTCACAGAGTCAGACATGACTGAAGGACTGAACAACAATGTGTCTAGTCACTGTGCTAAAGGTTTTACAGTTATTTTCTCATTTGATCTTCACAACAACCCTAGGAGGTAGATGTTACTATTATCTTTGTTTCACAGATGACAAAACTGAGGCAAAGGTAAGTAACTTGCTTGGGATCACACAGCTGGTATTTGAACTCAGGTCATCCTGACTCCAAGCCCAACATTCTATCCACTGTACCATCTAGCCATCCTGTTTTACCGAAACTGGCTAAACTCCTTAAGAAAGTCTATGCTTAGTTCCTCCATTCCCTCTCTCTTCTAAATCTTCTGTAGTCTGGTTTCTTTCCAGTTTCATACAACTGAAACTGCTCTCTACAAAATTACCTGTGATATCTCTCGGTCTTTATCCTTCTTGACCTCTCTAATTTTCTGAATTCGTTTTCTTCTCTGGGTTTTCATGACACTGCTCTACTCTGGTTCTGGTCTGACTTCCTTCTCAGTTGTCTTTACTGAGTTTTCATTTATTCTCTCTTACCTGCCGCCGTCTGCCTGTCCCCCCTTCCCCCCATCTAATCTATTGCCAAGTCTTGTTGATTTCCAAAAAACTATCATGTAAGCATCTCTTTGATGCTGCCACCACAATGGCGCAAGCCTTTGTCACCTCACATTGGACCATTGCAGTAATTCAGTTCAGTTTAGGAAGCATTAAATGCTTATTATATGCCATTCCCTCTTCACAAGGAGTTTACAGTCTAAAGAGGGAAGCAGTATTCTTCTGGAAGGTCTCTGCCACAAGCTTCCAAGATCAAATGATAAAAGTTTTCTCTTTCAGAAGGATGTAGGGAATGGGATCACAGTGCTGGGAGGTCTGAAGCTAAGTCCCCAATGGAGGTGACTGCTCAGTGAGTCTGTTCTGCTTTCTTTTGGAAGGTTTAAAAAAAAATTTATGGTGCCTTTTGGTGGGGTACACGAGTGTGGGAGGGGTGAGAGACTAGAGTGCTGAGTCAAGGGGCAGGACCTGAGAGAGAGCACAGTACTGTAAAATTAATGTAGGTAGTTTTTTGGAATGTGTAAGAAGGGATATGGTATCTTGTTTTGCTCCCACAGAAGTTATTGGGAGATACTCAATAGCTGTGAGGAAGCTTGCCTACTAAGACAATGGCCATCCTGGTTGTCACGGGGGATAGAAAGGCTAGGCTGGGACCATTGGTTCAAGCCTGAGCGGTCATGCCCAGGTCTAATGGTTTAGTATCCTCACTACCATGCCTACATAATCTGTATAAGAAAGGAACGTCTGGGAAATGAAGAATGTGACTGAGGAGTCTGAACTAACCCTAACTAACCCTCATGGGGAGGGTAGAACTGGTTACCCTCATTTCTGCTTCTGTATCAGCGTGGGTGTTCCTAGTGAGCACCACACTCACTTTCTCAGAAGTATAACGAACACCTTCATTTGCCCACTCTGTTTCTGAGTGAGAAAGGGTGAGAAAAGGGCTATCAGGTGGATCTTCCTAAGGGCACACTACCAGGGAAGCAGTGGACTTTGGAAGCTCATCCAAGCTAACTCCCCGACCCTGCCTGGGAAGTGCTGTGATCCCACAAACTGGGTTTCTCACAGTTGCGAATTTTTTTCAGCATTCCTTATGGAAAGTTGAATACATAGGACACATAAAGCAAGAACTTTCTGCATTTGATTTTAAAACCCTTTATAACCTGGCTGCTTTCTACCAAGTCTATACGTTACTCCCCTCCATGGATCCAAAGACAGTGGCATCTTTGCTGTTCTTCTGTCAAGATAATCTGTCTCTTAGTTCCTTGTATTTTCACTGGCTCTCCCTCATGCTTGGAATGCTCTGCCTTCTCAACTTTGAATCAAGTTTCAGCTAAAATCCCATCTTCTGTAAGAAGCCTTCCCTCTGAGATTAGCTCCAATATATCTATATATATGTCTCTCTATGTTTATATCTTGTTGTATGTAGTCATTTTGTTGTTGTCTGCCTTGTGAGCTTCTTGAGAGCAGACTGGGGTTTTTTTTTTGTTTGTTTTGGTTTTTTGCCTTTTTTTGTATCCCTAGTGCTTGGAACATAGGGGGCACTTAGAAAATATTTGTTGACTTGTCTTTTAGACAGGATGATCCAGTGAAAGGATATGCTTATTTTAGAAAATGACCAGATAGCTTCC
Source organism: Trichosurus vulpecula (assembly GCF_011100635.1). NCBI lineage: Eukaryota > Metazoa > Chordata > Mammalia > Diprotodontia > Phalangeridae > Trichosurus > Trichosurus vulpecula. The sequence goes on along the minus strand of NC_050574.1, from coordinate 259,726,017 downwards.
GGAGAAGTTTTCGTTTTTAGTCTTTAAGGGAAAATAAGGCAAACTTTTTAAAGTTTTTTTTTAAACCTATCTTGCTTTTCTATAAAAATGTCCCTTTATGTTACTTGCTCAGATAGTACTATGTTTGGTGGGCCATTGTTTTAATATAGAATAAAATTTCTAAGTCTCTTTATATTAAGCCAATACCTTTATTCAGGCTGGATAAAATAAATCCAGCAGGGGAAACCACCTTTAAAAAAATAGAGGTGAAGTTTCTTTGCAATCTGGTTGGTGAAAGATTTTAATGAAGAACAATGGCATTATTGGACTTGACCTTGTTCCATTAAAATTCCTTTATTTATGGGGATGCATGTCCTTGCATGCCAAGAGAGAACCAATACATCACATGTAAATGCTTATAGGTCTCTCCTTTTTTTTTTTTTTTTGAAGAGGGGAAGGCAGGCAATTGGGGTTAAGTGACTTGTCCAAGGTCACACACCTAGTAAGTGTGTCAAGTGTATGAGGGCGCATTTGAACTCAAGTCCTCCTAACTCCAGGGCTGGTGTTCTACTCACTGTGCCACCTAGCTGCACCTTACATGTCTCTTTTGTGCCACAAATATGCTCTTACACGTTGTGTTAGGAATGCAGATATGAAAATTAACAAGTCTCTAAAAGTATTTGCGTGTTTTAAAATCTTCAGGTAAATTTGACAGTATCACTTTTATTATAATGTCCTAGTCTATTAATTGACTCTGGATTGCTATTGGCTATCCAATTTTTTAGGTCTTTATTTCTGTGAAAATTGTTTTATAGTTGTATTTACGTAAGTCCCGTATGTGTCTTGGTATGTTAAGTCCCAGTTGTTCAATGCATTTAGTATTTTAAGTCAAATTTCTCTCTATACATCTTTCTGGTTCTTACTAGTAATGCATAGAAATTCAGATAATTTGTTAATTTATTTTTTAATATTGCTATTGTGTTAAAGCAATCATATCACTTTTTCTTGCTTCCTTAATTACCATGCCATCAGAAGACATAGTTTTAGTTTGTTTGATTTTACTGATTCCCTTAATTTCTTTTTCTTGTTTTATTGCTCTAGCTTCTATTTCTAGGATTATGTAAAAAATGGTGAGGGTGAATTTCCTTGTTTCTAACTTACTGGGAAAGTTTCCAGTGTTTGTGCGTTACAAATTATAGTAACTCTTAGTTTTATATAGATGCCTTCTATTAATAAAGTCTTTAATATTAGTGCTTTTAAGTTTTTTTTTTTAAACAAATGTCTTTTATGGAAGATTTTTTTCTTCTTATCTTGATATGTTGTTGTTGAGTTGTATGGGGCTCTCTTGGCAAAGATACTGGAATGTTTTACCATTTTCTTCTTCAGTGCATTAAGGCAGACAGGTTAAGTGACTTGCATACTGTCACACAGCTAGTGATCATCTGAGGCCTGATGAACTCAGGTCTTCCTGACTCCATGCCCTTCACTCTATTCCCTGAGCCATCTAGCTACCTCATCTTGATATAATCACACGGTTTTTGTTGTTTCATTATCCGTATCATTTATCTATTTTAAAAGAAGTTTTTAAAATTTCATTTTTCTTAATTATTTGTAAAAAACAATTTTTACCATTCGTTTTTTAAAATAATTTTTGAGTTGCAAATTCCCTCTCTCCCTTCCCCTCTCCATGAGAAGGCAAGCATTTGGATACAGGTAACACATGTGCAGGCATATAAAATATTTCTGTATTAGCCGTGTTGCAAAAGAGAACACAGATGCCTCCACCCCAAATACCGTCTCCCCCCGAGAAAAAAAAGAAAGTTACAAAAAATATGCTTTTATTTGCAATCAGACTCCATCGGTTCTTTCTGTTAAGGTGGGTAATATTTTTTATCGTAAGTCCTTCATAATTGTCTTGTAACATTGTATTGCTGAGTATAGCTAAGTCATTCGCAGTTGATCGTTGTACAGTATTACTGTTGCCGTGTACAATGATCCAGGCCTGCTCACTTCACTTTGCATCAGTTCATGTAAGTCTTCCCAGGTTTTTTTGAAAGTATCTTGCTTGTCATTTCTTATTCTGTGGGTCAGAGACCACTACTCACATTAAAAATAGAGACCATTCTTGAGAAAAGGCAAAAAGGAATTTATTGCTTTCTCATGAGAAAGGACACACCTGAGCGTGGCCCAAGTTGATTCCAGCACGTGTGTGTGTGGGGGGGGGGGGGCATACAGCTCAAAGCAAGTTATGTAGACCCTAACACAGAGTTCCCCTACTGCCTACTAGCTCCTTTTCCCATTGACTGGATTTGGAGCTCACACTCTAAACGTGGAATCTTTTCCCAGCAACAGAGAACAACAACAACAAAAAAACCAGGGAAAAGCGAGTAAAAGCTAGATAAAACAGGACCTTGCAGGTGTCTGTCTACTGATGTAATTTCTTATCTCTACTTCCTCAGCAGAGCAGTTTCTAAAAATATAGAAGTGCGGGGTGGGGGGGGGGGAGATGATAGAAGAGACAAGGTCTTTTCCCATGCTGGAGTGGGGCGGGGCTTCACTATTTCAGTATTCCACTCATTATTGAATAATAACAGTATTCCATCCCAGCTGTGTACCACAACTTGTTCAGCCATTCTCTGATTAATGGTCATCCCTTCAATTTCCGATTCTTTGCCACCGCTAAAAGAGCTGCTATAAATATTTTTTGTACGTATATGCAGTTTTATAGCCCTTTGGGTATAAGTTCCAAATTTAACCATATTATTTATGATGCTAATGATCCTAATGAATCATTTTCGCATTCATGGTATAATTCTAAGTTGGTCTTAATGTATAATTTTTGGATATAATTTCTTTGATAGTATTTAATATTTTTACATTAATATTTGTTAGTAATATCCTACTGCTCTTTCTTTGTTTTATCTTTCTCTGGTTTAGGAATCAGGACCCTGTTTGTATCATAAAGCTTGGTAGAGCATTACCTTTCCCTTTTTGTTTTTACCTTTTTTTAAAAACTTTTGTTTGTTTTGGAGGGGAGAAGGCAGGGCAATTAAGGTTAAGTGACTTGCTCAAGGTCACAGAGCTAGTAAGTGTGTCAGGTGTCTGAGGGCAGATTTGAACTCCCGGCCTCCTCACTCCATGTCCTCCTCACTCCATCTAGTTGCCCCACCTTTCTCTTTTTAAAAGCCGTTTATCCAGGATAAGGACTTTTGTTTAAGATTCTGATTGAACTCACTGATAAACTTGTCTACTTATGGAGTTCCCTCCTGTTCCTCCTCTCCCACCCCAACATCTCCCATTGGAGTTCATTTCTGACTTGTCTCATTTCTTTTGCTGAAATCACATTGTTTAGTTTATCTGTTTCCTGTTTTGTTAATTTTGATACTTATATTTGTTTAAAAATTACCCATTTTGTTTGTCTTCAGTTTTGTGACCATATAACTCTGTACCATATAATTCTGTAGTTGAATGTTCCTTTTATTTCCTCTCTACTTTTGAATGCCTACTCATATTTTATTTTGCTATTTTGATATTCCTGGATTTGGAATCAGTGAGCCTGGGTTTCAATCCTTTTTTGCTTAGTATCTGTATGACTTCCATGTGAATGTCATTTAAATTCTCTAGGCCTCAATTTATTCATTTGTTTATCTATGAAATGATGGGAGGTAGATTAGACCAACTTAAAGCTCACTTATGGTTCTAGGCTTATGAGCCTGTGAAGTCATTAATAGAAATATGCAAATAAAAAAATAGAAGTATGCAAGAGAACAAGACCAAAGATAAATCATTAAAAGGTCTTTCTCCAGCTTTATATATGGTACTCTACACGTTTAACATGAGAACAAATGCAGTAGGAACATATTTGGGAAATTGTTTTGGAGGCAGTTGAAAGCAGCAGCTGAGTAATTTATGTACATTGTCTTAAATATTTTCTTCTTTATCATAGTGCCTTGCACATATTTTTAAGAAATAATTTGTTGGTTGACTGAAACATTCAAAAGAGTATTCATTGTGTGGAATTTTCTCTAGGCTGAATAGGAAGAAGTGGATAAATATTAGGCAAAAGCAAAACCTGTTGTTGAACTTAGAAGTTTCCTCACTAGTTTTCTTATTTCCAGTGTTTCTGCTGTGGCAAAATGTACTAATATTGTTTGATGAGGTCTTATGTTCCCTTTTTCCCTTCTCTATTTTCCCTTTCCCTTTTTTAGTGAACTTGGATGTCATTTTTTGGTTGAACTAGTTTAATTTATATTTTAAAACAGCATTTTAATAAATATAGACTGAAATTTTAAGTTAAGTTGTGTGGAGTTATGCTTGAAATCCAGAACCAAAGGTTTTGTTTATTCTTTTCTTTCTCTTACTGGTTAGTTAGTCTTCTCAGATCCTTTCTTACCCTCCCTTCTCAGTTGAAACTGAATGTAGAAATGGAATTTTAGAGCTAGAAAGGACATTATGTATAGACTATGCCTTCTTGAAGCAAGAATGGAAACTTCCTTCCAAGGCAGCCCCATTTTATTTGGAGTCAATGCCTAATTATTAGGAGTTTCTTTCTGTGTTGCTATAGCTACCTCCATGCAGCCTCTAGTCCAGGCCTGCACACCATAGGGCTCACTTGTGTGGGCCAAAGATTTCGGGCAGCCTGGGGGGAAAAATGTAGGGTTGCCACTGACCGCTCTATTTGTCACATAACCCAAGGCAAGCTACCACTGTCAGTAGGTGTCTCTAACTTATCTGTGGCCCAGTTTTATTTTTGGCCCCTACCTTTTGCCAAGTTGTGCATATCTGCTCCAGTCAGTTTTTGGTCCTTGTTCTATCTTTCAGAATAAGACTTAACTCTACTTCCATAAAACAATCATTTAAATATTTCAATAATCATAAGAGTCAGGATTACCTAGATTCAAATCCCACCTCTGATACTTAACTATGTGACTCTGGGAAAGTTTCATTTAGCCTCTTGTCACGCCAGTCGTGGCAGTACACCCTGAGGACTGCTGCTGTGAATAATTACAAGGGTCTAATCGTATAGTATAGTGAACTCTGTTCAGCAGTAAACTAAACATTGTTCAGTAAACAAAAGCATAACATTCATAGCAACATCCTTAAGCAAACTATATTATCTAATATATTTTTTATATATATATCATATCACTAAGTATGTCATGTGGCGCATAGCATATGTCATTGCAGTCAGTAGCATTCCCCCAAATATTTGTTTACACAGCAGGGGGTCCTGGACTAAGGTCATGCCTAACGCTCCACATCCTCAAGAGGGTAACAGAAAATACCACACCATCCACCCCAGGTCACAGTAAGAGCAGTCTCCATAATTAATGCCAAGTGTCCAAGTAAAGTCCTCTTTCATCTTGACTCGAAGTTGACTTCCAAGTCCCATGGCTCTTCCTCTGTAGGCTGTCAGCTCTGAACTCTTGCCTGGATTCATATGTAGGCAGTTTTCTTTTCCTGCTCCATGTCTCAGCTCACCGGTACTACTCCACTCCAAGCTCTCCCTGCCCAACAGCAGGCTCCAAGGGCTCCTGCCTGCAGCTTCTGTCTCTGGGAAAAGAAAGCTTAACAGGGCAACAACACTACCAGCACCACCATCTCAATTTACCTCCAAAGTCCAGAGGCTCTGTCTTAACAGCTCAGTTCACTTTAACAGTTCTTAGAAGGGACTTAAGCTAAGCCTCCTTCCGGTGGGCAGGTGTTTACCCTACAGCCCCACTCGCCTTCAAAGTTCGTAGGCTCCTTCAGCAAGTCTCTGCCATCTGAGGTCTCCTCTCTGCTCTCAGAGATCTCCCAGCTCTGGGAGCTCAAAGGTCATTCTTCTTTATCTCTTCTCTTCATTCTTTTCTCAATGCTGGCAGCTCTCTTCCTCAGAGCTCAAAGCCCGTTCTTCTTTGTCTCTTCATTCTTTTCTTCTCAATGCAGGCAGCTCTCTCACTGGTTCTCTCAATGTCGTCTCTCTTACACTCTGGGCTCATCTGATTGGCTAGACCTCACTACCAGTCTCTGGTTAAAACTCATGCACATACAAGTCTCTGATTAGCTAGAATTCAATCCAGCAAAAATCCCACTTTGCTTGTCGTTACAGCTCTGAACCTTTGATCCCTCATCTGTAAAATCTAATGGATTTTAAATTTTTTATCTTACTCTTCTTGACTTTTTTCCCGTGTCAAAACTTTCAGTTTAATTGTTCACTCTGCCATTAATTTAGGCTTTCAAGACCCACATGAATCTAGTAGGGGGAAAGGGAGCCAGCATTTATATAGTGCTTACTGTTTGCCTGGTACTGTGCTAAGTGTGTTACAACTATTATCTCATTTGATCCTCACAACATGCCCATTTGACAGTTGAGGCATCTGAGGTAGATGGTGGTGAAGTGACTTGCCCAGTATAACACAAATAGTGTCTTAAGCTGGATTTGTACCCTTCTTCCTGACTCCAAGCCTCTATTCACAGTGCCATCTGCCTCCTAGTATGCATGATTATAATTCCTAATTGTTTACAGACAGATAAAGAAGTATTCATCTATCTGAGTACAGCCTAACTTTAGACACACTCATGTCAATTTGACTGCAAGGTGTTGAATTTTTTGTTCAGGGAAACTCTTAAAAAAACGAAGAGCTATGTTGTAGAAGATTTTTAATCTGAGCATCCCCCCCACCCCCCAATATAAAGTTGGAGATCCTTGAAGTAGTTTGTTTTAAATTTAACAATCTTGACAAAAAAATGACTGAATAAACCAAATGAGGACTCAAATTTTAAGTAATAGAATCCAAGCAGTTATTTATATTTTGAAAAAAAAAAAGATGTAAACTTCAACAAAATAACAGCTGTCAGCTCATTTGCTCCATAACACCATCTGATTTCTTTTCCTTCTGTGTACTTAGAGAATTTAGAGTTGGGTCACATTTTATAGATGAGGATGCTGAGGCCTATAGAAGTAAATGACTTGTCCAAAGTCACAGAAAGCCGGGATTTGAACCTAGGTCCTCTCATTTCTAATTCACAACTTTTTGCACTGTTATATATTACCTTTATTGTTTTAATTTGGTTTGTACCTACCTCACAAATGTTGAGTTTTATACTGTTTCTTAGTTTACTTTCTATATAATCCAAAATTTTGTAATTGCTAGAAAAGGATTGCTTTGGCCAACTGTTAAAAGGAACTCCTGTAGTTACTCTTCCCCAGCTGCTACTGAGTGCTTTTCTCTTTTTCTTATATAAAGACACTACTTTTTCTTGGGAATGCCACCCATGCTGATTCCTAGGCTCAGTTCAATGATGTTTCACCTTGCTGTAGTGTAGTTTAGCGATTTGGGAATCATCGGCAAGATAAGTAACAATGTGGTAGTGTGGAAGGAGCATAGGACCAGAAATTTAATATTTACTTTTTACGATCAACTCTAGCATTTAATGGTCTGTAACCTTAACAGTCTTCTTTGTGATACGTCATTGTATTATAACTGATCCTCACTTTGTTTATCTGAAAAATGAAGAAATCAATAATCTACATGTATAGTATCATGAACTCTAATGTCCGAAATAATACATGTGAAAGTGCTTTGAAAACTAAAAGGTACTATAAACCTAAAAATGGTAGAGTGGGGGGACTAGGTGGTAGTAGTAGTAATAATTTCCAAGAGTTAAAAAATCCACTTTCTCACGGAGTTCTGCCCAAAGTGCCATACTACTATCTTGAATATGGCGGGAATTCTCTTCTCACACAGCCAGGCCATAACATCCCAACATGATATTTTTCCGAGTTGGAATTCCAAACATAGAAATTGTTTTACATTGTGACTGAACTACCTGGAGTATAGCCCTGTTGGTATTTAACCAGGTTTTTGAAGGCTGGCTTAAGAAATCATTATATGTAAAGTTCTTCCAATGAGCAAAGTAATTTCTCAGTTGTAGGCAAGAGATTTAGCCCAAACTTAAGGAAACACAACCCGTAAAGTTAAGGACTTTGGTTGAAGAAACCCCAGTACTTATACACATGGAACTGCTGGAGAACTAATCCTTTTACCTTTGTGGTTAGAAACTTTATTTTTCCTCCTTACTACATTTTACATTTTCTCATTTCAGGTGATTGAGTGAATGAATAATGAATGGATATAATTGGATACTTAAATATGTATTTCTTTACAGATATTGAAGCACAGATTCGAGAAATCCAAGGGAAGAAGGCAGCTCTTGATGAAGATCAAGGAGTTGGCCTTGATTCTACAGGTTATTATGACCAAGAAATTTATGGTGGTAATGACAGCAGATTTGCTGGCTACGTGACATCAATTGCTGCAACTGAACTAGAAGATGTAAGTTTAAAATAGAAATGTCTTTTTGTTGATTTGGAAGAAACAAGGTATGCACTCTTTGTTTATGACATTTTACAGAAGCCTATCTTTTGTCTTTGAGAGTACGACTAACTTTTCTGTGGGACATAGCTACTTAAATGTATTTGCTTTAATTATAAGAGTTTCGGTGTTATTTAAATGTTCCTGTAAGCTTTAAGGTAGAAAGAGGTAAAGAAAATATAGTTATATTTTTTTCACCTCATTTAAAAATACTGTAAAATTACTTGCTGATTCTTTTAAGTTCAAATTACTTTTTATATAGGTTTGAGTATTTTTCATGGAAAAAATTTCTGGTTGATGGTTAAATGACAAGTCTCCAATTTGTCACAAATGCGTACTTGGGCTTTCCACAATTGTTAAGTGACTGCATTCTCATACTCTGAGACAGTAAGGTTCTTGTTTTTTGTAATTGAGACTGAAAGAAGTTGTGTAATACATTAAAAATGTTTGAGATTACAAGTAAGGCACATCAGAGTTTTATAATATTTAAAATCATAAACTTTTCCTGAAAGGGGCCTCCGGCATTGTTAGTAATATAATAGAACTTCTGTCTCTTTTCACCACTTCCTCATTATAGTTCAAATAAGAAAAAGGCATGAAAATATAAATGCATAATTTTGAATTCATCAATTCTGTGTACATCCCTTCTACTTTTAAATTAGTTGAGACATTTTTTTTCCAATCACTTTTTTGGCTGTAGGATGATGATGACTACTCCTCATCTACTAGCCTGCTTGGTCAGAAGAAGTCAGGATACCAACCCACAGTGGCATTGCTTAATGACATACCACAGTCAACAGAACAGGTAACATTCTCTTTCTTTTATATAGCTTTTAAAAAATGTCTTGGATTGAGAATTTTACATTTGTAAACTGAACTTCTTGTTAAGGTAGAAGGTGTGCTGTGTAAAACATGGAAATTTGTTTTGAACTCTTTCTTTCCTTTATTCAAACTTTTTCCCCCCAATGGACATATCGTGGTTTTAAAAATATGTGATTTCACTCATTTGTAAGGATGTAAAAATTGATTAACTATGAATTCTTTATTTCTGTAGTATGACCCATTTGCTGAACACCGTCCTCCCAAGATTGCAGACCGTGAAGATGAATATAAAAAGCACAGGCGAACTATGATAATTTCTCCAGAGCGTCTTGATCCTTTTGCAGATGGTAATTCACTCCCACTTTTCTATAAGTCTTGTAAAATTTATTTGTGTGAAGTTGTCTTTAGCCCTTTGATTTTTTTTGGCATGCTTCTGAATTTAGTTTTTCTTTTTAAACAGCCCCCTATTATAGATTTGTTATAGATTTTTAAATCACAGATGCCATATTCTTCATGTTTATAATACAAGTTTTCTTTCTAGGTAGAAGGACAAGAAAATAATGAGCCAATGCCATAGAAACGCAAAGGGTTAAAGGTTTTTCTTTTCATTTTGTTTTGGGTTACGCATATTATACTTTGAACAAATGTGTGTGTTTCTGCTCAAAATACTTTCAAGTCTTTGAAAACTTTGAAAGTTATCATTTCCAAATCATAGAATTTTACAGTTATTATTTTTGAAGTACTATCTTCTCAGCATAGAGCCCATTGCTCTAATCATAGCTCAGTAATGCACCTACTTTGCTTTAAGCATTCCTAAGTTAAAACAAAAGTATATATACAAAGACTTGGATCCTTTTAATAGTTGGAGTCTGTTTTGCTAATTTTAGTTTGCAAGTCAGTTCGAGGGGCATAGTGGGCCTGATGGAAGCTTTCCTCAGGTGAGTGAGTTTCACAATAAAAAAAAAGGTGCCTGTTTCTTAAAATTAGACTCTGTTGCAGGTTTTACAAATTAGAATTTCTGCCTGCATGAATTAGTAGGGATATTTTTTTACTTGCTTAATTGTAATTGATTTAAACATGTATGTCAGAATTCACAGGCCCATACTAACTGTCCTTAATTTCTTTCCTACAGCAGTACTGCTATATGCCAGTCCTGTCTGCATTCTTAAGGGTGCAGTTCAACACATCCTGTGTAGATTATGGTGAAAAAGTATTCCAAAGGAAGTCTTATCAAAGCTAGTGTCAGAATGACACTGCCAATTGGGCATGGTCTTCAGCATAGAAAATGTTTTGAGAATTTCATTTCCCCCCCAAATTGTGGTGGTATACTATTTGTATAGCACATTTTCCCATTTCTAAGAGTAGTGTACCTCCATGCATCTTGTTCTTATTGGGCTTCTTTAAAATATTTTGAAGTTTAAAGAACAAATAATGAAATTTCAAGAATAGAATTACACATCTCATTGTACACAACTTTTTTTGTGTGTATCATAGTAATTGTAGATGTAACATATTTCAAGTAATTTGTAATTAAGCTTTTGCAAGAGAAAATGCAAAAATTTTCTGCAATGTGTCATGGAAATAAAAACGAAAGAAGCCCTCTTATAACATGGCACTTGAATACAAACGTAGAAGTGTTTCAATCAGATTTGCCAAAGTATAAGTGTATTCTAGACTTTTATGTGATGCACTGATCTAGGCTTAGTTAATGAAAGTCAGAATTTCAACAGCTTGCACAGGTAATGTTTTGAATATAAATATCTATCCAAAGTGTTACTAATGTAAAGAGATAATTTTCTAGGCTGCTATTCTGCTGCTTGAAGTCAGAACTGCTGGTGGAGACAAAGGCACGAAAGTGTACGTATTCCGGATTAGCAACCCAGGAACCCATCACTTCTGAAGACTCTTAACTGTGTTTTGTCATTATATTGTTTTATCTGCATTAAAGTACTTGTTTTAAACTGCAGTAGTTATGTTTGTGTTCAAACAGGTTAAATTGATCAGCAAACTCAATAAAAAGTAAGATGTGTAATTATTAAAGTTTTCGATTAAAAAAAAAGTAAAATTAAAGTGATTATGGAATAACATATTATTAGAGCAGGGCAGATAAATCATTTGAATTTAATTATTTTTTATTCATTGTGCTCCTGTCCTGTTGCTGTTATTTTCTGCAGGAGGCAAGACACCTGATCCTAAAATGAATGCTAGGACGTATATGGATGTTATGCGAGAACAGCATTTGACTAAAGAGGAGGTCTGTTAAATGTGTTTTTCTCATAATTTCATGGTGATAGAGATTAATGAGGGAGGTTGATATTAAGGTAATTTTTAGCATATTAAACATTAACTTTAAAAATTATACTTTGGTTTGTAAAATTTTAAAAGAGAGATCATTCTGAAAATGGGAAGTATATTGACCTTTTATGGACCGAAAGACTGGTTGAAGGTATGCTTGCAGAAAGAACCTTTTTCAACAAGGGGAATGGCTTCCCCCAGCACAAATGGGATGATAGTTGGAAGAGATTATTTTGTTGTCTAGAGAGGGAGAGAGTGGACCAAAGGAAATATAAGGGAAAGATAAAGAAAGGGAAGATTGAAGATGCATTATGAAACATAGGATAGACAAGTGGTGGGAAGTGTGGGTAATAATGTTTGAGAACAGTACTAAAGTTATTTTGAGGAATAAATTTTCATCATTAATCTTATTTTTCAGAGGGAAATTAGGCAACAACTAGCAGAAAAAGCAAAAGCTGGAGAACTTAAAGTTGTCAATGGTGCATCATCCCAGCCTCCTTCAAAACGCAAAAGGCGTTGGGATCAGACAGCTGATCAGACTCCTGGTGCAACTCCAAAAAAGCTCTCAAACTGGGATCAAGCAGAGGTAAGTAATTGCCCAGTTCTGCGCTCCCCATGTCCTTTCTGTGGCCTCTCCTTTTTTCTGGTAGGGAGTAGTAACTATTCATTTTGAAATCTCAAGTATGCTGTTAACAGTAATGTCAAGTAACAGGTCACTTACTCGTTGTGGTAGAGTGGCTAGCCCTGTAAGATAGATCTTTTCTGCCCCTCTATAGAACTAGTTTAGATTTCTGGGTCGAGGTTAACTTCTAAAATGGTCCTTAGTATGTAATTTGGTGCATAGTCATTTTATCAAACCTAAAAATAAATTAAAGTGGTGGAGTAGAATTTGTATTGTTCTTGGTGATAGTTGGATGACAGGAGAGAATTTATTCTATTAAGCTCAGTCTTTTCCTTGGGTGACCAAACTCTACCCTGTGGATAAAATCCAGTTTCTTAATTTTGAAACTTTCTAAAAGGAGGAATTTGCATTTCATTGTACTGTGCTACATGCATGCATATGAAAATGAGCAACAACTACTGGTTTCGTTCTGTAAAGCATCTTTTATCTCTTAGGCCAATCATCAAATGGGGTGGGGGGGAATAAACATTTATATAGTGCCTACTATGTGCCAAGCACTCTTTTCAAATATCTGTTGATTCCCATGTCTACCCCTCTCTTTTAGTTCTAGAAAGCTTTGCTTGTAACAGCTTTCCCTTTCAGTTATGGGAAGGGTTGGGGGTTGCTGCTAGAAGACCTGTGTTTGGAAGCTTTGTATGTTTATTATTAGTAGATATTACCTTTGGAACAGAACTGTGAAGAAAATGCTTTGTAAAACTGTTGAGTAGATTTTTAGCTATTATTTTGAAGTCTTAAATTTCCACTTGGTCTGAACTGTTACAATACTATTTAGAGAATGGGCATGTTTGCTTTTTGGGGAGATATCACTGATGTTCTACTTTAACCTCTCATGTAATGAATACAGTGAGAAATGTGTTTTTAATGGGTCTCATATCATTTCTTTGTAGAAATTATAACTATATAATCATTATATGTTGACATATGATTGCATTTTTTGTTTTAGACTCCTGGGCATACACCTTCCTTGAGGTGGGATGAAACACCTGGTCGTGCAAAGGGTAGTGAGACACCTGGAGCAACACCTGGCTCAAAAATATGGGATCCTACTCCTAGCCACACCCCAGCAGGAGCAGCTACTCCTGGACGTGGTGATACACCTGGCCATGCAACACCAGGCCATGGAGGTGCAACTTCAAGTGCACGTAAAAACAGATGGGATGAGACCCCTAAAACTGAGAGAGGTGTGTTTTTGGATCAAGTGCTTTAATTAAGAAAGTAGATTTGGGTGGCTTGTGAAGCACTGATTTACTGAATAATAATGGAAAGTCATTTTGACCGTGAAATCAGTACTTGTGATTGAGCAAAGTTTGATCACGTCATGGCCTTGTTTTCCTATTTCAAAGAGGCTAAAAATTAATTTGAGAGTTGGAGTAGGGTCATTGAAACAATGTTATAGTCTTCTCTACTGTGTTTCCTTGTGCTTAGGTGACCTAGATCTAGTCCTAGTCTAACTTTAGAAACTGGTATTACAAAAGTTTTAATAACAGATGGGCTAGTGCCCATCTGGTGGATTAGGAAGAACTGGGTTCAAATTCGGGCTCAGTCAGTAGTTAGAGTAACAACTTTGGGAAAGTCACTCTCTCTAACTCAATTTCCTTTTCTGTAAAATGGGGGATATAGCACGCACCACCAAGTGTTGTGAGGATAAAATGAAACATTTGTGAAGCACTTACATTTTCCTCTTCCCCTTTCCCTCCTTCTCCCTCTTGGGTGGAGGTAGGGGAGATGGGCAGCAGTACCCTATCATTGTATAACCTGAGAGAATAGAGTAAAAGAAATCCATTCTTGGAAATTTTTATTTTCTCTAGCTCTTAGTTTTCATCTTACTGTTAGAGTTGAAGATTAGTTTCCATGAAAATTTGAGATAATCTAAAATTTACATTGCTTAAGTAAATTGAAATTCTGTGTTTGGTTTTGTTTTTTAAAAGATACTCCTGGTCATGGAAGTGGGTGGGCTGAGACTCCTCGTACAGATCGTGGTGGAGATTCAATTGGTGAAACACCAACTCCTGGAGCAAGCAAAAGAAAGTCACGTTGGGATGAAACACCAGCTAGTCAGATGGGTGGGAGCACTCCTGTTTTGACTCCTGGTAAAACACCAATTGGCACACCTGCTATGAACATGGCGACACCTACTCCAGGTACTTATTGGAGCTATATTTTTATATGTTTTAAGATAATATGTGTTTTATTATAAACTCCAAATTACGGCTTTCCATTTTTGTTTTTCTGAATGTGGTTCATAGGAAAATTTCAGTGATATGCAGAATATTTGATTAAATTTTGGCGGTGGATTTAGTTGATAATACAGTTGAATATAATTTATAAGGCTTTGGATTTGATATTCAGTATGGTATGTATCGGTTTTAAGAGCCTTGGTAATAAGTCTCAAAGTTAGGCAACTTGTTAACTGTATATATCTTTTTGTTTAATATATAGGCCACATAATGAGCATGACACCTGAACAGCTTCAGGCATGGAGGTGGGAGAGAGAAATTGATGAGAGAAATCGTCCACTTTCTGATGAAGAGCTGGATGCTATGTTTCCAGAAGGATATAAGGTAATAGCATAATACAGTAAATTTTTTTTATATTTTGCTTCTTTCTTTTGGGATTTGAATTTTATTTTTAGTTGTCCTACAAGTTTTTAAAGAAGCCTGCATAAAATCTTTTGATTGGCTATTATTTGCCTTGACTCTCCTAAAACCTACACTCCTTAATCTTTTTTCCTTAGCCCCATCCCTGTGTATTATTATACTGAAACACATCCAATGTAATGTATTTCAGGTTAATCCCACAAAGATAAATTTCTCTGAAAATTGACCCCAAAGGGAAAGATGAGGTAAAAAGCATAATACATTACTTTTAGCCCTGTACTTGATGTACATGTAATTTTATGAGTGCTTTCTCCTGGTTATTTGTAAGTTGTAATTATCAGCTAAATGAAGATTGCTTACTAGACTATCAAAGCAATAAGACTGAGCGTTGCTTCAGCTAGCTAATTGTCCAACTATTTATTCCTTTTGGGGATCTATTTGAGGAGGCAGTCGGTTGATTCTTTCAATTTCTATTTTACCCTCTGGCTCTAGAATATCAGGGCAGTTCTCCTTGATAATTTCTTGAAAGATGATATCTAGGCTCTTTTTTTGATCATGGCTTTCAGGTAGTCCAATAATTTTTAAATTATCTCTCCTGGATCTATTTTCTAGGTCAGTGGTTTTTCCAATGAGATATTTCACATTGTCTTCCACTTTTTCATTCCTTTGGTTCTGTTTTGTAATATCTTGATTTCTCATAAAGTCACTAGCTTCCACTTGTTCCAATCTCATTTTTAAGGTAGTATTTTCTTCAGTGGTCTTTTGGACCTCCTTTTCCATTTGGCTAATTCTGCCTTTCAAGGCATTCTTCTCCTCATTGGCTTTTTGGAGCTCTTTTGCCATTTGAGTTAGTCTATTTTTTAAAGTTTTCTTCAATATTTTTTTCAGTATTTTTTTGGGTCTCCTTTAGCAAGTCATTGACTTGTTTTTCATGGTTTTCTCACATCCTTCTCATTTGTCTTCCCAATTTTTCCTCTACTTCTCTAACTTGCTTTTCCAAATCCTTTTTGAGCTCTTCCATGGCCTGAGCCCAGTTCATGTTTTTCTTGGAGGCTTTTGGTGTAGGCTCTTTGACTTTGTTGACTTCTTCTGTCTGTATGTTTTGGTCTTCTTTGTCACCAAAGAAAGATTCCAAAGTCTGAGACTGAATCTGAGTGCATTTTTGCTGCCTGGCCATGTTCCCAGCCAACTTACTTGACCCTTGAGTTTTTTGTTGGGGTATGACTGCTTGTAGAGCAAAGAGTACTTTGTTCTAAGCTTGAGGGGATGCGTTGTTGATTTCAGAGCTGTTTCTATACAGCCAGCTCTGCCACGCCAGCACTCCTCCTTCCTCAAGAACCACCAACCCGGACCTGACGCAAATCTTCAGCAGGCTCTGCACTCCTGCTCTGATCCTCCACTTACTTCTTCCCACTAGGTGGGCCTGGGGCCAGAAGTAACTGCAGCTGTAGTTCTGTAGCTGCACCTCCCCCGCTGCCCCTGGGGCAGTGGCCTAACCCGGAACTCTGTCCCCTGCAGCTTTTCCCACTAACCTTCTTTGTTGTCTTTGGTGTTTGTGGGTTAAGAAGTCTGGTAACTGCCACAGCTCACTGATTGAGGGTGCTAGGACCTGTTCCAGCCTGCTGCTGGTCTGGTTGGTCCTGCCGCTGCCCATGCTGAGCTCCACTCCCCTCTGCTCCAGACCTCATCCAGTGACCATCTAGGCTGTCCCTGCTTCCCTCTGCTATTTTGTGGGTTCTGCAGTTCTAGAATTTTTTCAGAGCCATTTTTTATAGTTTTTTGGAGGGACCTGGCAGGGAGCTCATGCAAGTCCCTGCTTTTCAGCTGCCATCTTGGCTCCGTCCCCGGAAGTCCAAGCATTCAAGAAACCATCAACATCTGGGTTGATTGAGCCCGGAGGCTCTTACAGTGGCTGCCCATAGTCTCACGCCAAAGCTCCTCCAGGAGTGACAGCCTCCCAACTATTTATTCCTAAGGTGTTTTTTAAAGCATTCCTTTCTTTAAAAAAAATTGAGTTCCATATTTTCTCCTTTCTTCCTGCCCCTCACTCACCCACTGAGAAAGTAAGCAATATGATATCAGTTGTTCAGCTATTTATTTTAAATTCCTTTCAATACTTGCCAAGTATGTGTCCAGAAAAGTGTTGGGCTAGTCAGAAAAGTAAGAAGGAGTTGCTTCTCAAGGTTTGATCAGGGATTTTTTATAGTGTTATAAAGATACTAAAAAAGAAGATGGGAGTTTTAACCATGCCTTTATCCAGGAAACAGTGGAAAAGCTTTTCTTTGCATGGAAACTCTGTTTAGGACAATATATTTAAGGCAGAAGTGTAGGAAAAGGATGAATTCTTCAGTCCTATAATTTGGTCACACCACCTTTTTTCTTGGGTATGCTTGCTACTTAAAAAATCCAGGAGTCTTTTATCTGCTGCAGCACTTTCTCAGGTCATATTTATTAAGTACCTAACCATATTGGGTCTCACTGGTATTTCTCTTACACGAGCGGTTAAGACTTAGGAGGAATCTTTATGTAATTTTAAGAACTTCTGAAACATATAAGCATGGAATCAGGTGTCCTCCACAACATTTTGCCAACACCATTTTACAATAATATGTTACAAGTAGTCTCTATACCTCATTCTTGCTATAATACCATCTACTTCTACATGTAATCTTGCATTTTATAAAACCAGTTAATGATAATAGATTGCATAAGCATAGGCCTTTTCACAGCAGCTTGAAAAATTCATATTTTAAACTAAAAAAATCTTAAAACTGTTTTGTAATCTGATTTGATTCTATATCTAGTTTTATAACTGATTAACCCCTGCATTTCATTAGTAAAATTCTTCTCAAAGCCCATGCAGAATTTTTTTTTCCTATTTATCCTTTTCTAGAAATAATCTCAGTGCGTGCTTATAGTTAAATTGTGGGTTTAAAAACCTAGCATGAAAGTGAATGGACTCTTGGTATGGATAATTTGTAAAAATTGATGCTATTCTTAAACCCTCAGATTTCTCAGTTCTAATTGTCAATTTTGCAAGTAGTTTGAAAATCTTTTCTTTTAGAAATTATTTTTTGATCCTTTGTTAAAAAAAACAATTAGAAAATGGCATTTCCATTAAAAACATGAATCAATGCAGTTCCTGTTCTAATTTTTGGAGCATAAGATAGATGTATGCCTGCTTTTGTTTAAAATATTAAAATTGATGGAATTTTTTTTAATGTTGTAGTTTTAAAGCCTTGAGTAAGTATAGCCTATAGCCTTTATGGGCAAACATTGTTCAAGGTTATTGTTTAAAAGTACCTTCCAGTTAATATGAACTCTGATTTTTGTTCCTTCATATTTTGCAGTATTACCATATATTTTTATCAGTCATTTCTGAAGGATTGTCTTTGATACTATGGAATCTTGTTGTATCTTAGAAAATATCTTAGTATCTTAGAAAACATTAAGTGGTCAAAATCTTAAATCACTATCATTGCTGCAAAATGAAACATGTTTAAGAGAAGCAGGAACCAGTATGCTACCTGGGTTCATGTCTCACCTCTTACATATCCTGCCTCTGAGACTCTTGGAAGGAGTTCCAGGAAGCTCTCTAAAAGTGTTAAGTTGCCTAACTTCTTTGGTAGAGGAAGTTCCTTATAAAACACTCCCTATATCAGTGAAATTATAGGTTTGAAACAAAATAAAACATGTTCATTATACCAAAGTAATCACTGATTCTTGTGAAGGCAGTTCATTCTTGTAATTTAAAACTCCTTATTAATGTAGAGAATGTTTTTGAGATTTGTATTCTTGACATTAAGGCAGTCAGAAATTCCTAAAATTTTAAGTCATGTAATGCTATTATATAATTTTGATGATACTTATATATCACTGTTAAACTCTGTTTCTTTAGGTACTCCCTCCACCTGCTGGCTATGTTCCTATTCGTACTCCAGCTCGGAAGCTGACAGCAACTCCTACACCTTTAGGTGGCATGACTGGATTCCACATGCAAACTGAAGATAGGACTATGAAAAGTGTTAATGATCAACCATCTGGAAATCTTCCATTTTTAAAACCTGATGATATTCAATACTTTGATAAACTGTTGGTAAGTAAAAATAATATACTTAGTGAAAGGCTTGATGTTTCCCTTTTATTTGGGGGGAGTGGGGAATGGGTGGTCTTATATACTATATCATCTTACCTTTTATATTATTTATGAAAATTATTCTATAGGTGGATGTAGATGAATCAACACTTAGTCCAGAAGAACAAAAAGAGAGAAAAATAATGAAATTACTTTTAAAAATCAAGAATGGCACACCTCCAATGAGAAAGGTGAGAATTAATTTTAAAAATCACATTATTATGTTATTAAGTATAATGGTTTATAATTATACTTTCTGTGGTACCACCTAATTGTATTATGCTTTCCTTCAGACAGAATAGGATGAAATTAATTTATTATGCAAGGTGAAAGGTTTAGCTTTACGATAGAGTTTTATAAAGAATCACACTTTTTAACATTTTAAATGAACTTTAGGTTTTGTACTTTTTTTTCCCCTGGAGATCTGAAGTTCTTTTTAGTATATTAAATGGTTTTTGATATTACTGTAAAAAATAGAAAAGAATTGGAACAGAATTAGCTAGTTGGTATTATCTGTGCCCTGAAAGTAGGAAGATAAACTCTGTGAAATTTAAAGTCTTTTCTAGCACTGTCTGTCACAAGTTGCACCAGAAAATCATTGGTTTTCACCTTTTATTTGGGTACAGTTGGATAGCTCATTATGTGGTAAATTCACTCTAGTGCTGTGCCAAAAATGCTCATGAACTGTACTCCTTTTTGGAAAAGAATCATGAAAACCTGTTTTCAGACAGGATAAATTAAAAATAAAGAAATTCTCTTAACTCACTGCTTTCTTGTTTTTAGGCTGCATTGCGTCAAATCACTGACAAAGCTCGTGAATTTGGAGCTGGGCCTTTGTTTAATCAGATTCTTCCATTGCTGATGTCTCCAACACTTGAAGATCAGGAACGTCATTTGCTCGTAAAAGTTATTGATAGAATTTTGTATAAGCTAGATGATTTGGTTCGACCATATGTACATAAGGTTTGTTTTTTTTTTCTTCTTAGCTTTTAAAATTCGAATCTTTTTCATTGATTTATTTTCACATTTAAAAAATGATAATAGCTTTTGAGTAGAACTTGGGAAATAGTTTTTTTAATACATGTTCTGTAATTATGAAAAATGACTTAAGTTGAATATTTTTGAATATTGAATATTGTTAAGGGGTAAGTAGAATGACTTGGAATCAGGAAAACCTGGGTTTGAATCGTGCCTTAGATACTTTTTAGCTGTGTGACCTTAGGCAAATAACCTAACCTTTGTGTATTGAAGTTTTCTCATTTATGTAATGAGGTCACCGATAACACCTGTCTCACCTACAAGATTATCTTATGGATCAAATGAAGTAAAGTGCAAAATATTTTGCAAACCTTAACTCTCTACATAAATATTTGCTCTCATCAGTGATAAAACATCTTTACAGAATAGTTGGGTAGATTATAAAAATGGTACAATAAAAACCTTTTTATTATCCAGAATTCTATGGGAATGTTCTAAGTACTTGAGCTTTTGTACTCCAAGTGTAACTCTTTAGTAAACAGTTTATTTTTACCTTGAATCACTCTGGATGAAAATATCATAATTTTATGTCCTTTTAAATGGAATTATTAAGAGATGATTTAACTTAATGACTCAAAACTTGTTATAACAAAAAATTATGCAGTGCTTTTAATACATTGATGTTCTTATGGACTGTTGAAGTTTATTAGGACAGTTTAATAAATAACCCCATTCCTGCTACAGGTTTTTCATTCTGACTTGCTTTTTTGCTTTCTTGGCTACCTCCTCTCCTATCTTTATTGTTGGTATTTTTTTTTAAACATTTTTTTTTGAGTTCCAAATTCTTTCCCTCCATTCCCTCCTCTAACCATTGAGAAGGCAAGCAGTGATACCCATTATACATGTGATGTATTGTAAAACATTTCTATACTGGCCAGATCCTGTACTTTTAAATTCTATTCTATCTGTGACTTAGTGAATGATGTATAATTATATGTATAATCTGTGGAATGAGGCTGATTATTGCTGTGACACCTACTTTCTTTTCTTCACAGATCCTTGTGGTTATTGAACCACTATTGATTGATGAAGATTACTATGCCAGAGTGGAAGGGAGAGAGATAATTTCAAATTTGGCTAAGGTATTTCTTTAGATCTTTGATGACATTGAATCAATTTTCAAGAAGAAAGCTAAATTGGCCATAGGAAATGTGTGAATTTCAGAGGCCAGTTGCTCTTGTATTTAAATATAAATGTCAGAGGGAAGGAATTAATTAATCCACCACTTATTCTAGGCACCAGAAAATTGTACTAAAGCAGGTTGGTGACTACTAGGGGAGACAACCTTGTGTAATACAAAGTGCATTGGGGTTGGAATCAAAAAGCCTGGGCTCAAGTCCTCACCAAGACACTAGTATTATGTCCACAGGAATGCTAACCCATCTCTGGTAGTCAGTTTCCTTAACTATATAACAGTAAAGATACTCTCACTATCTACTTCACAGGGTTATTGTGAAAGAATTGCTTCATCAGCTATAAAGTGTGCTATAATTAACAAAGTGCTTGAGGCATGTAAATGTTCAACTTCATGAGTGCTTAACCTTTCTTTTAGGCTGCTGGCTTGGCAACCATGATTTCCACTATGCGACCTGATATTGATAACATGGATGAATATGTCCGTAACACAACAGCTCGAGCTTTTGCTGTTGTTGCATCTGCCTTGGGCATTCCTTCGCTGTTGCCCTTCTTGAAAGCTGTGTGTAAGAGCAAGAAGTCCTGGCAGGCTAGGCATACTGGTATTAAGATTGTACAGCAAATTGCTATTCTTATGGGTTGTGCCATCCTCCCTCATCTCAGAAGTTTAGTTGAAATCATCGAGCACGGTAAGTTGTCATGAATATACTAAGGTTGTTGTTTTGAACTTAAATGTGTGATATTTGACTTAAAACTTTTGGAGGGGCAAGTGTTGCTTTGGGGCAAGATATTGAAGGATAGCATTTGCAAGGCTGAAAGTATAATTGGATGTTCTTTACTGTTATTGACAGCAAAGTGGATGTGAGCTTTTGAGCCTGATTGATAGAGCTGGCTATGTCTCCTCACACACAAATAATGATTTAGCCTAGGATATACAAGGTCATAGTATTAAAGACGTAGAAGTTATGTGCTAATAGGCCACATTTATGATGTGATTTTTTGGCCTATTGTTTGTTAAACTTCCTGCTTCACCTACCATGTGTGCGTTTTAATTAGACTATTAGAAGCAATGTAGGTTTTTTGTTTTTAAACTTAATAGTCTTATGTTTCAGGTCTTGTGGATGAACAACAGAAAGTCCGGACCATTAGTGCTTTGGCTATCGCTGCTCTGGCTGAAGCAGCTACTCCTTATGGCATTGAATCTTTTGATTCTGTGTTGAAGCCTTTGTGGAAAGGTATCCGCCAGCACAGAGGAAAGGTATATATAAAAATTAATTCCTACTTCTCCTTTTCAAGTTACAACTTGAACTATAATTTTATGCCTACTTTTTTTTTTTATTAAAATAGGGCTTGGCTGCCTTCTTGAAAGCTATTGGATACCTTATTCCTCTCATGGATGCAGAATATGCAAACTACTATACTAGAGAAGTGATGTTAATCCTTATCAGAGAATTCCAATCGCCTGATGAAGAAATGAAAAAAATTGTGTTGAAGGTATGTCATTGATTTATCAAAAATGGGTTTGTATCACAGTCTAAAGAGAAAATTGGCAAAAGCATTACTAAAGAAGCCAATTAGTTTTATAGTAGCATCTTCATCCCCTTATTTATTAAATGTCTTCTAGGTGGTAAAGCAGTGTTGTGGAACAGATGGTGTAGAAGCAAATTATATCAAAACAGAGATTCTTCCTCCTTTTTTCAAACATTTTTGGCAACACAGAATGGCGTTGGACCGAAGAAATTACAGACAGGTAAGGTTTAGTTATGAAAACCATTGTGACGTGTTGCAGTCATTCTTAACTTAGCAATGATAGCAAATATAGGGAATCTGCCATATTTATTCAATTGAATTCAGAATTATATATCTATAGACAGTGTATAAAATTGTCTACTCGCTGAAGAAATAGATTAGTAGGGTCATGCTTTACTCTTAGCTATTGTACTTTTTTTGTCTGGTGCTTCATTTAAATAAACCTGGCATAGTGCAATATTTTAAACAAGGTTTTCATGTACAATATTTATCCTGCTTGGCTTTTGGTTTTCTTTTCTAATTCTACAACTTGGGGTACCATATTCTCAAAAATATGTTGCACTTACTGAAAGCAAAGTGTTTATCTAACCCTTGAAGTGTTCTCAGTTCACTTTTCTGCTTAGTGATGTTTCATAAATGTCCTGCATACAGTTCGGTCTCTAGATTTCTGGGTCTTTGCTTCAATTCTGGGTATCAGTTTAATATTTGCTGAGTGACTGCTGGATGAAGGTTCTGGGCCATTTTAAAGATAAGTAAGAGATGAGGTAACCTCAACATGTAGCAGTTAAGATCCCAGGCACACTTCCAAGGATTGGGGACTTTGTGGGCAGTGGTTATTCCCACATCTGATACAGATTTCAGTCCCTGTGCAGTATAACTTAGTGGACATATTATGGCTGAAAAATTCCTCATTTATGGTTAACCCAGAGATTAGCTTTTCTGAACTTAGCTCATCCTGGGACAATAGACAGTGTGTTGCTAGCTTTGTATTTGGCATTTTTCCAGCTTGGTTAGACCTGCCCCAGCTTCTGCTTTGTACAACTGTAATAAAAATTAGAATGTGGTAAATGAATAGAAACACAAAGGAAATTGAGGGGGTTGAGGAACAGGAGAATCAAAGCTCCATGACAGTAGAGATCGTTCTAATCTTTGTCCATGTGTACCCCAGCATCTAGCAAGTACATTGTCTGCAGCAATTAAGTGCTTGTTGATTGATTGTTTTTAGTTGTAAGGAGAAGGGAAAGTTTCCTGTAGGAGGTAGAACCTGACCTGACCTTGAAGAATTGAAAAGCACTGTTTGGAGATAGAACATTCTAAGTATAGGGATAGTCTTGAATAAAAGCAGAGTTAAAAAGAGCAGAAATTAAGACAATATTGAATACTCTCGTTTTATTACAGTGTACAGTGCAAGAAGGGGTTGGGAGAGAAGTAAGAGATAAAAGTTGGAAAGTCAGGTTTGAACTAGGTTATGGAATGCTAAGGAATTTGGACTGCATACCGTGGAAGAAGAAGGGTCTGACTTTTTTTTTGTATTTGGGAATGACTTTAAAACTGTACATTAGGATGATTACTCCTATGTTAATACATAGGATAGACTGGAGGGTTGAGAGATAATAATACAATACAATAATAATAGAAGTGAGAGGTGATGATGTGAACTAGGGTCATCATATTGAGGAATGAAGTATGAGATGATGCAGATGCAAAATGTCAGGATTAGGCAATGACTGATGTTGAGGGGAGATGGAGAGAAGGAGGAGTTGGGATAACTAAGGCCTCTAGTTTAACTGAGATGATGGCATCCTTGACAAACATTGCAAAGTCATTATAGATTGCATTGAACATGTACATATATTGGAAGCCAATTTTCTTTATTACAGACTTTTTTCCCCCTTGTGATATCTTGCTTTCTCCTAAAAGCAGAGTGCAAAAGCTAAAATTTTTAATTAATCAGGATGACCAGTCGCTTAGAAAGCATTTATGATGTGCTGAGCACTGTGCTAAAGTGATAATATAAAAAGAAAGGTAAAAAGTGGCTCCCCTTACAGAGCTTGCATTCTAAGGAGTGAGACAACATGTAAATAACTAAGTCTTTACAAAATATGCCCAGAGTATGAGTAGATAGGAAGTAATCTCAAAGGGAAAGGCACTGGGCAGCTGGAGAAACAAGCTGAAGCCTCTTACACAAGGAGGGATTTGAAGGAAGTGAAGCAATCTTAAGACAGAGGTGAGAAGGGGCTGGAGAGGGGGAGCATTCCAGGCATGGGGGAACATGCCTATTTAAAGACACAGAAATGGGAAATGAAATGTCAGGTTCAGGAAGCTGCCAGAAGGCCTGCATAGTAGCTAGTTTGTAGAGGGGAGTAAAGTATAAGAGACTAGAAGTGATGGGGTAAAGTTGTAAATTTGAAACAATAAGACTTGATTTACAAAAATCACTCAACTGAGTGGGTGATAAGTGGGAATGAGCCGAGACTTTAGGCAGGCACCAATTAGAAGTCTAAAAGCCATTGCAGTAGTGCAGGTGAGAAGTGACGAAGACTTGGGCTAGGCTCACAACTAGGTTGTAGCTTTGTAAATAGAGAGAAGAGGGACATTGCTGAGAGTTGATTCTGTGAAGATAGAGTCAGCAATTTGGGATTGGATATGTAGCGTGAGAGAGAATGAGGATAATACTGAGCTTGTGATCCTGTGTGACTGGAAGGATGAATATTGCCCTTGATGGGGAATTTTTGGAGAGGGGAACATTTTGGGGAGGTGTGGGATAAGATGGGTGGGGCAGAGAGATTGAGTTCTGTTTGATCATGTTGAGTTTGAAATACTTCCAGGATAATCAGTTCAAGATAACCAATAGGTAATTGGAGCTTAGTGTAGGGAGACTAGAGTTGGGTCTATAGAGCTGAGGATCCATAGATAACGGTTCATTGAACCTATGATTGCTGAGGAGATTGATTGAAATTGTACAGAAGGTGAAGAGAAAGCATCCCAGGACTGAATGTTGGGGGGGATATGGGATATCCATGCTAAGTCAATCTAAGTGAGTGTTAGACGGAGGAAGAATTAACAGAAGACACTGAGAAGGAATAGTCATTCGGTTAGGAGAAACATGAAAACCTACGGAAGAACAAAGTATCTAGGATGAGACAGTGATAAAGTGTCAGGTGCTGCAGGATGGAGAAAAGGCCATTAAATTTGTCAGTTGAGATCTTTACTGACTGGGAGAGAGCAGCTTCAGTTGAATGATGATGCGAGGAGAAAGAATGCAGAGGGTTTAGAGGAGATTATAAGCATGTTCTAAATAAACAATGTTCAAGTTTTTGTGCAGAGCTTACTATAGTGCCTCATTATGTAGTGGCACTTAGCAAATATTTTTTGTTGATTTAAAAGCACAGTGGGTGATTTCTTCATGACACTAAAGTTAGGTCCTTGTATAGCTGATATTTCTTTACCCAATAGGCTGAAGGGGGGAAAAATCTCATTTTTTATTCTTAAGTTAAGATGCTCTTCAGGATATCCTGTTACCTATTATTTTTAGTATGTGTCTGAAATTTCAGGGATTTGGGGAACCACAGGAGAATTATGGTCAAGATGCCTTTAGCCTTCATTTCCTTAAAAGAAAAATGAATTAAGAATGTTTAAGAGCTTGCTTTTTCTCTTTTCAGTTAGTGGATACCACAGTGGAGTTGGCAAACAAAGTAGGTGCAGCAGAAATTATTTCCCGGATTGTGGATGATCTGAAAGATGAAGCTGAGCAGTACAGGAAAATGGTTATGGAAACTATTGAGAAAATAATGGGAAACTTGGGTGCAGCAGATATTGACCACAAACTTGAAGAGCAGCTTATTGATGGCATCCTTTATGCCTTTCAGGAACAGACCACAGAGGTAACAAGTTTAACTTGTAAGAAAAATTTGCCTTCTTTCTCTTTTACAACTTACAACAGATTGTTTACACTTAAGTGTGTGTCTTAACGTTTTTATGCAGACATAAAAAAGAATGAAATTAAGATTGCAAAAAAGAATGAAATTAAGACAGCAAGAGCCTCAAATTCTTGTTTATTTAAAGTTTTACTGATAAAACTTAAAATTTGGATCTTTGTCTTTTATTTTCCATCTTACTCTTATTAAAGTCCTTCATTATGTAGTTTTACTTGTTCCATTAAGCCACAGTGAGCCACACCAATAAGAGCACTTGATCTAGGGTCAGGAAACCTTTGTTTTAACACTTTGTAGTAGCTGGCTTTGAACTTGGGTGTCACTTGAAATCTCAGTTTCCATTTCATTATCTGTAAAAAGAGCTGAAGAGTTCTCTGTAGTTTCTACTTTGGAGTTGTAAGGAAATTGCTTTATAAACTTTAAAACACTTTATAAATATGAGGAAGAACCTTAAATGGTAAGGAAATAACCTGAAATATTCATTTTCATCTATTGCTGTTCCACAGTGTAAGTTAACTGCCTTTTTTTTTTTAAAGGACTCAGTGATGTTGAATGGTTTTGGCACAGTAGTCAATGCCCTTGGCAAAAGAGTCAAACCATATTTGCCTCAGATCTGTGGTACGGTTTTGTGGCGTTTGAACAACAAATCAGCCAAAGTCAGACAACAGGCTGCTGACCTCATCTCTCGTACTGCTGTTGTGATGAAAACTTGTCAAGAGGTAAATTTTTCTTACATTCTTCCCCCTTTGCCCCTTCCTCTTATATATAAGATGTTAAGTAACTTTGGTATCTGTTTCTAAATTGTATTTCTTTATTTTAGGAAAAATTGATGGGACATTTGGGTGTTGTCCTGTATGAGTACTTGGGTGAAGAGTACCCTGAAGTATTGGGAAGCATCCTTGGAGCACTGAAGGCCATTGTGAATGTAATAGGTATGGAATTTTGGGAAAATGTGAGATATACCTTAGCCTTGTTAATTTATAAATTGTTAATTTGCACTCAGGCATAGTAGTTGGGACAGTAATTCCCACTTCTGGTTCTGAACATTTCTGGTTGCTCCAAACTAAATAAGGAGGCCATGAAATTATTACATCTCCAAAGAATAATTTTTTTTAGGTTAATATAGT
This sequence comes from Trichosurus vulpecula, assembly GCF_011100635.1. NCBI lineage: Eukaryota > Metazoa > Chordata > Mammalia > Diprotodontia > Phalangeridae > Trichosurus > Trichosurus vulpecula. The sequence goes on along the minus strand of NC_050574.1, from coordinate 259,698,386 downwards.
ATGTTAGAATAGGAAGGGGCTGTTCTAAATTTGAAGAGCTTGGCATTATAGAATTTGGATCCTTGAGAAATAGTATCCTATCAACTTCTAAAATCTTATTTTAGCTTTAGAACATAATATTAAAGAACATTAAGACAACTCAATTGGTAGATGATGATAAAGTTAGCTTTTCAGTTCATTTGATTTAATTAAGAGATTATAAAACCAATCATTTACAAGTTACTGTTTCTTTATCTTTAGTCATCTCCCTAGCTTGTCTGGTAGATCTTAAAATAATATACTGCTAGCTATCCCACAAGGAAGTGTCAAAAATAAATGCAGCAAGCTTAGAGTAAGTGATTTTTTAGAAAGCAGAGAATGAGGATGAGCTTTTAGTAAGAGGACAGTATGATGAAGCAAGATAGCTTTCCCAATAATAATAATAATAACTCACATTTATATAATGCTTTAAGGTTTTCAAAGCGCTTTCCTCACAACAACCCTATGAGGTAGGTAGTGCAAGTATTATGCCCATTTTACAGATGAGGAAACTGAGGCTCTGAGAAGGTAAGTGACTTGGCACAGCTAATAAGCATCTAAGGTGGGATTCGAACCCAGGTCTCCTGATTCCAAGTCCAGCCCTCTAGCCACTGTGCTACACTGCATCTGTTTCACTGTTTGACTTCATTATGTTTGAAGTAAAGCTACTGTTAGAAGCAACCCTTTCAGGGTTTGGAGGGGCCCCAAGTAACCTCCATGAAGGTAGTCAGCTATGGGCTGTGGCAGCTACTCATCCTACTAACTTAATGAAATATATTTATGGACAGAGAACTAAAACACTGCATTGATAAATATGCATATGATCCCCAAATCAATTAAGCCCTTTTAAACTTGAAAGATTCAATTTGTTGAGGGATAATCATTTGGCTCTGGTGTGCATGGGGTTTTCAAACCTTATGGTTTGCCTGGGGAAAGTGGGAAAGACAATGGAGAGCAAATCGGTCAGAGCAAAAAATCTTTGAGTGAGAGCAAGAGCCCCTGCCAGCTGCCTCCTTTTTTTCTCTCCATAGGTTTAAATACCACCCAAGTATCCCCTGCATTGCAGGGAGACTGGAGATCTGTTTGTTTTGCAGTTAAAGGGTAAGGGGGCCCTTTCTGAAATTTTTACTTTAATTTAAACTTCTACCCCTGGTTTGAAGTAGTAGTGTTCTTTGCCAGATCATTAGATAGGCCGTTGTTTCAATGTCAATACAAAAACACGTTCCAAAATCAAATAAACTTTTTTGGGGATTGTTCACCACTTTGAATTGCCCATCTCACTGATTTTCTTTTATTTAATATGCATAGTTGAAAGTTGGTGGCAAAAATGAAATTTAAAAATCAGTGTCTGAAGTTCTCTATAGGTAGTTGAAATGCCTAGTTGTATATACAAGTTCAATAGAGGGAAAAGTAAATAAAAATATGGTTCAAATATTAATTGAGTGTTTATTGATTTTCATTAAATAGGTATGCACAAGATGACGCCACCAATTAAAGACTTATTGCCAAGGCTTACACCAATCTTAAAGAATAGACACGAGAAAGTACAAGAAAACTGTATTGATCTTGTTGGACGTATTGCTGACAGGTATTACTAAAAAAAGCTTAAAAATTGTTTCCTTTCCAAATTTAAAAGTTAGCTTTAAATAATAATTTGATGTTTCCCAGAATGTGTAAAATAGTTCACTCATATTCATTTGTTAAAAATAACCTTATGTTGTTGAGGTCTGCCTGTATTATCAATCCATTAAGGATTGATATTGTTTAGCAATTTTTCTCTAATACTCAGTTATAATTTCAAGACCTAACCAAACTTCTGATTTGTATAATTTTGTTGATTACTAGTTGGCATTGAGTTAATTAAAATGTGAAATTGTGAAAGAGAATTGTATTTGCTTACCTTTAAGAAAATGTTTATTATCCTGGATAAGTCACTTTAATCTCTGGTTGCAGAGATGGGTGCTGGCCCACATTGGTAGGGAGTTTCCTCACCTAGTTCCTATGCTAATGAAAGTACTGGTCCAATCCCTTGTCTTTCTCTTACCCATTAGCTCAGGAGTTCTTTACCTGGGATCCGTGAACTTGGGGTTTGGTTTTTTTTTCCCTAATTTTGGTAATTATATTTCAATAGAATTGGTTTCTTTTGTTATCCTATGTGTTTGTCTTATGTGTTTAAAAACATTATTTGAGAAGATAAAACTTTATCAGGTTGCCAAAGAGATACATGACACAAAAAATGTTAAGAAGCCATAGCTTAATTGTGGACCTATCCAGTGCTATTGCTTGAAGCCACAGCTTCATTGTTGTGGGATCATTGAAAGCATCTACAGGCTGAGCATCCTCTGGTGTCCAGGGAGCTGCTATACTTCAGTCTTTTAAGATGACTGTCCCATATGGGTGCCAGATAGACACTGCTGAAACCGTTGTGTTGGTGGCTCCAGTAGAGTGGGAGTTGGTGATTTAGATGATGTGTGTATACATGCTTTCCTTTACCCCTCACTCCACCCCATACCCCACACGTGGCTAGATAATTAATATAGTTAATTACACACTCTATTTAAAAGACCTAAGGAACCACATGACCCAAAGATTCCAAGGAAAGGGCCACAGTGGTTTCAGATATTCCATGTCTTCTATCCTGCTTTTAAAAAGGTTTATTTCTTAACAGAATATCTAATGACATCTTTTGTAATCAGGGGAGCGGAATATGTCTCTGCAAGAGAATGGATGAGAATTTGCTTTGAACTTTTAGAGTTGTTAAAAGCTCATAAAAAAGCTATTCGGAGAGCCACAGTCAACACATTTGGTTATATTGCAAAAGCCATTGGGTAAGTTATATTAATTTTATTGATTTTTTTTCTTTTACTATAAATTTCTTGTGATATTTTAAACTGGTCATATGTTTATTTAAGGTACTGAATAATTAATACATATTTTAAGTAGTTACAGTTGAGAGGTCACTCTATTTTCCACTGGCATTTTCTAAAATATCTTTTAAATTTTAAGTAAATTTAGTTGGGAAGGTGTTCTATTTAATTTTCTATAATTACATTTGAATTTTAAAAATTCTTAAACTTACTTTAAAAATTTTGCATTCCAAATTCTCTCCCTCTTTCCAGGCCTTTCCCCATTGAGAAGGCAGGCATTATACATGTGAAATCATGGAAGACATTTCCATATTAACTGTGTTGCCAAAAAAAAAAGGCTAGAAAAATGAAGGAAGTTTTTAAAAATATCCATCAGTCTGTACTCAGCGTTCATCAGTTCTCTGAATGTATTTTTCTTGAATTATAGTTGAAATATATTTCAGGCTTATGGGTATTATGTTTTCTACAGCGAAACTATCAATCTTACTTAAATTGAGCAGTGCCACAATTCAGGTCTTGTTCAACAAACATTTATTAAGCACCTACAATGTGCTAATAAGATCTATATTACACCCTGGGATATAAAAATAGTCTCTTGTCTCAAAGATTGTATATTCTATCAGAGCAAACACCACTTTGATTGAGTATATGTAAGGCAATTTCTGGGAGCAAGACTGAACAGCTGGGGAAGAATGAGGAGATGCCATTTGTAGGTGGTACTTGAGCCACCCTTTGACAGGAACTAGGGATCCTAAGAGGCAAAAGTGAGGAGGGATGTATTCCAGGGATGGGCAACAGCCCATACTAAAGTGCAAAGGTCAGAGATGTGAGGTTCTTTGTGAAGAAGAGCAGGCAGGCCAGTGTCTGGCCAAGGAGTGCTTGGGGGAGTACTATCTAATGAGTCTGGAAAGAGAACTTGGAGGGAGTTATCTAGAGCTTTAAATGCCAAGCAGGAGTGCATATTTGATCAGTGGTAGGAGAGAGTCACTGGTGTTTTTTGAGCAGGGAATGACATGCTTCATAACCATACTTTGACAGCTGTGTGTAGGATAGGTTGGAGAGGGGAGACACTTGAGACAGGAAACTATTGCACTAGTACAAGCAAGATGTGCTAAGGGTTTCCACTAGGCCACTGGGTATATCACTGAAGAGAAGGGGACAGATTCAAAGATATGGTGGAGCTGGAGTCAGTTAACCATGGTAACTGATTGGATATGGGGGAGGAGGGGAAGGGGTCTAAAATGACTTCAAAGTTTACTTGCCATTGACTCAGAGGAGTATAGGAAGGAAAGTCTCTCCCATGTAGCCCTGGGAATACTGTTCCCACACTGGGTTCCAGGCAAGGACCATGGGACTGCACTTTGAATAGATGCATGGATCACAGGATCACAGAATTTCAGAGTTGGGAAGGACCTCATCCTTCTTGGATTGACTTTCTCCTCAATCTTGTTCAGACCCCTCCCAGGTGGGGAAGCTCATTGTGTTCTACTCAGGGTTGGGTGGGGACAAATTCTTTGATTTGATTGCCGGGGGTGGTTTGAAAATAAAGGATATGATCAAAATCTTGTCCTCAGCCTCTCATTAGAATAGATCCATCTCTCATTAGAATATTCATTCTCTCTTATTGTTAACCAATCAGAGTTGATTGCCATCCTCAAGAACACCCAGTCTTCCAAGCGTATATAAGCATTGAGTGGGTTCCATGAGGAGTCTTCAGCATTTGAGAGTGCCACTGGCCCTTTTCATTAATTATTACTAGCATGATTAATAAAATTATTAATTACCCAGGGGAAAAAAAAAGTTTACTTGCCAGGTGACTGGAAAGGTAATGTGATCTCCACAGAAATAGAGAAGCTTGGAAGAAAGGTGAGTTTAGAGGAGGGATCATGAGTTTTGTTTGGACATGTTGAGTTTAAGAAGTCTATGGAACAGTTCAAAATGTCTGATAGGTAGTTAGTGACACAAGACTGGAACTTGGGAATTATTCTTAAGTATTAACAAAAACCGTGACAGTAAATCAGTTTATACACAAGATCAAAAGAGATGCATACACTTAACCTGCCTTATACCTTATCCAGGGTTGTAGGGGGCTCTCCACTTTGTACTAGTAGAAACAAACTGAGAAAGATGTTGCACAAAGATAAAGTGCATATCCTATGGGTCATCTCTGACTCAGTGACATAGTGTGTTTATGAATATGAGGCCATGGTTCATTCACACAATTCTAATTCAGCAAGTTTTATTTTCATCCCTCCCAAAGGGCATTTCCACAATATCATAGTTACTAAAATCTTAGCTAATGTGCAACAAATAACCATTGATGACTTTGAGGTGACAACCGTAGTCAGTAACCCTTAATATCTTGCTTGAGAGTGGAAGGAAGAGGAAAAAGAGAAAGAAATGGTCCTCTTTGCTGGGATATGGTACTTGTGCCATTACCATTTGCTTAGAGACCATACAGACTTTGTATCATATGTTGCCAACCATTAGTTCAGATGCTCCGAGTGTAGAATAAATTCATTGTAAACATTTTCTTTGACCTTCCACTTCAGAAATGAAAACTTTTGCTACATTTTTAAAACAAACCAAGCACATTAAAGTAACTTTCCTTAGAAACAGACAAGAGTATTAAATTACATATTTGTACTTATGGAGAGGCTCTTAAAACCATACTCTTGAGGTCCTGTAGGTCTCTTCTTGATGCATGCATCTCCTCTTCCATATCTCCAACAAGTGGAATATTAATTAGAATCAATGAAAATACAGAATATCACATCTTTTATATTTCATTGTATGTGAAGTTTTATTCCCTTTTTTGTTGTTTTTCATTATAGTTAATTTTAACTTTGATGCTAACAGTTTGCTGGTGTATTTTTTCCCAGACCTCACGATGTGTTGGCTACGCTGCTAAACAATCTCAAAGTTCAAGAAAGACAAAACCGAGTATGTACAACGGTGGCCATAGCTATCGTAGCAGAGACATGTTCACCATTCACAGTCTTGCCCGCGCTGATGAATGAGTATCGAGTTCCTGAATTGAACGTTCAGAATGGTGTTTTGAAATCACTTTCTTTCTTGTTTGAATATATTGGAGAAATGGGAAAAGACTATATTTATGCTGTAACACCATTACTTGAAGATGCTTTGATGGACAGGTTAGTTTTTTGAACTTAATAATTTTGGTTCCTTTCTCTCCCTCTTTATTGATGTTAGAAACATAAAAATTATATATGACTTGTTGCATAACATTTCATTAGTTTAGTCTGATACGGTGAAATTAGTTTATAGATAATTTCAGGTGTTACATATATATTTATACACATACATGTATCTTTATGTGGAGGTTTAACTTGAGAAAACCTCAGCCATTAGGAAGGCTATCTTGAACACAGAAGTAAAAGAACAAAGAAAAACTTATCACCACAAAGTCCTAGTGTTTTGGGTTTGTTTTTTGTCAGAAGGGATGTGGGGCTAATGCCCAGCCTGTTGTAAAATTCAAGTTACTAGTTTAATAAGTGTTGGGAAGCTGGATTAGGGGGTGCTGGGCCACTAGCTGATAAAGGAGGTAATAATTTGAAGGTCACTGTCTGTAAAAAGGTAAAAGTCTGGAATTATTTAGCAGAGGAGTACCCCTTTATACCTTGATAGTCCCAAAAGGCATCACTGAGAATATTTGATGGTCATCATCATGGTCCTTTGTCATCAAGGGAAGGTAAATTAATGTTCCCTATATTCAATAGTGTAATAAGGAGTATAAGATTCTATAATTCCATCCAAGTGGAGAATGAGAATAAGTATTAAGCACATACCATATCCCAGGCTTTATAAATATTATTTAATCCTCACAACAACCCTGAAAGGTAGATACTGTTACCTCGATTTTACAATATTACTAAAAATGATGAGGGCAGCTGAGTGATGCAGCGGATAGATCGGTGGCCTGGAGTTGGGAAGACCTGAGTTCCAGTCCGGCCTCAGACACTTAATAGCTGTATGACCCTGGACAAGTCACTTAACCCTGTTTGCCTCAGTTTCCTCATCTCTCAAATGAGCTGGAGAAGGAAATGCCAAACCATTTCAGTACCTGCTAAGAAAAGCCCGAAATGGGGTCATGAAGAGTCTTACACAACTGAAATGACTGAACACCAACAATAAAAATGGCCAAGATGCAAAACACTTTGATAATAAACTTAAGATATACAGAAAACACAGTTAGATGGAATATTTCATTTTCCTCTTAAGATTCTATGTAAATTAGATTTTGTTTTGATTGAAACAAATTATAATTAATGGTAGGTCTGTTACTTAATGAAATCAAACTATTCAATGAATACGTAAGAAATTAAAGAAATTTTTATTCCCTTGGCTTGAGAAAGCTGTTGACTTCTGAAAATCTAACACTTTATCAGAAGCATATAGTGTTTGAATTATCTCAGGTTCTGAATTTGTGAAGTTCATATTTAATGAGGTTTCAGTAAGTGTTACTTCAATCGTGCTATGTGCATTATTCCCGCTCTTTTATTAGTAGATTTGAAAAATAGTTTCTGATATTCATTGTTTTTGACTTCTAATGAAATGCTTTAAGTTTGGCTGGGTGAACACACGGTTTTCAAGCATGCTGTGCTTTTGAGATGAATTCAGTTCTAATGATAAAAGTTCTAATTAAACAAAACTTTCCAAATAGAATGCTTTGGTTTTTCTCAAGTAAGTGTTAAATACATGGAGTATTTTCTGCTGTTAATGTTCTGAATTAGGGAAACTCCTAATAAGCAGTTAGAACATGTTTTCTATGAAATTAAAACTAAATTTTGTTTTGTTACAGAGATCTTGTACACAGACAGACTGCCAGTGCAGTGGTGCAGCACATGTCTCTTGGGGTTTATGGATTTGGTTGTGAAGATTCTCTTAATCATTTGTTGAATTATGTATGGCCTAATGTATTTGAGACATCTCCCCATGTTATTCAAGCAGTTATGGGAGCCCTGGAAGGCCTAAGAGTTGCTATTGGACCATGTAGAATGTTGCAATACTGTTTGCAGGTATGTTAAAAATCGAAAAAGGATTCATTTGTGGTTCATCTTGTTTAAATCAGTGTTCGTCATGATAAAATTAGTTTGGTAAAAATCAATTACCAAATTAATAAAGTAGTATTCTTAACTATCTATAGGATACTATGTACATGGGCAAAGCAGTTACTTCACTAAGGAAAATGACAAAAAATTGGATCTTGTCTGAACAAATTGCTAAACAGTTTAGATTCTGAACTCTAGAAATTTTATTTATCCTTTGAGAAGAAAAAGTATCCAGACTGCTGGATGACATTTTATATTTGAAATAGGCTTCTGAAAAGCAGATTACATCAGTATATTGCTTGAAAAACTAAAGTAATGTTATTCTTTATTTTTTATTTTTAGGGTTTGTTTCACCCAGCCAGAAAAGTCAGAGATGTGTACTGGAAGATTTACAATTCTATCTACATTGGTTCACAGGATGCACTCATAGCACATTATCCAAGAATCTACAATGATGAAAAAAACACCTATATTCGTTATGAACTTGACTATATCTTATAATTTTATTTGTTTGTTTTTGTGTTTAATGCACAGCTGTTCCACACCTTAAACTTGCTTCAATTCGGTGATGTAAAATTTTAAACTTTGCAGATCAGTGTAGAACTGGTCATAGAAGAAGAGCTAGAAATCCAGTAGCATGATTTTTAAATAACCTGTCTTTGTTTTTGATGTTAAACAGTAAATGCCAGTAGTGACCAAGGACACAGTGATTACACACAGTATACTGGAGGGATTTCATTTTGAATTCATCTTTATGAAGATTTAGATTTCATTCCTTGTGTTTAAAGGGGATGTTTATTTGAAAAATAAACATTTGTGTACAAAATGCTAATTTGTGTGTGGTTTTTGAACATGGAGACTTGTAAAATGAGGAACTTTGATAAAATGTTGGTTTGTGTAGATTGAATGGCATAATTTAACTTTTGTCACCTACATTTTATTTTAAAAAAAAAAGGCAAGAAGAGTGCACATTCTCTTAAGTGGTGACAAATGTCTTTGTCAAAAGTGATATAACCCCATTGTTCCTTCTTATTTCGGGGCGAGAATGCTTTGGGAGTTATTCTGACTTTCAAAGTAGCATAACCATTCAACCATGAAGGTTCATTCGTTGTCATCACAGAAAGAGCACCTTTACTGATTTGTCTTGAATAATATTTTGCACTTACATAGCGCCTTTCATCTCTAATGATCTCAAAATGCTTTATAGACAAGCATTGTTAAAAACAAATGTTGAAAGTTGTATCCAGCTTTTGATAGTGAATAACAGATTTACTGCAGGAACATCTGACTAAATTTTTAAAAGTATCTTTTACTGCAAAATATTTTTATCTGTTGTGAGGGAGACAATCTTCAAATAACAGTAATAATAAAAGAGAAAAATTTAAATCTCCCAAGCATGACACGATCAAATATGTCTGTCTGATTATCCTTGATTCACTATTATAAATAGATACCAGCTTAACACGTTTAGTCTGCTTCACATTTGTTTTGTGTTAGGCACTCAGCTAGCGAATAAATTTTCAGATTTCAAGCCTGGGCTGAAATACACCATTTGTGGAGGGACCAGCACTAAGTAAGTGCCATTCTCTAATAAGCAATATTTTAGAAAAGATTGTTCTCTACCTCCCCCTGCAACTTCCTTGCTCTTGTGTTTTTATGGTCCGGCATCCCTCATTTAAAGCTTTGGCTTTACCCACAGCTTTTTAGCCCTTATGTTAGTATTTAGGTAAGTATAAGATAGAGTGGGAGAGAAAATGCTCGTGGCATTGTAAGGCAATATCTTTCCCACTTTGTCTAATACTGGCCATTTAGTATACTGGCTTTTTGGAATTTGTTTTTGTTAGTTATAGATGAGAAAAGTGGCAATAGTTTTCAGTTTACTTTTAAAGAATTGATACTTGGGCAGTAAAATTTGAACTCTGTCATGCATGGAATACCTTTCTGGCAGTGACCCTTTAATATGTTATGTGACTCTCCTTCCCCTCCCTCCGCCATCCCCACACTCGTTATATGTGTTCCAAAATGATCTTCACATAATTTCTTATAGCAGATTTTGAAAATAGTAGGTAGAAATGATGTAAATATTAAAATCATGCTATTAACAATAGCTGGTGTCAAATTAGATTCAAAATCATGAGACTTGAAGAAAGATTTCAGAGCCAAATTGGAATATGCCAGGTTTTGTGTGCAATATGTTCTTTTCAACCTTGGCGAAATTTGAAAGTCAATTCAAGTATTCCTCATGTACCTACTATGTGCTGAGCACCTTGCTACACATGTGAACGTATCTATGCATTTGTTGTGGCAAAATAGAGCACAGGAGACTATTACACCACAAGTGACTTTATAAATGCAGAGAATTTGTGGGCACAGAGACAGGGGAAGTCCTAAAGGATGCAATCTTAAACATCTGGACCAAACAGAGGCTCAAGAGTTCCTTAAGAGTTACTATCGTTTTGTATGCTTATTGAGTAAGAAAAGCATTTTGTGAAAGTGAAAGACGCTATGTGAAGTTAAATTCTCTTATTTCCAAACTTCTTTAACACTTTGTTTTGATGTTCCTAAAGCCAAACTTAAACAAGGCAGAAATTAATGTAATGGGAAAGTGGGTGGGTTCTTTTCTGCACTTTTGTTGGTTCCTTTTGTGGGCCTTTGCCCTCTTAATTGATCTCTTTGGCTGTTCAATTTTTCTTATTGTATTTTAAAGATTTGTTGTACAGTACCCTGTGACCATCAGACACCACCAGATAAATAAAACTTACTATATCTAAAGATTTAGTAGACCCATTTTTAATCGGCTAGTTTGAATATATTGATATCACACTGTACACTGTCTTGATTCTGCCACTTTAAGATTGTATGAGATCTTTGGACTGAGAATGTTTTGAGTAAAAGGTGTGTTTGCCCTCTGAAGATATGCCCATCAGTCAGCTATAACCCTTGAGGGATAAAGAGATCGTGTAACTTGGTTTAGGGTACAGATCCATGTCTGAGAAGACAGGATTCTCAAAAAAGACTATTAAGGAAGTTTCTGAACCAAAAAACTTTCTCAAGTGAAGCAAATTGAAAATCATTACAGTCACATAAGGTTTTCTTTTTGGTTAAATTTCTAACACTGCAAACAGCTTTCCAAGTTTCTCAGTATCACTGGAGTCAGAAAAGCAAAATAGAAGGGGGAAATTTTTTTTTTTTTTGCTGCTTAAAGAATAGGTTTATTAACAATATTTTCACAAAAATCCTAAAGGAAATTCCAAAATTTCTAAACTTAAAATGCTTAAAATTTGTTCTCATTGGCAAAACATCGAAGGGGGAAATTTTTTAAGGAAACCAAAGGTGTTGTCAGAACTGAGGTAGAAGTTCAGTTACCTTAAGATTCGTACCATTGAGTTTTATTCCTTACTAAACAAAGTTAGTGTTGGGAGAATAGTTTCTTTTGAAGGTAAGCCAGTTTTAAAATACTGCTTTTCAGGTAAATGTTTTTGTTCATCTATAGCTATAATGTGGTTCTTACATAATCTAGATCAGGGCTGTCCAGCCTTAGGTTTTTTTTTTATTGAAACAATAGAAAATGTATTTTGATTTGCCATTTTACTGAGAACTCTGAGGTAGCTTGGCTTTGTTTACTAAAGCATTTATGTATATTGCTATGCTTGTAGGTGGGCTGCATAAATTACTGTGGACCACATTCTGCATTTTGGATAGCCCTAATCTAGATGTCAGCCAACAAGAATTCTGGTGTTTTTAGTAGCAGCCTTAGCTTCACTGTTGTTGATTTACTGCTCAATAAATTCCACTGAAGGAAAATTTGAGTATCAGTAAGGTTCAAGTAGATATCCTTTAGTCTCCTTGACCTGGTTGCAGTATTTATTGGGAAGGTGGACACTAAGTCTTGAATTTAGGAACTAATATTCTGGTAACTTTGATATTCGTAAAGAGAAAGTTTATGTCTGCTTACCAGAAGAGAGAGTTGTTTTCATAATCTAATTAGCAAATATTTAGGTTTTTAAATCTCAGGTGGCTTAAGCTGAACCATTCACACACCTCAATCACTCTTTAAGTTTGGTAGGACATAACACTGGCTAGGTGTATGAACTCCCAACATGATCCTATGGAGATGGCTGAAATCCTAAAGGCTGTTGGAGTACAAGCTGCAAAGTTTTAAATAGGGCCTGGCAATGGGCTATATGTCTTGTCCAAGGTGCAACCTAGCTACATTGAAACACTTCGGGTTGGCCTTAGGGTGAACTTTTTTTTGGTTATGGTATTGTGATGTGTTTGGTAGAAGTACGCACAGTTAAGAAAGTACAGCTTCCTTGGTGTGTGTTTGTGACTGTGTACTTACATATTCTCATTCAAATGGGTATTCTCTAAATCTAACCTGAGAAAATCTTGCCCCTGTGGGTCAACCCAACGCACCAGGGCACTTTCCTTGAGTTCTGATATCTTGAAGACATCTGTGTATATGTCCACTTTTACCCTCAATCTGTACAGTGATCTTTGATGACATCTTTAGCAGTATTTCATGGGATATTTGGTCATCATGTAGTGCTTGTGGCGTATGTATGCTATTTTGTCGTGTGCATGTAAACCTAATTTTAAAAGCTACTTTCTGCCTCATGTCAGTTGCAAGGTTCATGTCACTTCAAGGTCCCCTTCCCATTGCCTTCTTTTAGCCCACCTCCATACTTTCTGAAGAGAGACCTGATTATCCAAACACTTGTATGTTTAAATTTTAAAGAGCTTCAGTTCAAAATTATTGAGAGGGTGACTTCAGATGTCCCAGATACCTCTACTTTCCTGAAACTGGGTTTGGCAGTATAAATGAAATGCTATCATCAGCTAACTGAAATACAGGCTATTGTAATTAGATAGGCTTTAAAGATCATGTCGTGCAATCCCTAATAAGAAACTAGCTCACGAATATTTTGAGATGTTTTCCATACATCCTCAACCTCAAAAGTAAGAGTAGTGTTATCTGTCCCAGAACCAAGAGTCAGACTAGCCAAACTTTGTCAGTAGTTTGTTTTCCATGCTAACACTGAGAGTTGGAGTGTTGGTGCATGAATAGGACTTAGTCTTTTCTATGTGCTCCCGGCATATTGAAGCCTGGGGACACAAACAACACTGTTCTCAAAGACACTGCTAGGTGTCTTGCCAGCTACATGTCTGGCAACATATTCCTTCTGTTTTTCTTTCCTTAGCTCCTAGGAAATTTTCAGCTTGATTCTTGGTGGGCAATTTTACAATTTTTATAGCCTGTAGCTAATTTTGAGTAAAAGGTATGTTTGCCCTTTTAAGATAAATGCCCATCAGTCAGCTATACCCTTGAGGGATAAAGAGATCGTGTAACTTGGTTTAGGGTACAGATCCATGTCTGAGAAGACAGGGTTCTCAAAAAAGACTATAGATATATAGAGATGCACATACATGTGTGTATATCTGTATCTATATATCTATTTCTATATATCTCCCGTGTGTGATATGCCTATCAGTGAAGTTATGTACAGTAAACCAACTGTAAATGTCTTCACCACAACCAGGCTTATTAACATCTAGGCCCTTCCGGCCTTTTGCCTTGTGGGGTAGGCAATCTCCGACGTAAGAACTGGGCTTTATTGCAAAAGCTAATGATGACTAAGCTGCTTGTGTCTCAGCTTATTTTCTTTAAAGGTAGAAAAAAATTATTTTTGTTAGTATTTGTAGGCAAAATACAACTTTGAAGTGCTTCATGTTCCAAAATACAAGTCATCCTTTGCCAGGGTAAAGGAAAAGAAAACGTTTAATAGAATATGTATAATAATGTAGTGGCTGGAGGGTCTGCCTTGGACTCAGGAAAATCTGGGTTCCAGTAGTGCCGTTTGATACATACTAGTATTGGGCCCACAGGCAAGTCAATTTCTCAGTGTTTCTAAACAATTCTCTAAGATTAAAGACCACATACTATAAATAATTTGGGAGAGCAAGGAATAGTTTACTTATCAGATTTATGGAAAACAAAAGAATTCATGACCCAACAAGAGATAGAGAGCATTACAAAATGCAAAATGGATAATTTTGATTATGTTAAATTGAAATGTTTTAGTACAAAAAAAGCCAATGCAACAAAAATTAGGAGGGAAGCAGAAAATTGGGAGAAAATCTTTACAACTAGTATCTCTGATAAAGGCCTCATTTCTAAAATATACAGGGAACTGAGCCAAATATATAGGAATACAAGCCATTTCCCAATTGAGAAATGGTCAAAGGATATGAACAGGCAGTTTTCAGAGGAAGAAATTAAAGCTATCTATAGCCATATGAAAAAATGCTCTAGATCACTACTGATTAGAGAAATGCAAATCAAAACAACTCTTAGATACCACATCTCTCCTGTCAGATTGGCTAAAATAACAAAACAGGAAAATGATAAATGCTGGAAAGGATGTGGGAAAATTGGAACATTGTTACATTGCTGGTGGAGTTGTGAGCCGATCCAGCCATTTTGGAGAGCAATTTGGAACTACGCCCAAAGGGCTATAAAAATGTTCATACCCTTTGAACCAGCAATACCACTTCTAGGGTTGTATCCCAAAGAAATCACACAAGTGGGAAAAGGACCCATATGTACAAGGATATTTATAGCGGCTCTTTTTGTGGTAGCCAAGAATTGGAAATCAAAGGGATGCCCATCAATTGGGGAATGGCTGAACAAACTGTGGTATATGAAGGTAATGGAATATTATTGTGCCATAAGAAATGGGGATGATACGGACTTCATAACAACCTGGAAAAACCTACACAACATAATGCTGAGTGAGCGGAGCAGAGCCAGGAGAACACTGTACACAACCACAGATGTATGGATTCCGTGAGGCCCAACCCTGACAGACTTCGCTCTTCTCAGTAACACAAGGTGCAGACACAACTCCAAAGGACTCACGATGGAGAATGCTATCTACATCCAGAGAAAGAACTATGAAGTTTGAATGCAGATTGAGGCACACTTCATGCTCACCTTTTTCGCTTCTCTTTTGTTTTTGTTTTTCGGTTGTTTTTTTTTCTTTTGGTTCTGTTTCTTCTTTCTCATTATTCATTCCATTGGTCATAATTCTTCTCCGCAACTTGACTAGTGTATAAATTAATTCAATGTGAAGTCATTCGTGGTAGTTATATGAGATTCCATGCCGTCTTGGGGAGAGAGGGGGAAGGGAGGGGAGAAAACCTGGAACTCAAAATTATGTAGAACCGTCTGTTGTAAACTAAAAATAAAAATAAATTAAAAAAAAAGATTAAAGACCACAAATTACAGAGGAGTTGTCAATCTACATTTCTAAGGGGAGATTTCCATAATGGAGGTTCTCACACTGCTAAAATCACAGATCCAAGAAGGGGGAAAAAGCTATAAAATAAAAGATAGTTGAAAAGCTTTTTTTTTTAAAAGAAATGTTAGAGTTGTTGAAAGACTTGAAAGAAGAAAAAGATGAACACCAATTTATTTAGCAAAAGCTGAGAAAAAAATTGTAGGAGCATCTAGGAATTAGTAACACCTGTTCACCTCTGGAGACCTTCAAACCTGTCTAATGTTCTAATATGAAAGATATTATTGTCATTTTTTTAAATTGAGAACTTCAGGGCAGGTAATGCCCAAGAAATCATCCCTATAATCTGCTATTTGGAACCAGGAAGGCTTAAAACCCAGTGGAGATAGCAATTAAACTTGAGATACTTGACAGAATAATGTAGATGAGAGAAAAATTAATACGGAAAAATCCCAGTAAAAGATTGGGCATAAAGAAAGTGTTACTAAATAGTTATTATAATAGAAAAAGATTGTGGGAATGGAATAAATAATAAAGCAATAATAGAGGAATAAAAAATAGAGTCAATGATTTTGGACTTGTGTGGTTTAATGAAATTTTAAACACAAACCCTTTAAACACAAACAACCTTTTATTGGAGTTTGAGATGAGGGTTGCCTGACTTTTACTAATCTGAGAACCTGGGGCTGGCATATTTAATTAATACCTATTAAACTTACTATGTAAAAAAGCATTTTAAGGTCTTGTCAATTTAATTAGCTCTAAATTTTAAGTCTCATTGCGGAGATAAGCTCTGCTACTTGTTTGTGTGACGTTGGGGTGTCTAAGCCTGATTTCCTTTATACTGAAAGAGCCCAAAAGTCCATTCCAACTCTAAACCTATGATACCTGATCCTGAAGTTCAGTTTTCAAATCCCTTCATGATTACACGGCTAAATTAATTTTTTTATCATTAATTTCCTTCAACTGCCTTGTAAATGTAAATTGTAAATACAATTGTTTGTAACAGAAAAGAGTAGGTTATCCTCATGGACAAGAGGAACTTCTTAGCACCAACCAAATCTTGTCATGTAAGTGGCTATTTCACCTGTGCATAAGGCAGATACTATTTCTGTTCAAAATCATTAGCTAGAATTAGAACCTTGAGGTTATTGGATAGCCAGGATGTTTCAGATTTCCCAGGCTAAAGGATGTGACAAAGGAAAGACTTCCATTAAGAGTCCCCAAAAGATGGCGGCCATGCCTATGGAAATTGTTGATGGGTATGAAAAGAGTGTGTGTGTGTGTGTGTGTGTGTGTGTGTGTGTAAGAGAGAGAGACAGACAGACAGACTCACTTTTATCCATTTCCATAAAATTAGTAAGTTTCATATGAGCGGCTGAAGAAACCCAGAGCATACTCACTGCATAATTTGGTGGATAGAGTGGCCAGCTTGGAGTAAGAGGACTGTAAGTTCTAGGGGTAAATCTCCTGAGCCAACTCAGGGATACAGATATGAAAAAGAAAGACAATCCTTGCCCTCGAGGAACTTACAATCTATGTAAGGGGGAAGACAACATAAAAGGATGCTTGAAAAGGTGATGACAGTGGGGTGGAAGGTGGGGGCAACATACCCAGTGCCACGGTATGATGTCCAATGGAGTGCAATCAGGTGGAAAACTAAGAGATTGCTGGCTGAGGCACCCAACTTCACTGGAAGTTCTGGGAGGAGGTGTAACCAGAATGGCCTTTGTTTTCTTTGAATGACTCAGCTTACCTCATTGAGCTTCCCTGGACGCTGGGGCTTGCTCTTCCGGGGCAGGACCAGAACTTCCTGTGTGATGAGTCATGGGGCTGGCTGAGGGGAGGTGTTAATGGCTATGCTAGGGGGAGGGGCCAACTCAGGAACCAATCGGCCCTGGTCATTCGGGCGGAGCTTGATGATGTCAAAAACCCTATAAGAGGGGAGAGGACAGCTTGAAGATTCTTCTTTTCCTTTTCCGGTTGGAGCCAGCGACAGTTACATCGTCAGTTACAGCGACAGTTACATCGTCAGTTACAGTTGCAGCTTCAGTTACAGATACAGACACAGCTGAGGCAGGAGCTGCCAGTAGCAGAGCTGATCTACGGGAGGAAGCTGAACAAAGACTTCAGGCCAGTGGGTAATCTTATTACCATCGAGGGGGAAGCATGATTTTGCTTTACGCAATCATGCTTCTCTGTAGCCTCCTGGTTACTCTTGCAAGGCGTACTTATTGGGCCTGGAAGATTTTGATCAACATATCAAAATGGGGCTTTTGGTTCATGGGTTGGTTACTGTGGAGCCTAAATAAATGTTTTGATTCTTCTGCCTTCTACTTTGAGAGTTTCTTATATCCGGCAGTTCCGAACGTTTCAGACATGTTTATGATCCTCTTTGAGATTATAAACTCTGCCCTCCTGATACATTTGGCGTCACGAACAGGATCGCTAGGTATAAGATCTCTATTTAGAAGCAGAACAATTTCAGAGGAAGAGATGAATATCCCAGGATGGGAGGATCCATTTTATTCCTCCCTAGCAAAAGAATTGGCTAAAAAAGCTGGACCCTGTGAAAACTGGGAACCAAGGCTACGGAGAGGAGATCCTAGGGATTTGGAAAAGTGTTTACGAGAAGTTGGGATTCAGTCAGGGGCATCACTATCTAGGCAAAGCTGGATAGTGTTATCAGCCTACTGGCTAGTATACGAAAGATTGAGATTAAGTGAAAGACATGGGGGCACTCCTACCCC
The DNA here is from genome assembly GCF_011100635.1 of Trichosurus vulpecula. Classification (NCBI taxonomy): domain Eukaryota; kingdom Metazoa; phylum Chordata; class Mammalia; order Diprotodontia; family Phalangeridae; genus Trichosurus; species Trichosurus vulpecula. The sequence goes on along the minus strand of NC_050574.1, from coordinate 259,680,381 downwards.
ACAGGAAGAAGAGGAATCTCAGATAGCAGGAGACCAAACTGACTCAAATGAGAACTTTTCTATTAATGTGGCTAAGAGCAACAGGAGACCAAAAAAGCCCAGAGTGCATTTCAACCCAGCCCAGAAAGAGCCTGACTGCCTGCTTCGTCCTAGCCATGGTGGCAGAGGAAGTGAGTGGGGAGAGAATGAGACAATGTTAGGGGCTGAGGCACAAAACACTACTGGGGTTCAGGATGTGCCTCACACAGAGAATAGGAGATGGTTAAATGATCAGACAAGGGCTCGACCCATACAAAGGAGGAAGACAGAAACCCGAGGTGAAGATTCAGTTACAAGGGAAATTCAGGAAGATTTCTCACCGCAAGAGGTCACAGATATTTTGAGTAGATTCAGCCAAAGAATAGGAGAACCATTGATATCTTGGATGGTAAGACTCAGTGATCAAGGGGCCGGTGGAATATCAGTAGATGGGACAGACTGCATGAGATTCATAGGTATCAGCCATGATCCTCTAGTTCAACAAGCTTTTAGGGAACATCATCAGCAAGGAGATGGTGATAGCAGGACTACTCTGTTGGCATTAGCCGCTGTGGGATGCAATAAGAGATATGCTACTGATTCTATGTGGCCCACTGAGCACAGACCCTGGTATTCACTTAGAGATTGTATCATGAGACTAAAGGAGGAGGTAATGAAGACTGCCATTATGACAGGAACTGCAGACAAATATTACAATGATTCAATGGAACTGCCTCATAGGAATTTAATAATTAGGACAGCTCCCCCTGCTTATAAACAACTAATTTTGAATTTATTACTTGGAGAAGTAGGGAGCCGTCTTACAACAGTGATAAATAAGATTTTACAGTTATATGACTTAGGTGACTGGGGAAGGGATAGATCTCCTCAAGAGAGAAGGGTGAATAACCAGCAAACTTGGCGCCAAAGGAGAGTAACAAGGAAAGAAATGTTTACTACTTTATTGAGAGCAGGGGTACGTTTTGAAATGATAGATGGAATTCCAACCAATGAATTATATAGAATGTACAGAGATAAAGGCCTTGATAACACGAGAAATAGGGAAATAAGAACTGCTCCTGCAAGCCCACAAGCCACTCAGACTGAAGGTGACCTTGTGTGATTAACGGATGAAAACTTGTACATTTGGGGAAAGGCTGGGAGGACAATCTTAGTCTATATCTAGGGTGGGATCCTCTTGGCTTCCTCATTATGTTCCTTTTGAAAAGAAACATTTCCCACCTGAGTTTGGCTCTGATGTTGGATCTTTGCATAATTGAAATCTCAACCAAACTTGAGATGATTTTATTTGAAGAATTATAGTCCATACTTGTCTATTCTTTTTGTCCTTTGTTTTGGCTAACCTTGTTGCTAGTTTTGTTTCCTTCAGGCTTAAGCACCCTGCACTTTCCGGTGACTGCCTAAGCATGTAGCATTCTTGGAATTCCTGCCAGCTCGTTAAAGAAATGACCTCTGGAATGGGACTTTTTGGGGGCAGGGCCATCTCTACATCCAATTTCAGCATGAAGAAGCTATGGAAAATGAGACCTTCACCCCTCACCCCAAGATTTTGAGCCCCAATCGTTCAAGGGGGGTGGAAATGATGATAGTGTTCTGTTTACTTATTTTGTGTTATCCTTGCTGTGTTGTTTTATTGTTATGATATTATTGATCCTATGTAATGGATACAAGGATTTAGGGGTGGACATTTGAATTATTAATAATTATTTTGGGGATGATTGATTGAAGAGATTATCTTGCTGGGACCTAGGGGTGGATCACATTTGAATCGTAAACCAATATTTAGGAATGTCACCAAATGATATGTTTTGCTTTATAATGAATGATATGTTTTAGTTTCCTTTGTAATTGGATCACAATGTATGTTCTAGGATACATGGCTGATTAGATTATGTATCCTATAACAAGGGGTGGAGTGTAACCAGAATGGCCTTTGTTTTCTTTGAATGACTCAGCTTACCTCATTGAGCTTCCCTGGACGCTGGGGCTTGCTCTTCCGGGGCAGGACCAGAACTTCCTGTGTGATGAGTCATGGGGCTGGCTGAGGGGAGGTGTTAACGGCTATGCTAGGGGGAGGGGCCAACTCAGGAACCAATCGGCCCTGGTCATTCGGGCGGAGCTTGATGATGTCAAAAACCCTATAAGAGGGGAGAGGACAGCTTGAAGATTCTTCTTTTCCTTTTCCGGTTGGAGCCAGCGACAGTTACATCGTCAGTTACAGCGACAGTTACATCGTCAGTTACAGTTGCAGCTTCAGTTACAGACACAGACACAGCTGAGGCAGGAGCTGCCAGTAGCAGAGCTGATCTACGGGAGGAAGCTGAACAAAGACTTCAGGCCAGTGGGTAATCTTATTACCATCGAGGGGGAAGCATGATTTTGCTTTACGCAATCATGCTTCTCTGTAGCCTCCTGGTTACTCTTGCAAGGCGTACTTATTGGGCCTGGAAGATTTTGATCAACATATCAAAATGGGGCTTTTGGTTCATGGGTTGGTTACTGTGGAGCCTAAATAAATGTTTTGATTCTTCTGCCTTCTACTTTGAGAGTTTCTTATATCCGGCGGTTCCGAACGTTTCAGACATGTTTATGATCCTCTTTGAGATTATAAACTCGGCCCTCCTGATACAGGAGGTCTCACCCATCTTCTAATCAGAGGCAGAGGGGTGCTGGTAAGGTGTGAGTACCAAAGCTGGTGTGATCTTGAAAGATAGTGAAGTTCCTGGTGAAGAGATTCCTGGGGATGATGATGGAGAAATCCAAAGGAGTACAACTAGGTGGGAAATGAATGACTTTAAAAACATAAAAAAAACCCCAAAACATTTCCTAGAATGCAAAAAGATTACCTGTAAAGCCACTAATCTCTATTATATACAGCTTGATTTAAAAAAAAAAAAAGGATGCAATGCATTCAAGATACTATTTTCAAAACTGTCCTACTTGTCTGTTTTCTTCAGAATATCCTTCTCTTTTCTTCTTTGCATTTTAGAGGTTTCAATAACTTTTCCTTTTTATTTTCTGGCAATGCCATGCTTACTCTTCCATCTCCTCAAACTGCAAATAAACAAACAAAAAAAAAACAACAACCAAAAACCCAAAACCTTTGTAACTAATAAGCATAGTCAAGCAAAACATCCACATACTGCCATGTCTGAAAATTTATGTGACATTTGGCAACTTGAGTATATCACTTCTCCATCAAGGAAGTGGATAATGCTTCATCATTGGTTCCTTAGAGTTTCATTTGGCCATTGCATTGACCAGAGTTCTTAAATCTTTCAAAGTTGCTTTCCTCTACAACGTAGTAGCCATTGTATACATCGTCCTGCTATTTCTGCTTATGTCATCAGCTCATACAAGACCTCCCAGTTTCTCTGAATCCATCACTTTCATAATTTCTTATAGCAAAATAGTCATCCAATACATTTGTATACCATAGTTTGTTCAGCCTTTCCCCAGTCTTTGGGGGATTGTTTTTGTTTTGAATTTGTTTTGAATTCAACAACAAAATAACAACAAAAGAGTTATTACAGATATTTTTGTACCTGTGGTTACTTTCTCTTTGATCTCTCAGGGGTATAAGCATGATAGCTGTGTCATTGGATTAAAGCATATGTACAGTTTAGTGATTTCTGGGACGTAATTCCAAAATGATTTCTAGAATGGCTGAATCAGTACACAATTCTACTACAACACCACATTAGGATGCTTGTCCTCCTGCAGCCCCTCTGGCAGCTGTCATTTTTTTTGCGCATCTTTGCCTATCATGGGTGTGAAGTGAAAGCTCAGAACCGTTTTAATTTGCATTTCTTTTATTATTTGGACCGTTATTTCATAGGTTTATTCATAGCTTACTTTCGAATTCTTCTGTTGCCTGTAATATCACCTAATGTGCAAAAGAGGGCAGCAAAGTCCACTAAATGATAACACTTCTTTTAAGGTTTTTAGGTGTGTCACATCTAAGAGGCAGAAATAGACCTCTGCTTTTGATTTACTTAAAGCAATACAAAGGAAAAGGGAGAGATGAGGCAGTATTACATTGAGGTTGCCTGGCTTGACTGCCAGAAAGGTCTGCATACATCAGACTTGCCCAAGGGCTTGCCTCAATGATTTGATTTCATAGTTCAGATTGTCTTCCCCAAAGATGAGAAGAGAGGATGCTGCTGGGTGTGAAGTTCTCTGAAGATTCCCTTTTTATTTTTTTAAGTCTAGTATTCACTAGTGTTTGGATTGTCTTACGGTATAGGTCCTCAGGCCATTCCAAGAAAGCATGGAATACTATAGCGCGCTTTCTCTCACCGTTTAGCAAACAGCTCATTTCTTCCTCCATAAAGCCCCAACCTTGCCTTCAAGAGATATGGCTATTTAACTGATTTAATCCTGCCTTCACCACTTGGGCACAATTTGTCCTCCTCAGGTAATCATAGTACTTTCCATCTGTGCTGCTTAGTTTTAATATTTTTTTCTTTGCTTATTTTGTTACTTAAAAGAGAGAGAAAATTGTATCAGAAAAAAGAAAAATCTATTTCATAAAATTACATATATAAAGGAAACTATAAAAACCAGTTTCTCCAAATGTATGCCAAAAGAACTTATAAAATGTGAGTGAATATTAACATACACACACATATATACAGTGACATATATATGTATGTAGGTGTGTATCATACCCTTTGTATCCCAGGGACTCTGAACTCCTAGAGTTCATCATCCAAACTTTATTCCATACCTCCTACCACCCAATTCTGCATTCTCATTCTCCTTAATTCTCCCACCCAAAAGTTTCATTCTAAGTCCACCCAGATCTTTCTCTATGCCCTCTGGACTGCCTGTTCCATAGTTAACAAACTTCTTCATCCTAAATCTATTCCTTCCCCACTCCTCCCATCTACTAGCTCTTACTGAAACCTGGCTTCACCTTGATGAAACAGCCTCTTTGGCCATGCTTTCCAGTGTTGGCTGTTGCTGCTTAGTTTTTAAAGAGCATTCATGGACCTCACTCCATCACAACTTCACAACTACCCTGTGAAGCAGGCAAGGCAGGTGGTATCTCCATTTTACAGATAAAGAAACCGAAGTTCAGTGAGATGCCTTGCTCAAAGTTATCCAGTTTAAGTTTCATAGTATTATAGGATTTAAAGCTGGCAGGAATTGTGAAGATCATTTAAGGTAAGTTTAAATTACTTTTTACAAATGAGTTGGAGTGAATAGAACATTGGATTTGGAGTCGGGAAGACATGGGTATGAATTCTGCTTTAGAGACACACTAGCTGTGTGACCCAGAGTAAGCTATTTAACTTTTCTGTGACTTAGTTTCGTCAATTGTGAAATGAAGGGGCTGGATTCAAAGGTCTTTAAGGTCTTTTAGCTCTAAATCAATGAGCCTATGATCCTATTAACTGAGGTCCAGAGGTGGTAGGAACTTCACCAAAGTTGCTTAAGTCATGCAGATATAAACTGAGATCCTGACTCTAAATTCAGGGCTCTAATGTCATTTTTTACCTAACAAATCCAGCCCTGTAACTGAGGTCTCCTGATTTATTGTTTTTCTACAGTACCAGTCCGTCTTGTGATGGTGATTAACAGACATGACTTGCTGCTCTTTGTAGGTGAGGGTAGCTTTAGCATCAAGAATTCCTCACCTAGATGAAATCCCAAATCCAGAAGGAAAAATAGTATACAAAGAGGTAGCACAAGTACTTTATCCTCAGGGAGAATAGCTCATATAAGTGGAATAAGCTGTCTTGAGTTAGTTCCCTGTGATTAGTAGTCTTCTAGCAGAAGTTGGAAGATCATTCACCTGGGATATTAAAGAGGAGGTTCCTGCTTGGGTGTGGGTTGGACAGGCTGCTCTGAGATTCCTTCCTATTCTTAGATTCTATGATTTCATGTTAGTAAAGAAGTATGTCCTCAGCCTTATTATTCACTTTTAGTAATTGCTTCTTTGATTTTCAGAATTTCTATTTGTTATTATAACTGGGGTTTTAAAATTTGTTGGTTTTCTAGTTTCTTTAGTTGCACGTTCAAATCATTGATCTGTTTCTCTTTCTCAGTTTCCCCTCTTCTGGGTTTAGTTTCTTGATCTGTGAAATAGGATGATCTACAAAATCCCTCATAATCCTAAATTCTATGATTAAATTTGGAGATTAGAAGGGCAGCTTAAGGTGAAATGAGATACTAGGTCTAATGCTCAGGCATAAGCAAGAACTGTCCCCAAAGGCAACCTTACTCCAAAATATTGCCCAGGGCCAAGCCCCACGATTTTTGGGTGTCTATCAAATTTGTAAATACTTGAAGCTATGCTAAATTCAAACTCACTTTTTTCAAGTGAGAAAACTAGCTGGGTGACCTTGGGCAAAATGATTCAACTTTTGGGACTTCAGTTTTCTCCTCTCAAATTATGTGTGTGTGTGTGTGGGGGGGGGATGGGTTTCAACTGTAAAGTCTTCTAATGTTTTTTCCAGCTCTAAGACTATCCATGAATGTTTCAAATCCAATCCCCAAATACCAATCAGCCAACTGCCAAGGCAGGAGTTAATTTTTTGCTTTTTAAGTCTCTAACAGGACTTGATTAAGGGAAGAGAGTGCCTGATTTATTGTTTTAGCCATTTATTATTTTAGCTGATAAAGGAGTATATTATGTTATTCATTTCTAGATTTCAAATTCTTTATTTTGAAAACTGTGATTGGGGGTGACAGTGTCCATAGTTCCCAGTCAGAGAATAGTGCCTTTGTTTTAGAGCATATGGGTTGCTCCTGAGATACAAGGAGAGGTCAGGAAATGAAAACCATGTGGCTGTTGGTTTGGATTTTGACATCTAAAGCTGACCAGACAAAGAAAAAAGAAAAATCTCCTGCAAAATGTTCTTGGTTGGTTACAATGAGAAAAAATAACCAGTCCCTGCTTCCATTTACTATTTGTATTTGTTTTCAGAGGCTGCTGGGCAGGGAACATGAAGGGTTATTACAAGGTGATAAAAAGGTGCCAGAGGTTGTTTAAAAAAAAAAGCTGCAAAACGACACATGCCTCAGACTAAATTATTCCTAGGTATCTTCTAGGGGAAGGAAGGGAAGAGGAATTATCTGAACTTGGTCTTGCTTTCTCTCACTGTTGGTCTGAGGCAGCCAAGGGATGACAGCTGAGATTCTACAGACCCTGCCCAAAGACAACACAAGTGTCAGTCATCCCCTCGGAGGAGACTTGTTTTGTGCTCCATCCCTTTAAGGTAGAAGAAAAGAAGAAAGTCCTGTTCGGCCTCTTCATTTTCCTGTCCTTTCCCAGACTCTGTTCAGCACACCCCAGTCACCGCTGCTGTGGGATTAAGAGAGAACATGTCCAGAGGGCCACCCTGGCTATGTGGATTTGAACCTGAGAGCTCGAGTGGATCAACATATGTCAGAAAGCATGAACAGGGAAAATAGAATAGATGCTTGGAAATGAAATGTGGATAGATAGCTGAGTAGATAGATAGTAAAATTCCATTTCACTAGCAGAATTAGCAGAAGTGGATCTCTGTGAAGATGAAGAGGACTATTGTCTTTTTCATTTTTTTAAATAACATTGGTAAAAAAAAATCATTAAGGCATTAATTAAGGCAAATCAAGAAGCGTTGGGGTAGAGGGCAGAAGTGTCAAAACTCAGGACTGCTGGCCACATTGGAACCAACACTACCAAGTGTGGCCAAACCAGATTAAAATATATTTGAGAAATATTTAACAAAATAAATGAAAATACAATGGAACATAGAGAATGTTAATATGTGGTTTTTGAAGTCAGTATGTGGCCTGCAGGTATCTTTATAAACTGTTTAGTGGCTTGTTTCTACTAAGTTTGATACCACAGGTGTCAAAGGCGATCGTGAAGGAAGGAAAGCACCCACAACGTGCCAGGCAAAGCAAATATTATCTGATTTGGTCCTCACAACAATCCTGGGAGGTAGGTGCAGTTATTATCTTTGTTTTACGGTTGAGCAAACTGAGGTAGACAGAGGTTGAGTGATTTAGCTACACACAGGCAGTAAATGTCTGAAGCTGGATTTGAACTCAAGTCTTTCTGATTGAAGGTCCATTGCTCTATCCACTGAGCTAGCTAGCTGCTTCAACTTGGAATCAGGAAGACCCTGGTTCAAATCTTGCCTCAAATACTTACCGGCTCTGTGATACTGGACAAATTACTTTGCCTCTCTGTGCCTCAGTTTCCACATCTGTAGGTTGGAACCAAAGGCCTCTAAGGTCCCTCCCAGTTCTAAATCTATGGTCCTGTGTCCTGGATTTCAAATCTGGGTCTGCCATTTCCAACTTGCGTCCCATTGAGCAATTAACTTCAGCTCTTGGAACCTCAATTTCCTCATCTGTAAAAATCAGAGAGTTGGAATGGATGGGTTTTGCTTCATTTAAATCTATTATCCTGTGATCTTTTCACTTGAAAGCTATCATAGAAGAACAAAGAAATATTGGTTTCTTTGTAATTCAATGTTCCATAAAGACTGAGAAACAGATTCTCTAAACAAAATTAGAACTTAATAGGGCTTCCTAAACCTTAATCCCAAATGGGCCAAGGAGATTGAGCAAGATACAATCATTAATGCTTAAGGCTATGTAGATGTACAGAGGGTAAAACCTACAACAGTGAAAGGAGACTCTGGCATGTTTTTTAAAACATAAGTTTATTTATGACTTCTGTTTTTACATCATAGTCATTTCTGAACATGCCCCAAACCCCTCTGAATGGAACTTTCCTGCATAACCAAAAAACAAAAAAAATCCAAGAACCCAAACCCACAACCCCCAAAGAATAGTTTTTAAAAATCTCTAATACACGAACCCCAGCTGACAATATATTGTTGCAACAATTTGGCTAGCAGCTGCTGTCGGAGTGAAAGACCAACACAAGCCCAACAACAAGAATGCTGCCAGCACAAGTTCTTTTGATCTGCTTTACTAAGGAAAGTAACATTAGGGGGTTAGCAATCTTATTTCAATCCAACATACAAATATCATTCACATAGTTCAGGGGAAAAAGCCAGCACCCTGAACTTCAGAGCAAATACAAACAAATTACAAACATACATCATAAACAGACCAAATACAATTCATAGTTACCAAGAAACCATCAGCATCTGGATGAGCCAGGAGGCTCTTAGAGCAGCTGCCCAGAGTCCAGCGCCTCCAAGGAATGAGAGCCTCAAGCAAATAGCTCTGTTCTCTCTTTTTATACACTCTTTAGCCATCATCAAATGCCATCTGAGTGACCAGAACTCAGGCTCCTACTGTTGGCTCTGGTCTTAGCAACTCCACTTAGGACCCTGAGGGCTTCACACTCACATAGGCTTAGCACCTAGTAGATAGGGGTTTGGGCCTGGGGCTTTGCAAATAGTAAGGCTCAATCAAAGACACTTAATTAATTTATTATTCTAAAACAGTAAAAAGTCCCAATTTAATTGATATTACATATCTACACCATTTTGCCCTAGTATTCCCCCACCTCTATCCTGAGAGATTAGAGGCATGTTTCCTTCTCTGTTTTCCTGCATTGAAGGTAACTTTCCCCTGAAAAAAACCAGGAACTTAACCCATTCCTTGGCAATTATCAGGTTGGTGTTGAGGCTCAGATTTTGGACATTCACAGACTCTTAGAGCTAGAAAGGACATTAGAAGACCATCCAGTCCAATCCCCCAATTTGACAGAAAGAGGAAACTGAGGCCAGGAAGAGAGAAAGTGTTTTGCCCATGATCACCAGCTAGTTAGTGTGAGAACTAGGCTAGCACCAATATCATATGTCTTAGTCCAAGGATGGGGAACCTGTAGCCTTGAGGCCACATGAGGCCCTCTAGGTCCTTGAGTACAGCGTTTTGACTGAATCCAAGTTTTATAAAACAAATCCTTTTATTAAGGGGATTTGTTCTGCGAAGTTTGGATTCAGTCAAAGGGCTGCACTTGAGGACCTAGAGGGCCACGTGTGGCCTCGAGGCTGCAGGTTCCCCAAAGTCCAATGTTCCTTCCCTTATACTAAAACTCTGAAGTGGGGAAACAACAGCGATGCTGCCTTATGGAAAGTCAGGACTTGTGATTCCATTGACTGAAGACTCAAATATAATTTTTTTTCACTTTCGTTTTTTTTAAATTGAGCTTTAATTTGCTATTGTTTCATACCAGAACAGCATCCAAACTATGTTTACACGGGAAAAGTGAGTAAGAATAAACGGACAATACTACAGATTCCACTATGGGACATATACCTTAAGGAAGTCATTGATAGGAAGAAACAATACACCAAAACATTTAGAGCTCCCCTCCCCCCCCCCCATTTTTGTGGTAGCAGATAACAGGAAGCAAAGTAGATATCCTTTGATTAGGCAATGGCCAAAGAAGTTGTGGTGTTTGAGTGTAATGATCATCACTGTGCGGCAGGAAATATCCCATATGATGTATACAGAGAAGCATGCAAAGACTTAAGTGAACAGATGCAGTGAAATAATTGCAGTCAAGGAAACAGCACACACAGTGACAACAGTGATGTAAATGGAAACCATGACTACCCCCCAAACCATCAAAAGTGAATGCTGCAAAATTACAGAGAACAAGAATAGTTCTTTTTTTTTTTTTTGCTTTTCTTTTTTTTTTTTTTAAATGCAATTTATTTATTTAACATATTTGGTTTTCAGCAGTGATTTTCACAACATTTTGAATTACAAATTTTCTCCCCATTTCTACCCTCCCCCCCACTCCAAGATGGCGTATATTCTGGTTGCCCTGTTCCCCAGTCAGCCCTCCCCTCTATCACCCCCCTCCCCTCTCATCCCCTTTTCCCCTTCCTTTCTTGTAGGGCAAGATAAATTTCTACGCCCCATTTCCTGTGTATCTTATTTTTTAGTTGCATATAAAAACTTTTTTTGTTTTTGAACATCTGATTTTAAAACTTTGAGTTCCAAATTCCCTTCCCTCTTCCCTTCCCACCCACCCTCCCTAAGAAGTGAGCAATTCAACCTAGGCCACACATGTATTATTATGTATAACCCTTCCACAATACTCATGTTGTGAAAGGCTAACTACATTTTGCTCCTTCCCAACCCATCCCGCTTTATTGAATTTTCTCCCTTGACCCTGTCCCCTTTCCAAAGTGTTTGTTTTGATTACCTCCACCCCCATCTGCCCTCCCCTCCATCATCCCCCCCCCCCCCGCCTTTTATTTTTTTTTTTTTATCTTCCTCCCTCTTCTTTCCTGTGGGGTATGATACCCAACTGAGTATGTATGGTATTCCCCCTCAGGCCAAATCTGATGAGAGCAAGGTTCACTCATTCCCCCCTCACCTGCCCTCTCCCCTCCTCCCACAGAACTGCTTCCTCTTGCCACCTTTATGCGAGATAATCCACCCCATTCTGTCTCTCCCTATCTCCCTCTCTCAGTATGTTACTCTCTCATCGCTTAATTTCATTTTATTTCTTTTAGATATCTTCCCTTCATCTTCAACTCACCCTGTGTCTGCTCTCTCTCTTTTACATATATATATATATATACATATAAACACACATATATATATACACATACATATACATACATACATATACACATAGATAGATACATACATACACATTCACTTATATATATACATAAACATATATACGCATATATACATATGTATATATATATACACATATATGCATATTCCCTTCAACTACCCTAATACTGAGGTCTCATGAATCATACACGTCATCTTTCCATGTAGGAATGTAAACAAAACAGTTCAACTTTAGTAAGTCCCTTGCAATTTCCATTTCTTGATTACCTTTTCATGCTTCTCTTGATTCTTGTGTTTGAAAGTCAAATTTTCTATTCAGTTCTGGTCTTTTCACTGAGAAAGCTTGAAAGTCCTCTATTTTATTGAAACTCCATATTTTGCCTTGGAACATGATACTCAGTTTTGCTGGGTAGGTGATTCTAGGTTTTAATCCTAGCTCCATTGACCTCCAGAATATCGCATTCCAAGCCCTTCGATCTCTTAATGTAGAAGCTGCCAGATCTTGGGTTATTCTGATTGGGTTTCCACAATACTCCAATTGTTTCTTTCTGGCTGCTTGCAGTATTTTCTCCTTGATCTGGGGGCTCTGGAATTTGGCAACAATATTCCTAGGAGATTTCTTTTTGGGATCTATTTGAGGAGGCGATCGATGGATTCTTTCAATTTCTATTTTGCCTTGTGGCTCTAGAATATCAGGGCAGTTCTCCTTGATAATTTCCTGAAAGATGGTATCTAGGCTCTTTTTTTGATCATGGCTTTCAGGTAGTCCAATAATTTTTAAATTATCTCTCCTGGATCTATTTTCCAGGTCAGTGGTTTTTCCAAGGAGATATTTCACATTGTCTTCCATTTTTTCATTCCTTTGGTTCTGTTTTATAATATCCTGATTTCTCATAAAGTCACTAGCTTCCACTTGCTCCAATCTAATTTTTAAGGTAGTATTTTCTTCAGTGGTCTTTTGGACCTCCTTTTCCATTTGGCTAATTCTGCCTTTCAAGGCATTCTTCTCCTCATTGGCTTTTTGGAGCTCTTTTGCCATTTGAGTTAGTCTGTTTTTTAAGGTGTTGTTTTCTTCAGTATATTTTTCATTATTTTTTGGGTCTCCTTTAGCAAGTCATTGACTTGTTTTTCATGGTTTTCTTGCATCCTTCTCATTTCTCTTCCCAATTTTTCCTCTACTTCTCTAACTTGCTTTTCCAAATCCTTTTTGAGTTCTTCTATGGCCTGGGGCCAGTTCATGTTTTTCTTGGAGGCTTTGGTTGTAGGCTCTATGACTTTGTTGTCTTCTTTAGGCTGTATGTTTTGGTCTTCTTTGTCACCAAAGAAAGAATCCAAAGTCTGAGACTGAATCTGGGTGTGTTTTCGCTGCCTGGCCATATTCCCAACCAACTAACTTGACCCTTGAGTTTTTCAGTGGGGTATGACTGCTTGTAGACTAACGAGTTCTATGTTCTACGTTTGGGGGGGAGGTGCCAGCTCTGTCAGAGCCGCACTCCTCCTTCCCCAAGGACCCCCAGTCCAGACTGGGCTTAGATCTGCAGCAGGCTGTTGCACTCCTGCTGATCCGCCACTTAATTCCTCCCACCAGGTGGGCCTGGAGCCGGAAGTAACAACAGCTGTAGCTGCCCCACCTCCGCTGCCCCCGGGGCTGGAAGCCGAACTGGGAACTCCTTCCACTCCCGCAGCTTTTCCCACTAACCTTCTCTGCAGTCTTTGGTGTTTGTGGGTCGAGGGGTCTGGTAACTGCCGCAGCTCACATATTCAGGGCGCTAGGGCCCCCTCCGCCCGGCTTCTGGTCTGGATGGTCCACGCCGCTCAGGCTGGGCTCTGCTCCACTCCATTCCCAGCTCCCAGCTCCCAGCTCCGTGTGGGATAGACCTCACCCAGAGACCATCCAGGCTGTCCTGGGCTGGAGCCCTGCTTCCCTCTGCTGTTCTGTGGGTTCTGCCGTTCTAGAATTGGTTCAGAGCCATTTTTATAGGTTTTTGGAGGGACTCGGGTACGGAGCTCACTCTAGTCCGTGCTTACCAGCCGCCATCTTGGCTCCGCCCCCCAAGAATAGTTCTTAAGAAGAGGAGCTACCTCTACCCCACTTCACCACTTTGCAGAGGTGGAGGGAACATGGATGTGGAACGTGGCATATATTTTTAGACTTTTTCAATGTATTGATTGGTTTTGCTGACTTTTTTCCCTCTTCATCTTTTTCTTAAAAAAAAAAACCAACTGCTTTGTTGAACAAGACTCTGAGAAGGAGAAGGGAAATACTGGAAGAAATTTAGGTAATACAAAAACAAAAAATATCAATTAAAATTAAGGTAACATAAAAACAAAAAAAATCAATTAAAATTATTTTAAAAAATAGAATGACTGAACAGAATATGAAATTTAGGTGACAATGGATACTTGGAGGAATTTAGGTGATATAAAAAATCGATTAAACTATTTTATCAGTAATATTCTTTTAAAAATAGAATGAACAAAGATACGAGACTTAGAAGACTGCATTAAAAATGTGTTGCAATATGTTATGTTTGAAATTAATTTAAATGTAAATAGTTACTAAGCAAGTTTAATTGTTTGTAATGACATTTAATGTTACTTCTAATGAAACAATTAAGAAGAAAAGATACAGGGAGGAAAACAAGCAAATGGCTTTTTTCTTAATTAAAGTGAGGTGTAGTAAAGCCAGGGGAGGGGTAAGTGGTAACATGAGTCATAAAAGGGTTGTGATAAAAAAAAAAGGGGAGAGGTTGTGATCCAGAATTTGGGAGTCTAAATGCATTACAGATGTCAAAAAAAAAGAAGATCAATCCCAAAGAAAACCAAGCAATTCCTAATAAATCCCTGAGCTTTTTATCTTTCATGAGCCCAGGCCTAAGAATCAGGAGATGGCTCTGATACCAGTCATGTGACCCTGGACAAATCACTTTACTTGTCTGAACCTCAGTTTCTCCATCTATAAAATCATAAATATAAATAAATTAATTAAAAATAAAATGCTGGCTTTAGGAGCTAGCACGGTACAGTGGAAATGTTGTCATTTGAGGACCTGCATTCAAATCTCACTTCTGCTAGTGTGACCTTGGGCAAGTCACTTCACATACCTAGGCCTCAGTTTCCTCATCTGTAAAAGGGGAGGGGGACTAAATAACTTTTTGAGACCCTTCCAACTCTTAAATCTATGCTTCTGTGAATACTATGCCCATATTCCGTAGGGATCCTGCTTCACAGCATTGCTCTCAGAAAAGCAATTTGGGCAATGCAGAGTAAGCTGGTCATTTGGGTAGTTCCGGGCAAATCGTGTAAGCTTTTCGATCTCACCTGTAAAATGGTAGAAACAACCGCCCTTATGTCACAGGATTGTCATGAGAATCAAATGAGAAAAAAAGCACAGTACATACTCCCCAATATATGTAGACATGGATGTATATACACAACATACACATGTACACAGGCATGCATGATATACATGCACGGACACAAACACAGGTACACAGTCGCACACATACATGAACTAAAGGTTCCATGCAACATACGTGTGTATATAGATCTCACACATGTACACACAATACATGTTATGCACAAGGTACTATACACATGTACATATATGTACATACACACGTGCACACACAAGGCAAGTGCACGTATGAACACAAATGTAAATACACGCATACATGTTGTCATTGGCAGCTCCTGCGTCTTTTGAGATACTGCGATTGGGCAGCATAGCTCACAGAGCACAGCTGCCTTTGATGCTGAGCGGTCCTTTGTCAGTGTCTCCCGTGTCTCCCAACGGATACCAAAGGTCTTCAAGGAGACACTGGAGTGTCCTTGCATCGCTTCTTCTGACCTCCCTGTGAGCACTTGCCTTGTGTGAATTCTTTATAAAGTAGTCCTCTAGGCAGACTCATGCTTGGCACTCATGGCTAGCCCATTGAAGTTGTGTTCTCTGTGGTAGAATTTGAATGCTTGGCAGTTCAGCTCCAGAAAGGACCTCGGTGTCCAGTACCTTATCTTGCTGGGTGATCTTCAGAATCTTCCTAAGACCATTCAAATGAAAGGGGTTCAGTTTTCTGGCATGGTGCTGGTAGACCATCTAGGTTTCACAGGCATACAACAATGAGGTCAGCACAATGGCTCCATAGACCCTCGGTTTGGTAGGCAGCCTAGTACCTCTTCTCTCCCACACTTTCTTCAGGAGCCTCCCTACCTAGCTCTTGCAATGCATACATCAACCTCATTATCTATGTGGGCATTCCTGGAAAGTGAATTTATCCTTCAAAATTTCTCCATTTGTTGTAACTGATGTTTCCACGTATGGATGGTACAGTGCTGGTTGGTGGTGAACTGTTTTCTTCATACTGTCAGGCTAAAATTAGCATACGTGGCAGAGAATCAATCCATACTTTGTGGCATCTCAGCCTCAGAGGCTGCATGGTGTGCACAATCATCTGCAAATAAAAAATCGTGTACCAACTCTCCCTCTGCTTTAGTCTTTTCAAGTTAAGTAATTTACCATTGGTGCTATAGCTGACCTTGATGCTATTTTCGTCCTCAGTGAAGGCGTTTGATAACATCATGGAAACATCATGCCAAAAAGCGTGGGGGCAAGCACAAAGCCTTGCTTCACTCCACTGGTGACTGGGAAACCACAAGAGCATCTTCCATTATCCAGAACATCTGCAAGCATGCTATCAAGGAACTGGTATACAATACTGATGAACTTCTCTGGACAACCAAATTTTGCCATGATCTTTCAAAAGCCTGCATGACTGACAGTGACAAAGGCCTTAGGTGTTAGATTGAATATTGTATACACAACTCTGTTCTGCTTCTGGCATTTCTTCTGGAGTTGTCGGGCAACAAACACCATCTCAACCTTTCTTCTGCCCTTTCTGAAGCCACACTGACTCTTGTGTAGAGGACCATCTTCCGGGTGAAGGATCAGCCTATTACAGAGGACTCTAGCAAGGATCTTGCTGGCAGTGAGTAGGAGAGAGACCCCCCTGTGATTGTCACAGGATAACCTCTTTCCTTTTTCTATATAGAAATGGATAATGGAGGCATTCTTGAACTCCTGGGGGATAACCTCCTCTTGCCATATAACCTGGAAGATTTCTGTCTGTTTTTCTATGAGCAGCGCACCCCCTGCCTTGTAGATCTCTGCTGGAATGGAATCAGCACCAAGCACTTTGCCACACAAGAGGAGCCTAACAGCATTCAAAACTTCTTCTTCGTTTGAAAGTTTGGATAGAGAGGGATGGACTTCAAGCCGAGGCAAATGGTCAGTGGCTTCAGCATTGGTTAATGATGGTCTATTGAGAATACTATGGAGTGTTGAGCCCATCTCTCTAGGATCATGTCCCTATCACCAATCAGTGTGGCTCCATCAGCACTGAGTAGTTGTGATGCATGAAAGGTCTTTGGCTCATAAACAACTTTCAGTGCATCATACAAGCATATTTGGTTGTTACTATCAGCAAAAAACTAAATGTCATCTGCCTTCTTACTGAGCCAAGAATCCTGCATCTCATTTAACTTTGCCGGCATTTTACTTTTGATGGACTTAAACACGACCTTTTAGAAATGGATGAACTATACTGTCAGTAAACCTTGTGGAGTTTTCATTTTTTTTTTGTTTGTTTAGCAGCTTCTGAATTTCCCCATCATTTTAATCAAACCAATTCTGATGTCTGAGAGTGCTGGCCCAGATGAGTAAATGCAGTGCTATACACCAAATTTCTGAAAGCTGCCCACTCTTCTCTGCTTCATTGCTGTCACTCATGTGTTAGCATGACTCTTCTGATAGGCATCATGCCTTGGGGCTGCCACTTTAGTTAAATGTGGATATTTCTCTTGTAGAGGATAAATCTATGATCTGTCCAACAATGTCTGTGATCTGTCCAACATTCCACGCCACACTGCCTTCACCACTCATACATCCTGTCTATCTCTTCTTACAGTGAAGCAGTCTATTAAATGCCAGTGTTTGCTGTGAAGTTTTATGTGATTAGGTAAATGGAAGACAGTGTTGGTGATGAAAAGGTCATGAGATACACAAGTCTTCAGTAGTAAGTGACTGTTGTTTCCAATTCCCTTCCTCCCAAGGACTCCCTGTAATATTCGATAGCTTGTGCCAACTCTGGTGTTAAAGTCACCCAGAATTACAAGCTCGTCCTCCTTCAGCACATTGATAATGAGGGTCTATGGGTCTGTAATGGCAAGCAGGGTGGGACTTTTTGCTGTTTTTTTTTTGTTTTGGAGTGCTTCTCAGCACTAAGGCAATCAAATGCCTTTCAGTCTTGCCTTTGTTTCAATCAGGAATCTTTGATTGAATTGGAGTCTTTGATGACCTGCTTAAGTCAGGGAAAGGCCTAGGTCATATGGGTTTGAGTCTCATGGCTGTGACTCCCTTTGACCCTGAAGATGTGTATATATACTCTGAGGTTAGCATTTTGCTTGGGGCACACTCATTAGAAGAATGTTGGTGTGGAGACTCTGGGTAGCCAATAAGGAGCCCCCTCCCCCCACTCACTCACACCCTACCCTCTGCTTTGAAAACCCAAATGTTGGTGCTTCTCTCTCTGGTAACTACCTATGTATTTCTATGGACAGACAGTTAGAAGCCCTCTCTGCTGATTTGTGTTATTTGCTCTGTTTATATAATTTCTGCTTGCAACTTCTGTTTGTGTTTTCTCTGAAGTTCAGGGTGGCGACTTTTCCCCCTGAACTAAAATGAATGATATATGTATGTTTAATTAAAGTGAGATTGTAAACCCCTTAAAGTTGCTTTCCTTAGAAAAGCATATCAAAGAACTTGTGCTAGCAGCCCTTCTGTGTGCTGGTGTTATTGGCCTTGCAAAGCCACAGTAGCTGCTAACAACATTGTTGTTACAAGGTCTTCATTAAATTTTTCTTTGACCTCAGCAGGGGTGACCTGATGATGGTGGTGTGGCACTTTGCAGCAAGTGGCAATCACATTGTCATGAGCCTGTCATTCATTTCCTAGCTTGTTGACTAGACTAGTTTTAATTGTAATACCTATTCCAGCTTCACAGTGCTCCCCTTGACTGTGGCCCCTCCAAAAAAAAGTGTATCCAGCTCTGACTTTGGTAGGCTGGCCTTCATTTGTCAGCCTTGTTTCACTCAGGGCTGCTATTTGCATGTGACACCTGCTGAGTTCTCTCACAACAAGAGCTGTTTGTCTTTCAGGTCTATTGGATTTCATGTTGTCCACAAGAGTGGGCACAGTCCATGTACTGATGATAAGTAGAATCATCTTCACCAACGTTTTTGTACATTTTTTTGTGTGTTTCATCTACAGGGTAGAATCCACACCTGCTGCACTAATCAGGCCAGGGTTAGGTAAAACAGACAATTTTTAGGGAACCTTTTCTAGCCCCATCCTCATACCAGGAAGTGAGCAGTGTGGTCCTTGAAAAAAGCTGCCTGGACATCCAAGGGGCTGCTAAATCCCACTGCTACTTTAGTCCAGTGAGAAGACAACCCTGAGGCCTGGGCATGGTTGTGACTACAGTTTCCAGGGTATTTGCTTCTCTTGCTTTGTCACAGGCCCATCACCACAGGACTTCAAGGTAGGCAAAATAGTAAAATAGCTGAATAGTAAAACAATAAAATAATGGAATAGGAAAATAGTAAAACGATACGGGTGATGTCTTTTGACTTGCAAGTAAATTGGATTTAAGTCGTCCAGCCTCACTCTCTCTTCAGAGTCATTGAAGTCCAGTGGCAAGACAAAAGTCAAGAAGACTGGCGATGCTCAGGATTAGTGGATGACCTTGGTGACTTTGATGTCTGACCAAGCTCTATGCACTCTACCGCATCTGCTTCTGCTGCCTTAATGGCCTATTGGAACAAATCGTTCACATCCATTTATTCCACCAGGGAAGTCTTCATCCCCCCTAACTCACCAACAGGTTTGAGACCCTTTGGTTACTCTTATATACACCCACATATATACGTATATCTACGTACATATATGTATATATATACACACCCTTCTGTGTATAGATGGGTTCATGTATACTCATTTATACAATAGCTATATGCATATATACATGAATGTATATATACATATGGGGCAACCAGGTGGCACAGTGGATAAAATGCCTGCCCTCGAGTCAGGAAGACTCATCTTCCTGAACTCAAATTTGGCTTCACCACTAACTAGCTGTGTTACCCTGGGCAAGTCACTTAACCCTGTTTGCCTCAGTTTCCTCATCTGTCAAATGAGTTGGAAAAGGAAATGCCAAACCACACCAGTATCTTTGCCAGGAAAACCCCAAATAAGGTCATGAAGAGCTGGGCATGACAAAAAAAGACTGAACTGAAAAGTGAGTTAGTATAAGTGATAACAAATATTCCAACAAAAGTAATGCAAGACTTTAATGAACAGAGATCCTCTTTCTTGGGATCTTACTAAGATATTTACACTGTATAATACACATGCATATATTTTGTTCAAGATTCCTGTACTTTATCGTCCTGATCCTCTGCTAATCCAAGAGAACATTTCTGCCCTGGGGGAGCTGTGTCACGCAGGAACTACGGTGGTTTTTAGAATTCTGAGCAAAAAGAAATCTCTTCATCTGAAAAGAAAAAAAAACCCACTAGCTAACAATGGGTACTTGGCCACAGGATGTCTTTAGTTCCTGGGATCATTAGAAGTCAGGCATTTTGGGGCAGCTAGGGGGTACAGTGAGTAGAGCACTGGCCCTAGAGTCAGGAGGACCTGAGTTCAAGTCTGACCTCAGACACTTGACACATGACACACTTACTAGCTGTGTGACCTTGGGCAAGTCACTTAACCTCCAATTGCCCTGCCTTCCCCCTTCAAACAAAAAGTCAGGCATTTTGAAAACCTCAGTGTATTATGACTGCCACATCTTACTGTAAGAGGATTCTGGGTGGCTGCATAGTGCTGCTATGATACTCCATGGCAAACACATGCCTTTTATAGCCAGGACTTCTCTTCACGTCATTAGGCTACAGCTATCTATCAGGGAAGAAGCTTCTTAGTTTGTGGAGCACAAGGAACTACACTGGATTTAGAGTCAGAGAACCTAGCTTTGAATCCTGCTTTTGCCTTTTGCTACCTGTTGTTACCTTGGCCAACTCATTTAGCTGCTGTGGGCCTCAGCTTCCTCACCTGTAAAATGAAAGGTTAGGTCTCTGAAGTCCCTGCTAGCTCTGTATTTTTGATCATCCAACTAGGTCATGTGGTGGAAGGGAAGAGAACATGAATTTATTAAGTACCTACTATGTGCCAGGCACTGTGATAAGCATTTTATTAATATTGTCTTATTTGCTGAGTTGAAGAGGTAGGCTTTGCCCTAAATGTTTCCTTCACCGGCTTTTCTATATAGCTTAGGTTGTCACTAATGCCTCCGTCAAAATGCAGATGATACTTGGTAGCTAATAAATTTATTATAGTGGAAAGAGGGCTGAATTTGGAGTCAGAGAACATGGGTTCAAATTCCACCTTTTTCACTCACGACCTGAGTGACCTTGGGCAAGTCACGTCAAGTCTCAGTGTCTCAGCAGTCTCACCTGTGAAATGAGAGGGTTATGTTATATAGTGTCTAATGCTTCTTATATGTCCTTATATTTATGTATGTACAAATGTATGTGTATATATGGATATATGTATGAGGGCAGCTTGGTGGCACAGTGAATAGAATGCTGAGGCTGGAGTCAGGAAGACCTGAGGTCAAATCTGGCCTCAGACACTTAATAGCTCTGTGACCCCAGGGCAAGTCATTTAAACCACCACTGTTTGACTCAGTTACCTCATTGGGAAAATGAGCTGGAGAAGGAAATAGGAAATTACTCCAGTATCTTTGCCAAGAAAAGTCCAAAAAGGGGTCATGAAGAGTTGGATATGACTGAAATGACTGAACAACAACAAAATATGGGTATGCATGTATATATGTATATGTGTATATATATATACGTATACACACACACACACACACAGACACATATATAGGACATACCACAAATGAATACACAGACACACACACATATATATATACACACACACACACATTTATAAAGCTATAGCTATATAAATACATATCTACATACATACACATCCATATACTGAAGGATGAGTTCTATAGGTTGTTCATCAAACTGCATATCAAAGTCTGCACAATAGGCATTCTTCATCCACTTGGTTTTTCCTGTATGGATAGGTTGGCATTAATCACTTCTGAGTGATTAAGTCCCACCCTGTTACATACTGACGTAATCTTTCAGTGCTCCAAGTAACTCTTAGACTATAAATTGCAGAGAAGGTGCTAGTATTCACTGGTAGAGGAAGTTTCCTCACTGTGAGTTAGTTCCCTATCTCACTAAAAGCATAAATCTATTAAAAAAATAAAATAGAAACAGGATAGCTCTCATTTATGAGGTTTTGCAACATTCCAAGGACTGCTATGATCAGCATAATGTCATAAGCAAACAGGAGCATCTGGAGGACCTCGGAGAAGTAATTAGCCAATAAAATAGCATTATGACAATACCAGTGACAATACTAATTTGCATTTATATAATCCTGTATAGTTTGCAAGGTCCTTTATATTATCTCATTTGATTTTCATACCAACCTCGTGAAGTTAAGCAGGGTTGGCATTACTATCCCTATTTTAGTAATGGAGAAACTGAGGTATGGATAGGTTGAGTGATTTACCTCTGGTCACACAGTATGTGGCAGAGCTTGGACTCAAATCTAGGTCTACTGATTGCAAAGGAGGCAGGTTGGTAATATAGAATGGGCGCTTCATTTGGAAGTCAGAAGACATGGGTTCAAATTCAACACAGACTATCCCTGAAATCCTTTACATATCATTTTATGTTTCTAGGCCTCAGTTTCTGTACCTGTAAAATGAGGAGAATGGACTAGAAGGGTGGGGAACCTGCGGCCTCGAGGCCACACATGGCCCTCTAGGTCCTCAAGTGCAGCCCTTTGACTGAATCCAAACTTCACAGAACAAATCCTCTTAATAAAAGGATTTGTTCTTTAAAACTTGGACTCAGTCAAAAGGCCACACCCAAGGATGTAGAAGGCCATATGGGGCTTCAAGGCCACAGGTTCCCCACCCCTGGGATGATCTCTAAGGTTCTTTCTCATGATAACATCCTATGATTCTAGGTGCTGAAATCCTAAGTAATCCCAACTACCCCAAAATTGTATAGTGGAAACAGAGAACAGGATGTAAGACACAGAGGGGTACAGTAGAAAGAGTGATGGCTTTGGATCCAGGCGACTGTTTTTCATATCCTATCTCTGTCACTTGCTACCTGTATGGCCTTAAGTAAATCATTTCTTGTCTCTGGGCCTCAGTGTCCTCATTTATAAAATGAGGGGGTTGGATTATATGGCATGTAAAGTCCTTTGCAACCCTAAATCTGTGATCCCATAATAAGACGCACTTCTTTGCACCAGTCAGTAAGCATAAAGGGAATAATCATTATAATAGTAATAATAAGAATGACTAATATTTAATAGGACAAGGAATAAATAATAATAGCTAATATTTAATAGTGAAAGGAATAAATAAGAACAGCTAATATTTAATAGTACTCCAAGGCTCACAAGGCACTTTAAAGAAGAGAGGTATCAGTGAAGGCTAGAGTGATCAGAAAAGGTTTGAGCTCAATCTTGCATCAAGTTATGCTGGAGAAATGTCGGCTATGAATAAAAGAAGTGCCAAGGATGTTATAGATGAGGGAATAGTAAAAGCAAATATAAACCCCAAAGAGCTCAGAGAAAGAAGAAAAGGACTCATATGTACAAAAGTGTATAGAGAAACAATTTTTATTATAGCAAAGATCTGGAAAGTAAAAAGGGTATCCATCAATTGGATGAGGCTGAACAAGTTAAAGTATATGCCATATGCCATTTATGAACACAGGTAAAATGCTTTGTAAACCTTAAGGCATGATAAAATGCTACTGATGACAATTATTATAAATGAGATGTAACATTATTGTACAGTAAGAAATGATGAAAAAGGACAGTTTCTAAGAAATTTGAGAAGACTAATATCAACTGATGCACAGTGAAGTGAGAAAAACTCTAAGGACAATTAATACACTAACAACAACATTACAAAGAAAAAACAATTTTGGGAGACTTAAGAAGCCTAACCAATCTAATAAACAGCCATAATTCCAGAGGACCAAGTATGAAGCATGCCATCCACCTCTTTATGGAGAAGGGATAAATTCAAGGTGCAGAATTATACACACACACACACACACACACACACACATATATATATTTGGATTCAGCCACCGTAGGAATTTATTTTGCTTTACTATGCATATTTGTTATAAAGGTTTTCTTTTCTTTTTCAACTTGGGGAGGGGAAATTGGAAAGAGAGAGGCTAGTGAAAAGATTGTAAAACAAAAAAGGAAACACAAAGATAGAGGGTTATTGAAATAAAATGGGAAGGCCCAGTCTTAGAGTATGCTTAGATTTGTCCTTACTGGTGGGTTATACAAAACATGTTCATGGCGGGTTCCAATCAGCGAAAATTTGAAGATACTATTTTGGGCCAGAAGTAACTCAGAGATCCGTATAATAGAATGATAAAAACCTTTTCTAAATGGATTAGGAATCAGTTAGACCAGTGACTCAGTAGAGGCAGAGCCAGAAATGTGAATGTGTATACAAAAGGTTTGGGAGAATGATCTCTCTCTCTCTCTCTCTCTCTCTCTCTCTCTCTCTCTCTCTCCTCGCTCTCTCTCCTCTTCTCTCTGTCTCTGTCTCTGTCTGTCTCTGTCTCTGTCTCTCTCTCTTTCCCCCACCCCTGGAGGCTCTTAAGTGAGGACTGCTGTGAGCTGCCAGATGGGAGTGCAAAGCAGCTGGCTGTATATTTTCCCCTCACCTTGCTACCATCTGTTTCCTTGCATGTGATGTCTGTTTCTTTTGCTCTTATTCTTTCCTGATCTCAAGTGAATGGATTGACTAGGTTATGGTCAATACTTGTAAGTTTCAAAAGGTTGAAAGAGCCATCTGAGGTTTCTTCAGCAACTGATGTTAGCAGCAGAGACTGTGGAGTCATTATAGCAGCCAAGTGACCTACTCAACCTGGCTTGACAGTGCATTGACCAATTCGCCAACACAATGAATGCCCTGAATAGAACTTAGAGGGTGCTCTATGAAGGAAGAAAGGACTCCCAGGACTAGGAGTCATGAGGTACCCTTCAGCCCCACAAATTCTCTTCATGCATACCTGACTACTGTTGTGCTTTAAACTAGAGTCTACTCTCCCCAAGGACTTTGTCACAAGGTGGCCTCTTAGTTTTGGGGGGATGGGGAAATGTTTTTGTCACGTCTGTCCTTGTTATGCCTTAACAGTAAATATCCTTTCATAAAACCTCAACTATGTCAGTGGAATGATTAATATTGGAGAGCATATTGGATGGGTGTTCATCAGGAATAGTATTAGAAACCCCAGTTCCTCAAGGTTACCAGATGATAAAAGCTTGAGAGGAGAAGTTAATTATCTTATGGAGACATTTTCTGCCAATGCAAATGGGAATTGTGAAAGCAAGCTGGAGGGGTGTGGGGGTGTGGGGATGTGTGCTACAAACACATTATTTTAAAATGTACTGATGAAAGCCAAAGGAAGGCCAGACAAGCAGGACAGCTTTCGAAGTTACATGTTGAACTTATTATATTATTATATTATTATTTTTTTTGGAGGTGGAGGGCAGGGCAATTGAGGTTAAGTGAGTTGCCCAAGGTCACACAGCTAGTAAGTGTGTCAACTGTCTGAGGCCGGATTTGAACTCAGGTCCTCCTGACTCCAGGGAGGGCACTCAACTCACTGCACCACCTAGCTGCCCAGTTGTATGTAATAGATTCACTGTTACCTGTACACTCTTCTTTTTCTGTTTAATTTTGTATATGGAAATACTAATTTTATTTGATATTTGAGTTCAAAATAAAAATAAATATTTTTTGAAGGTACAAAGATAAGGAAGCATGAATGAACATGGTTTGTAATAGGGGATGAAAAGGGTACCCAACTGACTATAATGGGTGATGTAGGAAGCAGTGGGAAATAAGGTTGGCTAGGTAGGGTGGGATTATAGAAGACCTCAGTAACCAGGCAAAGGAATCATAAGTTCACTGCAAGTCCCTTAGCATGGAAACACAATGATAGAATACAGATGTAAATTTTATATCATGAATTGGGTTCTACCAAAACAGAACTCAAGCTTAAAAAAAGTTTCTAAATGCAATTAGTTTAAAAAAAAAAGAGCCTTTATTAGATTCAAGCTGTATGGTAGTGTCCATCAGGATCAAACACAAGTGAAACCAGAGCTACTCAACCTAGCCTGACATTGCATTGACCAATTCACCAACACAATGAATGCCCTGAATAGAACTTAGAGGGTACTCTATGAAGGGAGAAAGGACTCCCAGGACTAGGAGTCATGAGGTACCCTTCAGCCCCACAAATTCTCTTCATGCATACCTGACTACTGTTGTGCTTTAAACTAGAGTCTACTGGTCTGACTGGCTGGGTTGATGTGGTGGGAAGAGGCAGGGAAGGGAAGGAGAAGATGGGGTTGCTCAGGTGCTTTCAACTTTGATAAGAAGGGGAAGGTTAGGAAAAGCCACTAAGATGAAAACCTTGTGGAGGTAGCAGGGATGGAGGTGTCAAGATATTAAGAGGCACCCTGTTTTCCAGAGCTAAAGCCTGGCAAGCAAGCTTCCTGAGCATGGCATAACAACAATCCTTTGTCCTCACCCTCTGGATGATTTTGCCCGCTGGCAAAATCATATAATTTTTGTATTGCTTTGATACCTATCTCCCATAGGATCTCAGGGATGCTGGTAATGCAGTCAATATGCAGGCAAAAAGTGATTAATCAAATCTCCTGACATGCTAAGTGAATTAAACGAGGTGCTTCACTCCTGTTCTGGCCAAACTAACTCTGGTTCTGCACCCCGCTGAACAATCAAAAAGCCTAACAATCTTAATAACTTAGAGATTGTTCCCTTAGGGCCCAAGAACACCTATATTATCCCCAAAATGCCAACTGTGGAAACTGTTTATTCAAGACCTAAGAATGACCATGTTGGGTCCTGCCTTTTTGTGATTTTCATGTATAAAATCCCTATCCCTACCACAAACCATAAGCCCCCCTTCTCAGAAGGACTTCTACTTTCAAGCATTTTTCTCACTTTGAAATTAAACTTCTGTTAGATTTCTGACTCTCCTGTCTGCAGCCTCTGTTTGGCTCCAGCCACCCACAAGTTAGAGACTGGTTCTGGTCCAGTTAATAGAGGTAGTGGGAAATCAGAACTGAGACAGGTGCCCAAGTGAGCAAGCCTCAGTCATTGTAGCAGGGCTGGGGACTTTCCTCTTAGAGCAGAGGTGTCAAACAGGAAGCTTGCAGGCTGTGTGTAGTCAATGACACTCCTGAGTCCAGCCAGACAAGATTAAAATGTAATTGGGAAATATTTACTAAATAGAACACAATAAAATAGATGAGATTGCATTTTAAAACCAAGTCAATATGCATCCTACAGAAATCCTTATGTGTGTGGTTTAATGGCCTCCGGTTTCTATTCGAGTTTGACACCATCAATTTAGAATATCTTCATGACATACATAATTCAGCACTTGGCACAACGTCTGGCACATAGTAGACATTTAATAAATACTTATTAATTTGATTGGTGACAGTAGAATTTGTTCATAATGGCTTAATGATATTATTGCAAAATGACAGAGGTTGAGTCAACATCCTTATGCACAGGTTTACCTGTAAATGAGATAATAAACTCCTAGAATTTAAAGCTAAAATTAGATATATTTTTTAATTAAAGCAAATCGATCCTCTGCTCCTCTCTGTCAAGTAACTCTATTAGGCAAAACTGGATTAACCTAACATCACTTTACATATTTTAAAGCAAGAGTTCCCAACCATTTTTGGTCCTTGTACCCCTTTGTTTCTCCATATTCCATATTTAAGATGAAATAAAATAAATTCTAGAATTTACCATGCATATATGCATAGAAAATATATAAAGACATTGCTTTTTATTTTATTTTATGAATGCAAACAGTTCAACTTTAATAAGTCCCTTATGATTTCTCTTTCCTGTTTACCTTTTCATGCTTCTCTTGATTCTTGTATTTGAAGCTCAGATTTTCTATTCAGCTCTGGTCTTTTCATCAAGAATGCTTAAAAGTCCTCTATTTCATTGAATGTCCATTTTCCCCCTGAAGGATAATGCTCACTTTTGCTGGGTAGGTGATTCTTGGTTTTAATCCTACTCCTTTGACCTCTGGAATATCATATTCCAAGCCTTCCCATCCCTTTGTACAGAAGCTGCTAAATCTTGTGTTATCCTGATTATGTTTCCACAATACTTGAATTGTTTCTTTCTGGCTGCTTGCAATATTTTCTCCTTGACCTGGGAACTCAGGAATTTGGCTACAATATTCCTAGGAGTTTTCCTTTTGGGATCTCTTTCAGGAGGTGATTGGTGAATTCTCAATATCTATTTTCCCCTCTGGATCTAGAATATCAGGGCAGTTTTCTTTGATAATTTCTTGACAGATGAGGTCTAGGCTCTTTTTTTGAATATGGCTTTCAGGTAGTCCAGTAATTTTAAAATCATCCCTCCTGGATCTATTTTCTAGGTCAGCTGTTTTTCCAATGAGATATTTCACATTGTCTTCTATTTTTTCATTCTTTTGGTTTTGTTTTATAATTTCTTGATTTCTCATGGAGTCATTAGCTTCCGTTTGTTCCATTCTAATTATTTTCTTCAGTGAACTTTTGGACCTCCTTTTCCATTTGGCTAATTCTGCTTTTTAAGGCATTCTTCTCCTCACTGGCTTTTTGGACCTCTTTTGCCATTTGGGTTAATCTATTTTTTAAGGTATTATTTTCTTCAGTATCTTTTTGGTTCTCCTTTAATAAGCTGTTGACTTGTTTTTCCATGATTTTCTTGCATCACTCTCATTTCTCTTCCCAATTTTTCCTTTATTTCTCTTACTTGATTTTCAAAATCCTTTTTGAGCTCTTCCATGGCCTGCAACCAATTCATATTTTTCTTGGAGGCTTTGGATGTAGGATCTTTGACTTTGTTGTCTTCTTCTGGTTACATGTTTTGATCTTCCTTGTCACCAAAGTAAGACTCTATAATCTGATTTTTCCCCCTGCTGTTTGCTCATTTTCCCAATTACTTGACTTTTTAGCTCTTTGTTAAGGTAGGTCTCTGCTTCCAGTGTGGAGGCTTTTTTTTTTGTAGTGCTTAACCTTTTTGAATAAAGTATTTCCACAGGAAATGTTCCAATTACATTTATAACATTTGAAATCATCAATTACAATAAAACTAAAACACAGGTATATTTTTGTATTGCACATTTAAAGAGCTGCAAAAGGCTACAGCTTAAAAGGTTGTCATTCATAGCAAATATATATATATTTGCATCTCAGATTTGCATCTCAGGTTGAATAGTTTGGCTCATAAATGTACAATGATGCCAGGGGCAGCTTAATTGGAAAAAAATGTCCTGCAAAAAATAAAAAGTAAACAAACCTACATATGAAACTAATCAAGAAATTAAAGTAAAATTTATTTTGAAGCCAATGAAGTCTTTTACCTGAAGTTCCAACAGTCCATTCTCTCAATTTGAAGGCTAAAGTTAGGCTCTGTTCTGAAGCCTGTGCATAGTCCTGTGTGCTTCCTTGAGAGGCATGAGGTGGATGGGGGTGGGGTGGGGTGGATAGTCTCTAGAACCTGAAGGCATCAAGTCTCTTGTAAAAGGTGGAGGTGGAGAGTCCCTTGGACGATGGGCTGGAGGTGGTAATCGTGGGCCAGGAGGAAGGTACTCTCTTGGACCAGGAGGGTCCAGAGGTCCAAAAGGTGGGTGTTCCAAGCTTCAGGGTTTTTGTGCAGCTGTTTTCAGAGATATTTCTAGGGAGCTATAAATTTTCAGTTCTTCCAAGGTGGTATGATCAAAAGAGAGGTGTTTACCCCTCTCCTGGCCCATGCTGTGGTCTGTGAGTGGCCAGAAGTATTCTTTTGCCTTGGAACTGTGAGGAGGATTCTCTTTCCACCACTGCCACCAATCCACCTGACTCTTCTTTTATATAGATCAATTAAGAACTTGTTACCCTGGTCCTTGTCTGGTCACTGCCCTAATTGGTCTGAGGGAGGATTTTTCCTGGACTGATAAGAAGAGAGGTGAGTAAGACATTGTTTTGGAGTTTATCATTGCAGGAAGACTGATAAGGATTTCTCTTTCCAATTTGTCCAAGTTATAGGTTCCCAAAGTGAGCAATACCACCCCCTGGGGGGCACTGGAATGATCTGGGGAGGGGGGGTGGTAGCCTCAGGTGCAATTGGGGGGTTGGCATTGAATAAAAATAAAGGGGCAATGGAAGCATAAGGAAAGAAGATAAGAAAATTTTGAAAAATTGTTTGACATGTTTATTTGTTGTGTAACAGAGTTAAAGCCATAATGATTACATTATTTTCCAAATAATTGCCTAAAATGCAAGTTATAACTGATCAGTGGTCAGGTCTGCTGACAGGTCTTAACAAGCAAATGTTGGCAAAAAGTTCAGCATGCGTTAGCAGGAATATGTGCGGGTAATGACTTGTTTGCAATATGATACTATTTGGTTACTTGACACAATATTGTGTCATCAAAATTTCAATGCAGGAAAAAACCTACAAATTTACAATGTAATTAAATATAAGATACATCATTTTAAAAAATTTAAATTTTTTAAAAATGACATAATTAAAAAAAAACCATTAAAGGGTTAAAAAAAGTGGATTTCTAGGGGTGGGGTGCTGAGTAATTGTTTTTGAAAGGGGAGCGGTAGGCCAAATAAGTTTGGGAACCTCTGGTCCAAGGTCTTCAGGCTAGGAGACTTTCTAAGAACTTTCTTATTATTTCTGGAAAGGGAAACAGAAAGGTGCTCAGTCTTCTTCTGTATGGAGAAAATATGCAGAAACTACAACAACCAAACCTGGGTAATTCCTGTATCAGAGTTAGTGGTCCACTTAATAAACAACAGAACAATTCCTAAATCTAGGGACATAATGATCTGGAGGTAGCGGAAACAAATATGAATTAAAGGGAAGAATCACTTAACACAAGGGGGCAACCTCAGAGATTTTTGTATGCAAGAGTGTACCAATGGGACCCTAGAAACTGTCATGGAACACATAGATAACTCATAGAGTCTGGAGGAGGTAGAGAGGAATGAGGGGATAGAGGGCTCTCTCAACTAGTAGCAACACACTTCCAAATGCCTCGCTGTGGTCTCTGACCAGTTCAGTCTTTTTATTTTTCTTTTTGCCTCTTGGTGGTCATATTGAAGGTTGTGTTGGTATGATAAAAACCCCACCCATGGTGGCTTAAATATATGAGGCCCAAAGTCACTGTGAGGAATGTCAACTAACCCTTTCATCATATTGCCTTATAATGGGCAATATTCATTAGCCAAGAATTCAAATGTCTAAAATGGCCACTTTCCTTCCTCTCTGCACTAGGCCCTTCCTCATGAGGAGAGCATCCATTGAGAAATGACAAATTTCATTCTAGCCTCTTAGCTATTGTTGGATTTAGGCAGTGGGGGTGGAGAAGCAGGGCATAGAACAGAAAACAAACAAATAAGGCTACCCTGAAATGGTTCAAAGAATCCAGGAACTAGACTTTCAACAGTAACCAGATGCTCTATTTGTACTCTTCTTTTAAATTGCTATCAGCTGCTAGTCTCTTAAAATCATCTCTTCAGAGGAAGCCAGTCACAGTGATATTCCTTGGCTAATGACTGGGGCACAGGCACAGGTGGAACCGTTTCTCACACAAGCAGGAAAAATGAAGGGTCAGTACAGGTCTTTTGGAAAAGGCTTGTGTTCCTTTCCTTTATACTTGTGAGGTGAAAAGGGGTACAGTAAGAAACCCCAGTCAGTCAGTGTTTCCTCACCCATCTATAACTGGTGGTCTTCGCTTAAATCTTCACTACTACTGGTTAAAGTTAAAATGGAGGAGAGATTTGTTGATTGAAGGCTATGCCCCTGGAGTCCAGCTAGTTCCCACAGCCTCTCTATTCCTTTCTGTATCAAGTATGCTTTAGTGATCCCAAAGCTAGGCTCTTACATCTGCCCTTTTGGGTTCTAATGGAACCTGAAGGGTTTATATGGTGCCTTCTCTCTATTGCCGTAGGCTTGAATCCCCACTGGTTCTGTTCTTCCTACTGTTAGGTGCCAGTGAGTAACAGAGTAACACCTCACTTCTATTTAACTACGTCACATGAGTTAACTTTTACAGAGTGACATTTACTTTGGAGATATTTACTATGAATATATGTATACACACACACACACACACACACACACACACACACACACACATATATATGTATATATATATATACATATATATGTATATATATGTATATATACATATATATATATATACATATATATATATATGTATATATATATACACATATATTTACCCTTAGCATGATAGACCCTTCCATCCTACATCATCACAACATCACAACTTTCCCAGAAGCAGGCTCCCTGTGAAGAGACATCTCAGGCACTTTGTATTTGCATCAGGGCAGTCTCACATATCTTGGCACAGATATAAGATACACAACACACAGAATTATCTATGGGTTGTCTAAATTTATTGACACATCTTGAGAGTGGTATGGATTCAAGGTCTGGCCCATTTCTGAGGAGAGTAAAAGAGACAAGAACCATACTCATGTCAACAGCATGC